>NC_091978.1:281148929-281448929 GCF_044704955.1 Pristiophorus japonicus
CCTGCATGCCAACCTTCAATGACTGATGTACCATGACACCCAGGTCTCGTTGCACCTCCCCTTTTCCTAATCTGTCACCATTCAGATAATAGTCTGTCTCTGTTTTTACCACCAAAGTGGATAACCTCACATTTATCCACATTATACTTCATCTGCCATGCATTTGCCCACTCACCTAACCTATCCAAGTCACTCTGCAGCCTCATAGCATCCTCCTCGCAGCTTACACTACCACCAACTTAGTGTCATCCGCAAATTTGGAGAGACTACATTTAATCCCCATATAACATTGAAGCTATCATTAAGGAAGAAATAGCGGGACATCTAGATAGGAATAGTGCAATCAAGTAGACGCAACATGGATTCATGAAGGGGAATTCATGGTTAACTAATTTACTGGAATTCTTTGAGGATATAACGAGCATGGTGGATAGAGGTGTACCGATGGATGTGGTGTATTTAGATTTCCAAAAGACTTTCGATAAGGTTCCACACAAAAGGTTACTGCAGAAGATAAAGGTACGCGGAGTCAGAGGAAATGTATTAGCATGGATAGAGAATTGGCTGGCAAACAGAAAGCAGAGAGTCGGGATAAATGGGTCCTTTTTGGGTTGGAAATTGGTGGTTAGTGGTGTGCCACAGGGATCAGTGCTGGGACCACAACTGTTTACAATATACATAGATGACCTGGAAGAGGGGACAGAGTGTAGTGTAACAACATTTGCAGATGACACAAAGATTAGTGGGAAAGCGGGTTGTGTGGAGGACACAGAGAGGCTGCAAAGAGATTTAGATAGGTTAAGCGAATGGGCTAAGGTTTGGCAGATGGAATACAATGTCGGAAAATGTGAGGTCATCCACCTTGGAAAGAAAAACAGTAAAAGGGAATATTATTTGAATGGGGAGAAATTACAATATGCTGCGGTGCAGAGGGACCTGGGGGTCCTTGTGCATGAATCCCAAAAAGTTAGTTTGCAGGTGCAGCAGGTAATCAGGAAGGCAAAGGAATGTTGGCCTTCATTGCGAGAGGGATGGAGTACAAAAGCAGGGAGGTCCTGCTGCAACTGTACAGGGTATTGGTGAGGCTGCACCTGGAGTACTGCGTGCAGTTTTGGTCACCTTACTTAAGGAAGGATATACTAGCTTTGGAGGGGGTATAGAGACGATTCACTAGGCTGATACCGGAGATGAGGGGGTTACCTTATGATGATAGATTGAGTAGACTGGGTCTTTACTCGTTGGAGTTCAGAAGGATGAGGGGTGATCTTATTGAAATATTTAAAATAATGAAAGGGATAGACAAGATAGAGGCAGAGAGGTTGTTTCCACTGGTCGGGGAGACTAGAACTAGGGGGCACAGCCTCAAAATACGGGGGAGCCAATTTAAAACCGAGTTGAGAAGGAATTTCTTCTCCCAGAGGATTGTGAATCTGTGGAATTCTCTGCCCAAGGAAGCAGTTGAGGCTAGCTCATTGAATGTATTCAAATCACAGATAGATAGATTTTTAACCAATAAGGGAATTAAGGGTTATGGGGAGCGGGCGGGTAAGTGGAGCTGAGTCCACGGCCAGATCAGCCATGATCTTGTTGAGTGGCGGAGCAGACTCGAGGGGCTAGATGGCCTACTCCTGTTCCTAATTCTTATGTTCTTATGTACTATTTTGAAGAAGAGCGGGGGAGTTATCCTTGGTGTTTTGGCCAATATTTATCCCTTAATCAACATAACAAAAAACAGATTATCTGGTCATTATCACATTGCTGTTTGTGGGGGCTTGCTTGTGTCGCATTTCTCACATTACAACAGTGACTACACTTCAAAAGTATTTCATTGGCTGTAAAGCACTTTGAGATATCCGGTGGTCATGAAAGGGACTATATAAATGCGAGTCTTTCTTTACATAAGAAATAGGAACAAGCATAGGCTGTACAGCCCCTCGGGCCTGCTCCGCTATTCAACAAGATCATGGCTGATCTTCTACCTCAACTCCACTTTGCCGCCCTATCCCCATATCCCTTGATTCTCTGAGTGACCATAAAACTATCGATCTCAGTCTTGAATATACTCAACGACTGAGCATATACAGCCATCTGAGGTAGAGAATTCAAAGATTCACAATCTTTTGAGTGAAGAAATTTCTCCTCACCTTAGTGCTAAATGGCCGATCCCTCATCCTGAGACTATGACCCCTAGTTCTAGATCTCCAGCCAGGGGAAACCGCCTCTCAAGCTCTCTAGAAATGTTATATTTTCCATGAGATCACCTCTCATTCTTCTAAATTCCAGAGAATAGAGGCACGTTCCACTCAATCGCTCCTCATAGGACAGCCCTCTCATCCTAGGAATCAATCTAGTGAACCTTTATTGCAGCCCTTCTAAGGCAAATATATCCTTCCTTAGATAAGGATACTAAAACTGTACATGGGACTCCAGATATGGTCTCACCAAAACTCTATTTAATTGCAGTAAGACATTTTTACTCTTATACTCCAACCCCCTTGCAATAAAGGCAAAAATATAATTTGCCTTCTTAATTGCTTGCTGTCCCTGCAAGTTAACTTTCTGTGTTTTGTGTACAAAGACACCCAGATCCCATGGAATACCAACATTTACTGGTTTCTCAATTATTAAAAAAAATTCTGTTTTTCCATTCTTCCTACCAAAGTGGATAATTTCACATTTCCTCATATTATACTCCATCTGCCACCTTCTTGCCCACTCACTTAACCTATCTATATCCCTTTTCAGCCTCTTTGCATCCTCTTCACAGCTTACTTTCCCACCTAACTTTGTAACTTGTTTCAGGATCCCATTGCTATATGTTGGTGGACATGAGAAATGAAATAGCTGGGAAGGAACACACAGGGCTACCATAACTTGCCTCAGAATACTGTTGTTAGGTTACTATTTTTGTGGCGCCTAAATTAGACACGTACTTCCATCTCATATCAGCCTGGCTCACTCCCTGTGGAGTAGGGCTCGCAACCCTCCAGGAATTAAAGATTCATCTCCTGGGAACTGCTGCGAAAACCCAGGAGAAAAGTCACAGAGGCATAAAAATATTGTGTGTCTTTTATCATTTTCTTTGAACACTTTAACTTATTAGTTATAAAAACATCGGAGCTGGGGAAAAAAGGCTATTTGACTGAATGGGGCAATTGACGGGGGAAGTCATGGGGTGAAACCTCCAGGAATATGGCCAACTAGAGTTGGCAACCCTACAATGCAGATGTGATGTGGCGTTTATCAGCGGTCTCTTGTTGTATAGAACTCCAGCAAAGAAGTTCACGTTGCTTGGTATTTTTCCAGATGAGACTAAGCAATGCTTGCTCCAGTTGGCATATGTCAAATTGGCTTTATTCGCCTGGGGAGAGGGTCTTCACCTTTGCTGGGGGTGTTCATCCTCCTGCCACCAGCAATGGAAGTTGTGCTAGTTTATGAGTAGTGGAGGATGCCCAATCCCTCAACTGCAAACCCAGGCGTGTTGCCGCCCTATTTGTTTTGAGGTTGGAGGCCCAAGGAGTCTAGGGCCTGATAATAAATGGCACAATACGCTACAGCACAAGGGGTGCCCAGCATCGTATTATCTGCCTCAAATTAACTTTACTATAAATTTGGACACCACATGTCATAAAATGCATGTACCACACATTGTGCTTCAAATTGAACCTTTGGGAGATATGAGATGGTAACTGTTCTGAAATGGCTTTTTAAAAGTGATGGAGGTGGGAGGAGAAAAAATGTAAGGAGATCGAAATGGGACAGATGTAGTGGGTGATGGAATATGAAATACCAGTTACAGTGACAAAATAAGGGACATGTCATGGGTTTAATAAGCGAATGAAACAAGGTGGAGAGCAATAATGGAACCCGGTCCAAATAGGATTAAGTTATTCTTTTCTAGTTGGGTGTTATATTGTGTTTTCCTTCCTCCTCATTACTCACATTAGACCATAGCATGAAGCTATAGTTTGTTTACAAAAGACAAAGACTGACTACTCTTTGCAGTATCACGCAGCAGCTCATCAACACAATGGCGTTCTGTGACTGACATGTGTTTTGCTTGCTATAGTCATTAGTACAATGCACAACAAAAGTGAGCCTTCATTTTCATGATGCATTGGTTGCGAAGGGTCAGACATCATCTTTTAGAATTTACAAATACACACACAAAGACACATACATCTTTTGGGATGATTCACCACAGGATTATTTATGCTAAAAATCACTTTACTATATGTTCAAAAAGCTTTAACTGAAAATGTCATCTAATTATATACTGTTTAAAGGATCACAAGGATCTTAAAAAGGTAATTTGCAATATAACTTTTTTTCCACGAAATGGATGTTCCTGTCTTAATGATTTAGTCCCACACAGAGGTCGCAGGAGTAGTGCAGTGTGTGTAACATGCACTCTGTTTATAATGAAGTGCATGGTGTTGGTCCCCTGATGTGCAGCCCTTCATTACTTACAGGCACGGGTTCATGCACTGCAAGAATCAAAAGCAATTCAAACTTTACAATTTAATATTTCAGCATGAATTGAAATCATGATTTTGATTACCTCAATTTCAACAAACAGGTCAAATCATACAGCTTTTAGAAAACCATCCTTATGCCAGTGCAAACTCCAAATCAGAGCTACCTACTCCAATCACATTTCCCTGTGTTTTTCCCCATGCGCTTTAATATTTTTCTTCTTCAACTGCTTATTTAATTCCCTCTTAAGTGTCATTATGGTCTTGGCCTCAGCAGCCACTTGTTAGGATAACGATGATACAAAATATTGCACAAAATATCTATTAATTATACACTTAAGTGTATATGAATAGACAAATGGGTATTTCCACTGAAATATTTAATCGGCCTTTTTGTTGGCAGGTTTTGATTAGAGTAACATGTTTAATACATAGAGCCAGAAACACAGGGAGTGATTACACCCAGTTTCAATCACTCTGTCACCACTTGCATATGATCTCATTGCATCAGTTACTTTGCTGCAGGCAAGTAATGAAACGATGTGGATTGATTTGTTCACTATGTTGTTACTGGTACTTGATGTTCTGGGATGGTTAGAAAATTACACCTTCTGGAGCAAACAAAGCAGACACTGTGGGAACAATGTGTGCTAGGCTTTATAGCTCTTTAAAAATATTAAATCAGCTGCAATTGATCTGCTTCCCCTAATCTGTGGCATTATTTAAAAAAACACACCATTTTTTATTTTCATGGACCTGAACGTTATTAATCATTTTGCGCCAATTTATATTCATCTGCATGACCAACTTGTGTAAAGGAAATGCCCATCATAAACGACACTAAGACACTTTAGATAGGTTACATTTATGGCATGTCTCCCAGAAGATCAGCATCTTTGTAAATAGTTATTGCTTCTCGGCCTTTTGGCTAAGATCATGCGTAACTGACCTGACCAGCCACCATGACCTCCGGGTGGTTTCTCCCTGGTCAGGAAGGTATATGCTTGCTTTTTTGGAAACAGGAGGTGGGTGGGGTGGCTTGACCCATCCACCTCCACGGAGGTGTGTGGGGTGGCTTGACCCATCCACCTCCATGGCACGAACCTGGTATTGCAGTACTTCCAGGAACGGTGCAGTGGCTCTAGGCCTTTTGGCTAAGAGCATTGGCGCAGAGTGATCCTTGGCATGTGCAAGGTGACCTCTGGCGTTTGTGATTTGACAAAGAATTGGAACGATTGGCTACGAATTTATAAAAAAAAAAAATCTTTGTAAATAGTTAGTCATTTGCTTTTACTGTATATTATATGTTACATTTGTTATTCAATTTGAACTTTTAACAAGCTGAAAATCAGGATTTCAATTTGAATATATAGTAAAATTCCATATATGGTAAGGAACAGGCTAAATGTAGATGTGTCAAAGTGAGACATTCATTCTGTTATATAAAACATTATGCTACATTATTATTTATTCATCCTGCATATAGTCATGTTAGTCTTTAAGAAATTTAGAACATATTCTTGTTTCGTCCCCTTATAAATATATATATAAATATATTTCCCCTTCTAACCTAAGGTGTCGCCACTTGCTGGAGGACTATTCCCAGGCACTGCCGACACTCCTGTACCTCATTCAAATGGCTATGTTTCAAATGTGAGCTGAGATAATGAATGTTGGCAGGCCATTTAACTTTGGAAGGTATTATAGCCAAGTCCAATTCTGTCCTCACTGAACAGCAACACACACACAAACTTCCAGCAGAAGTCATTTGATAGTTATTAGGGGTAGAGATCCTGATTATTACACCTCTCCATAACCCACGGCACTGAGGCAAAGTGTAGTGCCCATACTGCTACCCTGGCTGAGATGGCTTAAATCAGCATACACCAAAAATCAGTTTTAACCTTCCTGGCCTGTTTGACTCAGTACCACACCAGATATTAGGCCCAAATTTCGCCACCATGAGCTAACTGTGTTTTTTGGAGCTAACTTAATTCAAGGCGATTTTCCTAATTTTGCCAATGGTATAACGACGTCCTTAACAGATAATGGCTGTTTTTTTTTAATAACCATTTTTCTGATGTCACTCAGGGTCAAACCCACCCATAACGCCATTTTTGCGAGTTTCGCCAATAAGGATTTTTTAAAGGATAGCACTATGGACCACTTTTTAAAACTTTACGTTACCAAGCTAGAGTCCGATCGAAATCGGTGTTACCGACCCCATCTTGGGAAACGGAGCTGAGTGTTAGCTTTTGGAGGGAGGGAACAAAACTTATATTACACACTACTTAAGAATGTTTGTGTGGAGGGAAAAGACCAACTTTATTGAAGTTCAAAGCTGCAATTATGAGAGGTGGTTAAGTTCCACCACCGAACTGTTGACATCCTGTCTCCGCTGCTCACCGGACTCGAGGCATACAGGGTCAGAGCACCGGCTGGCAGGATTGCTCCCTCCGCTTCTTGGCTTCCACTTCCCCCCGGGCTTCTTTCAAATCCGAGTGCCGAGCTCCTGTGTCTGGCCGAGGGAGCAATTCTGCTGGCCGGAGCGCCAACCCTGCGTTACCCTGGAGTGTTGTGCATGTGCAGTACGTGTCCGATTGACTAGGGCGTCAACCTTTTGGAGGGAAAGCTGTGTTTTGTTTTTGATAGTATTGGGGGCAATTCTAATGGTGGCATATTGGCTGCGTGCATTTTGTATGCTGGTTTATCGAAGGAGGAGGATAATTCAGCAGCAATATCTGAGGCATCACAGAGCTCGCAAATTGATGGGGAGGACGCCTTACCCAGAACGTGTATAGAGGGAGAGGCACTCAGACCTGCACCTGAGTGAGGCAGAGTGCGTTCGAAGGCTGTGCTTTCGAAAGGAGGTGGTCGCAGAGATATGCTAGCTTATAAAGGCTGACATAGAGCCTAAAAGCGGGAGAAGGGCTGCACTGCCCGAAGAGGTGAAGGTGACTGCAGCACTTGCCTTCTATGCTTCCGGCTCCTTTCAGCCATCAACTGGGGTTGTATGCTGCATCTCGCAGCATGATACACATAGCTGCATTTGCCAGGTGACTATTGCACTGTATGCATGCAGGGATGACTTAATCAAGTTCCCGATGACCAGGGAGGCACAGTGTGAAAGGGCTATAGGCTTTGCAAGATTTGCTGGTTTTCCCAAGGTACAGGCTGCCATTGACTGTACGCACATTGCCATGCAAACACCTTTAGACCATATGCAGCGTATCATGGCAGTGGATGCCAGTTATCCAGGGAGCATCCATGATGCTTTCATCTTACGTGAGAGCAGTTTATCTTTTATGTTTGAGCAGCTGCCAGAAGGGCAGAGCTGGATGCTGGAGGACAAAGGTTACGGGCTCGCCACCTAGCTCATGACCACGCCCCCCCCCTCCGCAAAGCACAGACAGAAGGTGGGCGTCACTACAATATCTGCCACATAGCCACACGCAACATAGTTGAGAAGACAATTGGAGTGCTAAAGCAGCATTTCCGATGCCTGGACCACTCTGGAGGCTACCTGCAATATGCCCTCAGCAGGTCAATGAGTTCACTGTTGTGTGCTGCATGCTGCACAACTTAGCCATCATGAGGGAGCAGGCACTGGACATTGAAGAACCACCTTAGGAGACAGGGAGGGGAGGAGGAGGAGGCTGATGATGAGAAAGAGGAGGAGGAGCAGCAGGACAAGGAACACATGCCAACACTTCAACCTGCAGAACGATGGCGACGGCAGAGGAGGAGGTCTTGTAGACCTTACGCCATTGCAAGAGCATTGCGCCAGTAGCTAATCCTTGAACACGTTGCTGCATGAAGACTGAATGGCACATTTGATCATTGTGTCGCACCATGTTGACTATTTGCACCTGTTATTCTTAACAAATAATGTACATAATGTGTTGGTTTACTCGAAAAAAGAATGTTCATGGTTTTGGTTTAATGAAAAAAGAATTAAGTTTATTAAACATTTGTACACTTGTACAGAACGTTAATAAAAAATGTTGTATCAAACTTTAAACTTTTCAATTACATAACTTAAATAACAATAACAGCAAAACAACAACAATAGCAAACAAACTTTAGCTGCAGCATCTCTCATCCCCTTATTCAAAGACCAACGTGCCGCGCATACTTCTTACTCTTTCCCCTCTTGTACTTGCCACTACCCTTGCCCATTGGCGCAGCCTTAGCCCTCTTCGTGTTACTGTCTCAGGTACAGCGCTGCACTTCTTGGTGAACAGACCCAGGAGACGGCAATCTGGAAGGCCTGGCTTGGGTCTCTTTGGGTTGTGGATCAACCTGCACAGTGTTATGTATGAATAAAGAGTCTGACTAGATACTGTAAGCTCAAAGTAAAGTATGACTGTTGTGTATCTGTAAAGCATGCACTCCCATGTTCCGCCGCCAGGGAGCGCATCTCCTGAAGTCCCAAGGGATCCCAGCATCACTTGGGAGCACTGTATATAAGCCGGACCCTAAGGCCTGTTACTCATTCTGGAGTGTCTCAATAAAGACTGAGGTCACTGTTACTTTAACCTCCCTGTGTGCAGTCTTATCTGTGTTAGGAACACAATAACTGGCGACAAGTACAAGAATCCAACACAAAGATGCAGCAAACTGTGGGCATCCTGGAGAAGTTCTCAGAGGGTGAGGACTGGGAAGCCTATGTCGAACGGCTAGAGCAGTACTTTGTAGCCAATGAGCTGGACGGAGAAGGAAGTGCTGCACAAAGGAGAGCGGTCCTCCTCACGGTCTGCGGGGCACCGACCTACAGCCTCATGAAGAATCTTCTGGCTCCAGTGAAACCCACAGATAAGTCGTATGAGGAACTGTGTACACTGTTTCAGGAGCATCTTAACTCGAGGGAGAGCGTGCTGATGGCGAGGTATCGGTTCTATACGTACCAGCGATATGAAGGTCAGGAAATGGCGAGCTATGTCGCCGAGCTAAGGCGACTTGGAGGACAATGTGAGTTTGATGGCTACCTGGAGCAGATGCTCAGAGACTTTTTTGTACTGGGCATTGGCCACAAGACCATCCGACGAAAACTTTTGACTGTAGAGACACCGACTTTCAGTAAGGGCATTGTGATAGCGCAGGCGTTTATGTCCACCAGTGATAACACCAAACAAATCTCTCAGCACACAAGTGCTAGCAATGTTCATAAATTAACTGGAACTGTGTTTGTGAGCAGAAATGTACAGGGCAGAAACCATGACTCTGCAACTGCCAGCAGGCCTCAGGTGACCCAGATGACTCCGAGTCCGCAACAAAGGATGAATGTAAGGCAATTCACACCTTGTTGGCATTGTGGAGGCTTCCATTCAGCCTATTCATGCTGCTTCAAAGGGTATGTTTGCAAGAGCTGTGGAACAATGGGGCACCTCCAACGAGCTTGCAGATGAGCTGCAAGCTCTGCAAAACCTGCTAACCACCACGTGGCAGAGGAAGATCGGTCCATGGTGGATCAAGGTAATTTTGAGCCTCAGAGAGAGGAGGCAAATGCTGAAGTACACGGAGTGCACATATTTTCGACGAAATGTCGACCTATAATGCTAAACGTAAAATTGAATGGCTTACCCGTAGCCATGGAACTGGACACTAGCGCTAGCCAATCCATCATGAGTAAAAAGATGTTTGAGAGACTGTGGTGCAATAAGGCACTCAGATCAGCCCTGAACCCCATCCACACAAAACTAAGAACGTACACCAAAGAGCTCATCGCTGTCCTGGGCAGCGCCATGGTCAAGGTCACCTATGAGGGCACGATGCACGAACTGCCACTCTGGATTGTCCCGGGCGATGGCCGCACATTGCTTGGAAGAAGCTGGCTGGGCAAAATCCGCTGAAACTGGGATGACATCTGAGCACTATCACATGTCGATGAGGCCTCATGTACCCAGGTTCTTAACAAATTTCCTTCCCTTTTTGAGTCAGGCGTTGGAAACTTTTCCGGGGCGAAGGTGTGGATCCACTTGGTCCCAGAGGCACGACCCATTCACCACAAGGCGCGAGCGGTACCTCACATGATGAGGGAGAGAGTGGAAATCAAGCTGGACAGGCTGCAACGCGAGGGCATCATCTCCCCAGTGGAATTCAGTGAGTGGAATCCAGCCCGATTGTTCCAGTACTCAAAAGTGATGGCATGGTCAGGATTTGCAGCAATTATAAAGTAACTATTAATCGTTTCTCGCTACAGGACCAATACCCGCTACCTAAGGCAGACGACCTATTTGCGATGCTGGCAGGAGGCCAAGCTCGACCTGACTTCGGCCTACATGACGCAGGAGCTGGAGGAGTCTTCGAAGGGCCTCACCTGCATCAACACGCACAAGGGACTGTTAATCTACAACAGATGCCCGTTTGGAATTCGATCAGCTACAGTGATCTTCCAGAGAAACATGGAGAGCCTACTCAAGTCGGTACCACGCACGATGGTTTTTCAGGACGACATATTGGTCACGGGTCAGGACACCGTCGAGCACCTCCAGCGACTGGATCACATAGAGCTGCCGTTGAAGAGGTCGAAATGCGTCTTCATAGCAACAGAAGTGGAGTTTTTGGGGAGAAAGATCGCGGCGGATGGCATTCGGCTCACAGATGCCAAGACAAAAGCTATCAGGAACATGCCCAGGCCACAGAACGTCAGGGAGCAGCGGTCGTTCCTGGGACTCCTCAACTACTTTGGTAACTTCCTACCGGGGTTAAGCACCCTCTTAGAGCCCCTACATGTGTTATTGCGTAAAGGCGAGAACTGGGTATGGGGAAAAAGCCAAGTAATTGCTTTTGAGAAAGCCAGAAACATTTTATGCTCCAACAGGCTGCTTGTATTGTATAACCCGTGTAAAAGACTTGTGCTAGCATGTGATGCATCGTTGTACGGAGTCGGGTGTGTATTACAACAAGCTAATGTTGCGGGGAAGTTGCAACCTGTCGCCTATGCCTCCAGGAGCTTGTCTAAGGCCGAGAGGGCTTACAGCATGATTGAGAAAGAGGCATTAGCATGTGTGTTGGGGTAAAGAAAATGCATCAATATCTGTTTGGTCTCAAATTTGAGCTGGAAACCGATTACAAGCCCCTCATATTCATGTTCGCTGAAAACAAGGGGATAAATACTAATGACTCAGCCCGCATACAAAGGTGGGCACTTGCGCTATCAGCGTATAACTATACCATCCACCACAGGCCAGGAACCGAGAACTGTGCGGATGCTCTCAGTCGGCCACCATTGCCCACCTCGGGGGTGGAAATGGCGCAGCCTGCAAACTTGTTGATGGTGGCGCAGCCCGCAGACTTGTTGATGGTCATGGAAGCGTTTGAAAATGATAAAACACCTGTCACGGCCTGCCAGATTAGGACTTGGACCAGCCAAGATCCTCTGCTGTCCCTAGTAAAAAACTGTGTACTGCATGGGAGTTGGGCCAGCATCCCCGTTGAAATGCAAGAGCTAATCAAGCCGTTCCAGCGGCGAAAGGACGAGCTGTCCATTCAGGCAGACTGCCTGTTGTGGGGTAACCGCGTAGTGCTACCCAAAAAGGGTAGGGAGACATTCATCTCTGATCTCCACAGCATACCCGGGGTATAGTAATGATGAAAGCGATAGCCAGATCCTACGTGTGGTGGCCCGGTATCGACTCTGACTTAGAGTCCTGTGTCCGGCAATGCAGCGTGTGTGCTCAGTTGAGCAACGCGCCCAGAGAGATTGTGGGATCACTTGGGACTCCAGGGGGTGAGCCCTGTGGTGGCTACACAAAGTATTTACAGGTTTACATATATAACACACAGTATTTGAGGTTGGTCTGGGCATTGGAGTGGGGGTGGCATCAATTGATACCATCAATTGACACTGTGCAATGACGGCCTGAGTGTGTTCTTATATTGCTGCAGCTATCTCTGATATTCCCTCCCTAATCTCTCCCGACAGTGTTGCAACTCCTCCTGACAGTGTTGCCTTTCCTTCCAACAGTGCTGCTACTTCTCCCGACAGTCTCGCTAATTCTCCCCTCATTCCACCCACGGTCTCCATGAGCGATCTGGTAAGCTCAGTGCTCACCCCACTTATTCCCAGGAGCTCTACAACCTCCTGCGTATCCTGCATTTCAGGAGAGTGCTGTTGAGCTCTCCTTCCCCTCATCACTGGTACTCTGGGTGTGGTGTGCTGCAATCCACTGGGACACGCCGTGACCACGGAGCCTGGACATTCCAGGAAATGTCCCGTCGGTCGTAGTGGTCTCGAATGTGTTTGGTGCATGCCTGTTCGGCACTCAGATGGTGACATTGCATTTGGAAGGACATCAGCGTCCTCGACCAGACCAAAATCCCCAGCATTGAAGTGCTGACCACACTTGATCAGCTCCACTGGGCAGACCACATTGTCCGCGTGCCAGGCATGAGACTCCCAAAGCAAGCGCTCTACTTGGAATACCTTTATGGTAAATGAGCCAAAGGTGGACAGAGGAAACTGTTGTCTATCTGTAAAGCATGCACTCCCATGTTCCACCATCAGGGAGCGCATCCCCTGAAGTCCCAAGGGATCCCAGCATCCCCTGGGAGCACTGTATATAAGTCGGACCCTAAGGCCTGTTCCTCACTCTGGTGTGTCTTAATAAAGACTGAGGTCACTGTTACTTTAACCTCCCTGTGTGTGGTCTCATCTCTGTTAGGAACACAATAACTGGCGACGAATATACGAATCCAAAGCAAAGATGCAGCAAACTGTGGGCATCCTGGAAAAGTTCTCGGAGGGTGAGGACTGGGAAGCCTATGTCGAACAGCTAGACCAGTACTTTGTAGCCAACGAGTTGGAAGGAGAAGGAAGCGTTGCAAAAAGGAGAGTGGTCCTCCAGACGGTCTGCAGAGCACCGACCTACAGCCTCATGAAGAATCTTCTGGCTCCGGTGAAACCCACAGGTATGTCGTATGAGGAGCTGTGTACACTGGTTCGGGAGCATCTTAACCCGAGGGAGAGCGTGCTGATGGCGAGGTATCGGTTCTACACGTGCCAGCGATCTGAAGGTCAGGAAGTGGCGAGCTACGTTGCCGAGCTAAGGCAATTCACACCTTGTTGGCGTTGTGGAGGCTTCTATTCAGCCTATCCATGCCGCTTCAAAGGGTATGTTTGCAAGAGTTGTGGAACAATGGGGCACCTCCAACGAGCTGCAAGCTCTGCAAAACCTGCTAACCACCACGTGGTTAGATCGGTCCATGGTGGATCAAAGCAATTTCGAGCCTTGAGAGAGGAGACAAATGCTGAAATACACGGGGTGCACACATTTTCGACGAAATGTCCACCTATAATGCTAAACGTATAATTGAATGGCTTACCTGTAGCCACGGAACCGGACACTGGCGCTAGCCAATCCATCATGAGTAAAAAGATGTTTGAGAGACTGTGGTGCAACAAGGTACTCAGATCAGCCCTGAGCCCCATCCACATGAAACTGAGAACGTACATCAAAGAGCTCATCACTGTCCTGGGCAGCGCCATGGTCAAGGTCACCTACAAGGGCACGGTGCATGAACTGCCACTCTGGATTGTCCCGGGCGATGGCCACACACTGCTTGGAAGGAGCTAGCTGGGCAAAATCTGTTGGAACTGGGATGACATCCGAGCACTATCACATGTTGATGAGGCCTCATGTACCCAGGTTCTTAATAAATTTCCTTCCCTTTTTGAGCTAGGCGTTTCCGGGGCGAAGGTGCAGATCGACTTGGTCCCAGAGGCACGACCCATTCACCACAAAGCGCGAGCGGTACCTCACATGATGAGGGAGAGAGTGAAAATCGAGCTGGACAGGCTGCAACGCGAGGGCATCATCTCCCCAGTGGAATTCAGCGAGTGGGCCAGCCCGATTGTTCCAGTACTCAAAAGTGAGAGCACGGTCTACCTAAGGCAGACGACCTATTTGCGACGCTGGCAGGAAGCAAGATGTTCACCAAACTCGACCTGACTTCGGCCTATATGACGCAGGAGCTGGAGGAGTCTTCGAAGGGCCTCACCTGCATCAACACTCACAAGGGACTGTTCATCTACAACAATTTCCCGTTTGGAATTCGGTCGGCTGCAGCGATCTTGCGTAAAAGTGAGAACTGGGTATGGGGAAAAAACCAAGTAATTGCTTTTGAGAAAGCCAGAAACATTTTATGCTCCAACAAGCTGCTTGTATTGTATAACCCTTGTAAAAGACTTGTGCTAGCATGTGATGCGTCGTCGTATGGAGTCGGGTGTGTATTACAACAAGCTAACATTGCGGGGAAGTTGCAACCTGTCACCTATGCCTCCAGGAGCTTGTCTAAGGCCGAGAGGGCCTACAGCATGATTGAGAAAGAGGCATTAGCATGTGTGTTCGGGGTAAAGAAATTGCATCAGTACCTGTTTGGCCTCAAATTTGAGCTGGAAACCAATCACTAGCCTCTCATATCCCTGTTCACTGTAAACAAGGGGATAAATACTTATGCCTCAGCCCGCATACAAAGGTGGGCACTCGCGCTATCAGCGTATAACTACACTATCCGCCACAGACCAGGCACCGAGAACTGTGTGGATGCTCTCAGTCGGCTACCATTGCCCACCACGGGGTTGGAAATGGCGCAACCTGCAAACTTGTTGATGGTGGCGCAGCCCGCAGACTTGTTGATGGTCATGGAAGCATTTGAAAATGATAAATCACCTGTCACGGCCCGCCAGATTAGGACTGGGACGCCAAGATCCTCTGCTGTCCCTAGTAAAAAGCTGTGTACTGCATGGGAGCTGGGCCAGCATCCCCGTTGAAATGCAAGAGCTAATCAAGCTGTTCCACTGGCGAAAGGACGAGCTGTCCATTCAGGCAGACTGCCTGTTGTGGGGTAACCACGTAGTGCTACCCAAAAAGGGCAGGGAGACGTTCATCTCGGATCTCCACACCCGGGTATAGTAATGATGAAAGCGAGAGCCAGATCCCACGTGTGGCCCGGTATCAACTCTGACTTAGAGTCCTGTGTACGGCAATGCAGCGTGTGTGCTGAGTTGAGCAACGCGCCCAGAGAGGCACCACTAAGTTTGTGGTCCTGGCCCTCCAGACCATGGTCAAGGATCCATGTCGACTATGCGGGCCTGTTTCTCGGTAAAATGTTCCTGGTGGTGGTGGATGCTTTTTCAAAATGGATTGAATGTGAAATAATGTCGGGAAGCACCGCCACCGCCACCATTGAAAGCCTGAGGGCCGTGTTTGCCACCCACGGCCTGCCTGACATACTGGTCAGTGACAACGGGTCATGTTTTACCAGTGCCGAATTTAAAGAATTCATGACCCGCAATGGGATCAAACATGTCACCTCGGCCCTGTTTAAACCAGCCTCCAATGGGCAGGCAGAGCGGGCAGTACAAACAATCAAACAGAGCCTTAAACGAGTCACAGAAGGCTCACTCCAAACCCGCCTGTCCCGAGTACTGCTCAGCTACCGCACGAGACCCCACTCGCTCACAGGGGTGCCCAGGGCTGAGCTACTCATGAAAAGGACACTTAAAACCAGACCCTCGTTGGTTCACCCCAACCTGCATGATCAGGTAGAGAGCAGGCAGCAGCAACAAAATGTAAACGATGGTCGCGCCACTGTGTCATGGGAAATTGATCTGAATGACTCTGTGTATGTGCTAAACTATGGACATGGTCCCAAGTGGATCGCGGGCACGGTGATAGCTAAAGAAGGGAGTAGGGTGTTTGAAGTCAAACTAGACAATGGACAAATTTGCAGAAAGCACCTGGACCAAACGGGGCTGCGGTTCACAGACTGCCCTGAACAACCCACAGCAGACATCACCTTTTTCAAGCCCACAACACACACCCAAAGGATCAACGACACCACGCCAGACCAGGAAATGGAACCTATTATGCCCAACAGCCCAACAAGGCCAGGCTCACCCAGCAGCCCTGCAGGGCCAACAACGTGCCAGCCCAGCGAGGGCACAGCCAACACACCAGAACAGACATTTATACCGAGGCGGTCCAGGGAAAGAAAGGCTCCCGACCACCTCACCTTGTAAATAGTTTTCACTTTGACTTTGGCAGGGGAATGATGTTGTGTATCTGTAAAGCATGAACTCCCATGTTCCGCCACCAGGGAGCGCATCCCCTGAAGTCCCAAGGGATCCCAGCATCTCTTGGGAACACTGTATATAAACCGGCCCCTAAGGCCTGTTCCTCACTATGGTGTGTCTTAATAAAGACTGAGGTCACTGTTACTTTAACCTCCTTGTGTGCCGTCTCATCTGTGTTAGGAACACAATAGAAACGTTACAAGGACACCCTCAAAGCCTCCATGATAAAGTGCGGCATCCTCACCGACACCTGGGAGTCCCTGGCCAAAGGCCGCCCTGAGTGGAGGAAGTGCATCCGGGAGGGCGCTGAGCGCCTCGAGTCTCATCGCCGAGTGCATGCAGAAAACAAGCGCAGGCAGCGGAAAGTACGTGCGGCAAACCTGTCCCACCCTTCCTTACCCTCAACAACTGTCTGTCCCACCTGTGGCAGGGACTGTGGCTCTCGTATTGGACTGTTCAGCCACTTAAGGACTCATTCTAAGAGTGGAAGCAAGTCTTCCTCGATTCCGAGGGACTACCTATGATGATGATGATTTTGCTATATACTCCACCATCCCTAAATATTTGAACACTGACAATCAATTAATTGGGAAATTTTTTTTAAAAAGTGTCCTATTATTTTTGAGGAGGGTAGCTGGGTTGGTAATGAAGGCATATATCCTCCTCCCATTTTTATTCCTCAAGTCTTACATTCTTTCCCAAAACCAACAAGTTTATGTGGGCATGCAACATCTTTAATCATTGCCAAAGGTGGCTCTTAGCTCAACTGCCGAAGAGCTGGTGGGTGAAAGCGACTAATTATACTATTCCCTTTCGGTTAGGCTTTTGCCCTGTGCTTGGCTTCTCCCTATCCAGTGTGGTTGATTTTGGGAACTTAGGAGAGTGGAGGCTCAGACTTGTGCTGCGGGTTGGTACACCAATGCATGGCATTTCTCCACAGATGAAAGGGGAAAAAGGGCACTCAAGCAAGGTTTTTATAAAAAAAGACAAACAGGTTTGCTACAATTCAATCTAACATTGCATAGGTAATTGCCTGGATTTTGCATTCAGCACCAAAGGACAGCTGCCCTTAGATTTTTTGCAGGCTTTTGAGCGGCAACTTGCTGTCATCGGGCGTCTGATCCAGCGCCATCTAAAGGGAATTTGTGGCGAGTGTGAGTAGGACAAGCAACAGTGTGGCTCTTCAAACAATCAGATTGCAGAATCCTCACTGAGCCATGCAGGCTGCGATTTTTCCTACCTCGGTGGGTCTGTGGCGAGCGACATCGGTGGCAGTTCCCGAACCCACTGCTGGCTCTAGCCCACTATGTAGATTGATTTTCCCCTGTTGGCCCAGCGCATTTACCGGCGAATTGAAGGAAGCGGATCTGGTGACCTAATTTGATGTCGCTTCATCAGCCAGTTTCCTTAAAGGGACCATGCGCAAAATTATTTTGATATTTGTGCTGTCAGCTACAGCATTGAGGTGCTGCAAACACTGACAAGCACTGCACAGAGGTGCATGGCTGCATCCAAGGCTCTCCCATGACTCCCTCTCCATATGCTTATGTAGGGAGTCACAGCACACAGGGAGGTCTTACCTTCCCAAGGGCGGAAGAGACCTCCCCAGGAGACCAACGCAGCCTGATTGCACATTGCACAGGAGGGCACAATCAATGATGTCGTCAGGAGGACCAGGCTGCAGTGCCACAAACCTTTCAATGATATCAGTAGACCACAAAACGTTACTACACAGCGAAACTCAACCTCAGCCTGCTGTGCCTCTCAGCACATCTCCATCACTCAGCCTTCCCTACCCTACTCCTACACATCCTTACTCACACCAACTTACCTAGCACCTCCACCCAACCCTCTTTATCTACATTATCACTTCCCCATCTCACTAGCCACCACTCAACTCACCCTCATCTTTGTCCAATTATACCAACTAATAACACACAAGGGTAGGCATTTGTGTGTTTTAGTCAATGTTCATGTGAAGTTTCTGTTAATGTGCTGCCAAATATTGAAATCTTTATTTTCAACAGTTTGCGTTCTTGGACAGATTTTTTGTGAACCTTTGGAAGTGGCTTAGTAAGTTGCAGTGAATGGTGAAACATAATGGTGCCTCCTGCAATGGTGATGAGTGTGAAAGGAATAGCTTGGGCATTGTAGGGATGCTTTATGGTGGTGTGGGGTGGTGCCAACCTGGCACATTATGTGGCAGCATGTCGTCAGGGTGTACAGCATCAAGTGAAGTAAATCTGGCCATGGTGAGACCATCCCTGGCCTCCCGGGCAGCAATGTGCTCGGCTGCTGATGCCCTGTGTCCTGTGCAGCATCAGTTGATTGCAAAGAAGGTTGGTGTTGTTGGTGCTATGGTGCTACTGGTGTGCCTGGTGCTGCTGGTGTTGGGACTGATTGTGGTGGGATTCTGAGGATCAAGGTTAGAAGGTATAAAGTGTACCGATGCTGATGGAACATTGTGGGTCATCCCCACCTGTGAGAGGACACCACCGCAGGTCGGGAGGATAAAAGAGCTGGAGTGCGGGCCCCTGCAACATCGTGGGCCACTCCGACCTGCGAGAGGACACCACCGCAGGTCAGGAGGATAAAAGAGCTGGAGCATGCCACTACAACTTCCAGCGTGAGCTGCTCCAAGTGTGTGACGACTTTGGGATGGGCGATTGGGTGACGTCATCAAAACCCGGGTCACGTTTGGAGCGTGGGCAGGAACATTGGCGGGCCCAGGTACAGCAGAGGAGCAGGAAGGTCGGGGCGGATGAGCAGTGAGAGATCGAGGCGCAGGTGCGGCGAATAAGAACATAAGAACATAAGAAATAGGAGCAGGAGTAGGCCATACGGCCCCTCAAGCCTGCTCCGCCATTCAATACGATCATGGCTGATCTGATATTGGACTCGGGTCCACTTCCCTGCCCGCTCTCCATAACCCCTTATTCCCTTATTGTTTAAGAAACTGTCTATTTCTGTCTTAAATTTATTCAATGTCCCAGCTTCCACAGCTCTCTGAGACAGTGAATTCCACAGAATAACAACCCTCTGAGAGACGAAATTTCTCCTCATCTCAGTTTTAAATGGGTGGCCCCTTATTCTAAGATTATGCCCCCTAGTTCTAGTCTCCCCTATCAGTGGAAACATCCTCTCTGCATCCACCTTGTCAAGCCCTCTCATAATCTTATACGTTTCGATAAGATCACCTCTCATTCTTCTGAATTCCAATAAGTATAGGCCCAATCTACTCAACCTTTCCTCATAAGTCAACCCCCTCGCCTCCGGAATCAACCTAGTGAACCTTCTCTGAACAGCCCCGAAAGCAAGTAAATCCTTTCGTAAATATGGAAACCAAAACTGCACGCAGTATTCCAGGTGTGGTCTCACCCTGTATAACTGTAGCAAGACTTCCCTGCTTTTATACTCCATCCCCCTTGCAATAAAGGCCAAGATTCCATTGGCCTTCCTGATCACTTGCTGTACTTGCACACTAACCTTTTGTGTTTCACGCACAAGTACCCCCAGGTCCCGCTGTACTGCAGCACTTTGCAATTTTTCTCCATTTAAATAATAATTTGCTCTTTGATATTTTCTGCTGAAGTGCATGACCTCACACTTTCCAACCTTATACTCCATCTGCCAAATTTTTGCCCACTCACTTAGCCTGTCTATGTCCTTTTGCAGATTTGTTGTGTCTTCCTCACACCTTGCTTTTCCTCCCATCTTTGTATTGTCAGCAAACTTGGCTACATTATACTCGATCTCTTCTTCCAAGTCGTTAATATAGATTGTAAATAGTTGGGGTCCCAGCACTGATCCCTGAGGCATCCCACTAGTTAATGATTGCCAACCCGAGAGTGAACTATTTACCCCGACTCTCTGTTTTCTGTTAGTTAGCCAATCTATCCATGATAATATATCATGATAATATATAATTACCCCCAACCTTGTGAACTTTTATCTTGTGCAGTAAACTTTTATGTGGCACTTTGTCAAATGCCTTCTGGAAGTCCAAATACACCACATCCACTGGTTCCCCTTTATCCACCCTGTTCGTTACATCCTCAAAGAGTTCCAGCAAATTTGTCAGACTTGACTTCCCCTTCATAAATCCATGCTGACTCTGCCTGATGGAATTTTGCTTTTCCAAATGTCCTGCTACTGCTTCTTTAATAATGGCCTCCAACATTTTCCCAACCACAGATGTTAGGCTAACTGGTCTAAAGTTTCCTGCTTTTTGACTGCCTCCTTTTTTAAATAGGGGCGTTACATTTGCAGTATGAAGCGGAGAAACGGCGAGAGATCGAGGCAGAAATGTGGCAAATGATCGGGGCGGAGGAGCGGCGAGAGATCGTGGCTGAGATTCAGCGAGTGATCGTGGCCAAGGTGCGGTGAATGTTTGGTGTGGAGGTGTGATGAGAGATCATGGCGGAGGGGCGGCAAATGTTTTGTGACAGAGGAGCAGCGAGAGATCGTGGCGGAGGTGCGGCGAATGAGGGTACAGTGCCCAGAAGAGCCGAGAGCCCAGGGGCAGCACAGGCCAGCCCACACTGCGGTATGTGTGCGCACTAGGTCCGTGCAGCAGAGCAGGTCTCCAGTCATCCTGGTTAACTCTTGCCACTGGATAAAGGCCGAGCTCTGTCAAGCCCATGTGGTGGCTGATGTGCAACGGTCACCACACGTTAAAAAAATCCATGCACAGGCATCTTCCAGCCCTGTAGCTCAGGACTGGAATATCGGGTCTTTCATTGAAACATCTGCAAACTCATCCCTTTTGATGTGGAAGCAAGTCATCCTCGTTCAAGGGACTGCCTACGATGATGATGATGAGATAGCAGATGAAGTAGAGATGGCAGAAGCAATCTGTCAAAGGTGGGAGAGGTAATGAGATCAGACTGGATGGAGACTTGTGTTAAGATTTGCAGCATTCTGAATCTGTAGTGGAAATGCAGTTTATAGAAGCTAGTGGCTAAGGGAAGATATCTGAATCAGCTGGGAGCTTTTACTTGACATTTGAAGCAATCAACTCATCAGCTGAAACAATGGTAAGTGACCTCCCACCTCAGCTTCATAGACGAGGTCTAGGCACAGTGGGAAACTGGTTGGCGACCTGTCAAATTCAAAAAGCTGGAAAAGAGGCATTGTGAATTGGCTGTAAACAAGCCACTAATGATTTCAGTTGCCTCCCCCGCCACTGCGTGTCGGGTCTGCTCAGCGCTGACAGTCCCAACATTTCGTAACGGCGCGTGGCGGCAGGTTGACAGTGGGGTCCCGACCCGCTGTCAAAGAAAACGACTTCCCACCTGACCCACCACCGATCACACCCACTGACCCCCCGCCAAATCTCCCCAGCAGAGTCTGAACCAGGAAGTAGAAATTAGAATATTTAATTCAACGTAAAATCATATACAGGAAGTGAAATAAAGAGAGGGAAAGAAAGATGGAATTAAGAGAGAGCGATAAAAGAGACAGAAAGAAAAAGTAAAAAAAAATAATTTTAATTTTGCATTTTTTTAAATCTCCAACAATAATTAAATTCTGAAGGAATTAGACTCCACAGTTATAAAATTTAATTTTCAGGGCAAGAGAAGTTGTTTAGCTGTAATTAATACTTATCACTGCGTTAAAAATTCACTTCCACCTGAATGCACTAGCCCTAACTTTTTCTGTCGTGTTTAATGGGTAACTACCACACTGCCGGGCCCCCCACCCGCTCTGTAGTGCTACCCACCCACATCGTTCTGTCCCATTGGGAACCCGTGGCTCCTCCTCATCCCGACCCCATTTTCAGGCGTGAAGGCTGTGAAGCGGTTCCCGTGGACATGGGGAAATCATTCGCCAATTTCATGTATAAAAAGGATATCCATCCAGCCTCCAAACCCAACATCAAAAAGGTGAGCGGCAGCTCAGGGCGAGTGTTGTTGGGCCGGGACAGCGACGACACCCACTCACCGGTGTTTGTGCCCCAGATCTGTGGCAGCTTTCAGTCTGTTTTGCTTTGATTGATATAGAAACATAAAAACCATAGAAACATAGAAAATAGGTGCAGGAGTAGGCCATTCGGCCCTTCGAGCCTGCACCACCATTCAATATGATCATGGCTGATCACGCAACTTCAGTACCCCATTCCTCTCCATACCCCTTGATTCCTTTAGCCGTAAGGGCCATATCTAACTCCCTTTTGAATATATCTAACGAACTGGCCTCAACAACTCTCTGTGGTAGAGAATTCCACAGGTTCACAATTCTCTGAGTGAAGAAGTTTCTCTCATCTCGGTCCTAAATGGCTTACCCCTTATCCTTAGATTGTGACCTCTGGTTCTGGACTTCCCCAACATCGGGAACATACTTCCTGCATCTAACCAGTCCAATCCCGTCAGAATTTTATGTGTTTCTATGAAGTCCCCTCTCATTCTTCTAAATTTCAGTGAATATAAGCCTAGTCGATCCAGTCTTTCTTCATATGTCAGTCCTGCCATCCTGGGAATCAGTCTGGTGAACCTTCGCTGCACTCTCTCAATAGCAAGAATGTCCTTCCTCAGATTAGGAGACCAAAACTGTACACAATATTCAAGGTGTGGCCTCACCAAGGCCCTGTACAAATGCAGTAAGACCTCCCTGCTCCTATACTCGCATCCTTTCGCTATGAAGGCCAACATGCCATTTGCCTTCTTCACCGCCTGCTGTACCTGCATGCCAACTTTCAATGACTGATGTACCATGACACACAGGTCGCGTTGCACCTCCCCTTTTCCTAATCTGTCACTATTCAGATAATATTCTGCCTTCCTGTTTTTGCCACCAAAGTGGATAACCTCACATTTATCCACATTATACTGCATCTGTCATGCATTTGCCTACTCACCTAACCTGTCCAAGTCACCCTGCGGCCTCTTAGCATCCTCCTCACAACTCACACTGCCACCCAGCTTAGTGTCATCTGAAAACTTGGAGATATTACATTCAACTCCTTCGTCCAAATCATTAATGTATATTGTAAATAGCTGGGGTCCCAGCACTGAACCTTGCAGTACCCCACTAGTCACTGCCTGCCATTCTGAAAAGGACCCGTTTATTTCTACTCTTTGCTTCCTGTCTGCCAACCAGTTCTCTATCCACGTCAATACATTACCCCCAATACCATGTACTTTAATTTTGCACACCAATCTCTTGTGTGGGACCTTGTCAAAAGCCTTTTGAAAGTCCAAATACACCACATCCACTGGTTCTCCCTTGTCCACTCTACTAGTTACATCCTCAAAAAATTCTGGAAGATTTGTCAAGCATGATTTCCCTTTCATAAATCCATGCTGACTTGGACCGATCCTGTCACTGCGCCGATTGGAGCAATCGGCTTTTGTGGGCATCCAAGTGCTTTATCGCGTATAAGAATCTGTGTAAATACAGCAACGGCCTTTCCCTGTCATCTTTCTTACTCTTCATACTCTTAAAAATTACTCAACTCGAAGAACACAACATTAAAAAAAAACAAAGGATAATAAATTGTTATAATAGTATATTATTCTACAAACCAGATATTCAACATGGTCTCTCTGCAGTTTTACAAAGTTAACCACTCATCAGCTGGCCTCTAGGGTACTGCTGACAACATTAGGGTTGAAGTGACCTCCCCTGGATCAGAAAATTCTCGGTCCGGCACTGGTCAAGTCCCGAGGGTGCCGGACTGGAGAGGTTCAACCTGTACCACAATTGCTCCAGTGGGATTCTAGAAGGTAGCAGCAGCAGAGAAGGCGAGCGCTGCAGTCACCTTTACTGACCTCAGCCGTGTATAATTAATTCATGTGAGGCTGACACTCATCATCATCATAGACAGTCCCTCGAAATCAAGGAAGACTTGCTTCCACTCTAAAAGTGAGTTCTCAGGTGGCTGTACAATCCAATACGGGAATTACAGTCTCTGTCACAGGTGAGACAGACAGTGGTTAAAGGAAAGGGTGGGTGGGGAGTCTGGTTTGCTGCACGCTCCTTCTGCCTGCGCTTGTTTTCTGCATGTTCTTGGCGACGAGACTCGAGGTGCTCAACGCCCTCCCGGATGCTCTTCCTCCACTTAGGGCAGTCTTTGGCCAAGGATTCCCAGGTGCCAGTGGGGATGTTTCACTTTATCAAGGAGGCTTTGAGGGTGTCCTTGAAACGTTTCCTCTTCCCACCTGGGGCTCGCTTGCCATGTAGGAGTTCTGAGTAAAGTGCTTGCTCTGGGAGTCTCGTGTCGGGCATGCGGATGATGTGGCCCGCCCAACGGAGCTGGTCGAGTGTGGTCAGTGCTTCGATGCTGGGGATGTTGGCCTGAGCGAGAACACTGATGGCCTGGTTGAGGACACTCAAATCCTCTGTTAACTTCTCAAACAGGTCATAAAGCATTCGCTTATTATGTCGTAATCTCGGAAAACAGTGGGTGTCCTAACAATCTGTAAATGGAATGTGACACTTGTAAATCCTGAGGAATGGCAGCTTTCCTTTACAGTAGTACCAGTTGGCATCAGCCGTTGTGAGATCAGCACATTCTGCAGATACCAGTTTTGAATTGTAACACAGGCACAGGAACCTGGTGTCCATATCCTCACAAACTGTGTGTGCGTGCCTGTGTGTGCATGGGGGATTGTGCCTTTAGAATATTTCAGCCAATTACAGCAGTAGGAACAGACCAGTTTGAGTGTTTAAAAAAATGACTCCCAGCAGTTGGCAATAGAAAACATAGCAGTTCATGAGGAAATTTCTTTCTACAATTTTTCTCCCCTCCTCTCCTGAAGACGATGAGTGATTCTGGGCTAGAGCTCAAGGCATTGGCAGCCTTACAATACATCACACAAGTGCCCATTCGTAATGTGTGAGTCTTCACAGTGAGTGTTAGCCAGCTATTTGACTGTGCTAGTTCCCCGCATGTTGTGCACTATTCCTCAGCCAGGGCAGCAGAAGGCCCAGGTGCAAGGTTACTTGCCCAATGATTTATTTCCTTCCATCTTCTGTTTGCCCAGCAGGAATCAACAAAGGACACAACCATTCCTAACTTCTCTTATTTTCTTGTGTTTCAGACTCACGTTGTACCACTTATTAAAATTTCCTCCTTCATGAAAATAAAATATGGCCTCGATAAAAAATGTTCAATTACATGCAGATATCTCAGGATGGGGAGTCTTCATACTCAGCAATGAGAGGAACAATGGCACTGATACAGGGTTCCTACCTACATAGCAACATTATAAATGTTGTTCCCTGTACAGTATGACAATCCACTGTTTGTGAAGCTTCAGTTAAAAAGTAGATGTTTGTGAAGTCTGATTTAATATAGGGAGAAAGAAGCTACAGATTAATCATCCATACTCTGAACATTCCTAATTCTTAAAATAGTCATTAGAAACGCTTGTGAAAAGTTGGAGCAAAACCAATTGAACTTGGAAGGTTAAAGGTCATGAATGAGCATTGAGTGCTGCATTCCACAGCTATGGAGGCACATTGAAAGGTGAATATTTTATCAAAGTTCAGACCTAACATAAATAAAAATTACAAACATTTATGTAGCTTATAGTGCGACTCTGAAATGCCCCATAGCACTTCACAAACAATGAATTACTTCAAAATGCAATGTCTGCTGCTTGTGCCTCTGAAAGACCAGTCACTGCAAGCAGGAATACTGTGTGAGGGTTTCATTGCCAGCTCTTCCAATCAGCTCTACCAATGGACTCTATTGCCATGCTGTTTAATTTTGGCAGGAGTACGGCATTGTTTGGCTATTGGACAGCTTTAGTTTCAGCACAATGAAAAGTCATTTTATTGAGTTGTGCAGTAAGTTCTCCCGATGGTTCAGCAGTCGATCCAGAGAGTAGCTGATTCACACAGATCAAGAAGGTCCCAGATTCCATTGCATTGAGTCAGCTGATTTCAGCCAGGACCTTAATACAAGTGCTACAATTGAGTACAGTGCCCTGGGGTTAGGAAGAGAAAAATTGCTGGAAGTACTCATGTATGGATGGCAGGTGAGAAAAGTATTGGCTTTGGATGTGACGCCCCTGCAGTTGAATAGCCGTGTGGCATTCACTGTCTAGACTCATGTGAATAATGATCACATGGGAAAGGTACAGGAAGGCAACTATCATCCTTGGAACTGTAGCAGAGAAAGGAGTCAATACCTTCATGATGGGAGGGGAAAGAGAAATAGGTTGTGCAGTCCTAGTAGTGTATGTGTTTCAAGTGTTTGGCAGCTGCATTTCCACTTGTTTGTTATGAACTTCATTGAGATACAAACGAATGTGCCCAACCACTAGGCCTTCCCCTGTGTACAACAAATTGCAGAGCAGCTGGACTACTAACACCTGCCACCTGTACTTAGAATCATAGAATGATACAGCACAGAAGGAGGCCATTCGGCCCATTGTACTGGTGCCGGCTCTTTGAGAGAGCTATCCAATTAGTTCCATTTCCCCGCTCTTTTCCCATAGACCTGCAAATTTTTCCCCTTCAAGTATTTAACCAATTCCCTTTTGAAAGTTACTATTGAACCTACTTCCACCACCCTTCAGCAGTGCATTCCAGATCACAACAACTCGCTGCGTAAAAGAATTTCTTCTCATCTCCCCTCTGGGTCTTTTGCCAATTACCTTAAATCTCTGCCTTTTGGTTACCGACCCTTCTGCCACTGGAAACATTTGCTCAATCAACATAACAAAAACTGATTATCTGGTCATTATCACATTGCTGTTTGTGGGTGCTTGCTTGAGTGCAAATTGGCTGCTGCGTTTCCTACATTACAACAGTGACTTCACTCTAAAAGCACTTCATTGACTGTAAAGCGCTTTGAGACGTCCGGTGGTCATGAAAGACACTATATAAATCCAAGTCTTTCTTTTTTTCTTTTTATTTACTCTTCATGATTTTCAGCACCTCTATCAAATCTCCACATAGCCTTCTCTGCTCTAAGGAGAACAAACCCAGTTTCTCTAGTCTCGCCACATAACTGAAATCTTTCATCCCTGGTACTATTCTAGTATATCTCCTCTGCACTCTCTCTAAGGCCTAGACATCCTTCTTAAAGTGTGGTGCCCAGAATTGGATACAATACTCCAGCTGGGGCCATCCAGTGTTTTATAAAGGTTTAGCATAAACCTTGATTTTCAGTATTTTGCTTTGGTGTTATGGCATTGCTTTTGTACTCTATACCTCTACTTATAAAGCCAAGGACCCTGCATGTCTTTTTAACAGCCTTCTTAACTTGCCCTGCCACCTTCAAATGCTTATGTACGTGCACCCCCAGATCTCTCTATTCCTGCATCCTCTTTAAAATTGCACCATTTAGTTTATATTTCCTTTCCTTATTCTTCCTACCAAAATGAATCACTTCACACCTCTCTGTGTTAAATTGCATTTCTCATGTGTCTGCCCATTTCACCAGTCTGTCTATGTCCTCTTGAAGTCTGTTACTATCCTCCTCACTATTTACTACATTTCCGAGTTTCATTTCATCTGCAAATGTTAAATTATTCCCTGCATACCCAAATCCAGGTAATATATATACAGGGGACACCACTGCTCACTTTCTTCCAGTCTGAAAAACAACCACTTGCCGCTACTCCCTGCTTTCTCTTCCTTAGCCAATTTCGTATCGATACAGCCACTGTCCCTTTAATCCAATGGCCTTCCATTTTGCTAACAAGCCTATTATCAAACACCTTTTGAAAGTCCATATACACAACATCAACTGCACTAACCTCATCAACTCTCTCCGTTACTTCATCAAACAATTCAATCAAGTTAGTCAAACACGATTTGCCTTTAACAAATCCGTGCTGGCTTTCATTTATTAACCCATATTTTTCCAAATATCAATTAATTTTGTCCCGGATTATTGTCTCTAAAAGTTTCCCCACCACCGACGATAGGATGACTGGCCTATAGTTGCTGGGTTTATCTCTTTTCCCATTTTTGAATAGGGGTGTATCATTTGCAATCCTCCAGTCTTCTGGCATCAGTTAAAGGGTCGCTGATGCTGTAGTTGGTTTGGGCTCAGTGCTGTCTGAGGCAGGGCCCACCGTTGCTTATGTAGGATTATTTGATTCCACAGAACTGTTGGTACATTGCCAACCAATTTCACTGTGGTCCTCCAAATGTCCTTGCAAGAGAAAGTCGCCTCACAATACCCGCTCATCTATGTAAGCGTAGGGCATCTTTGAGGTTTCAGAATCCTTCCGTCATAGTCTGTAACTGTTCTCCATGTGAGCTGAACCCAGTCATGGCAGCATCTTAGAATTTTGACTCCAAAATCTCCATAGCAACAATATAACAATGTTCTAGAGTTGCCCCTACTGTTCCAATAGGCTGTGTTAATGAACGCTCCGCTGACAATGCCACTGGTGTCAACATGTGCTCAGTGGCAAATTGGAATGAAGACAAACTGCATGAGATCACTCATGTTCAACAGTACATGTCAAGGTGTTGGAACTTCCAAACTACACAGACTGCATTCTAATCTCATATGCAATGAGATAAGTTACTGTTCAGTTATGGTTCTTCCGCTATAGTCAGGCCCACTATGGTCTGCATCCCTACATAACTCAATAGGGGCATTCAGCTTGGTGGGCCTCCACCTTATAGAACCATAAAAACATAGAAACATAGAAAATAGATGCAGGAGTAGGCCATTCAGCCCTTCGAACCTGCACCACCATTCAATAAGATCATAGCTGATCATTCACCTCAGTACCCCTTTCCTGCTTTCTCTCCATACCCCTTGATCCCTTTAGCCATAAGGGCCGTATCTAGCTCCCTCTTGAATATATCCAATGAACTGGCATCAACAATGCTCTGCGGTAGGGAATTCGACAGGTTAACAACTCTCTGAGTGAAAAAGTTTCTCCTCATCTCAGTCCTAAATGGCTTACCCCTTATCCTTAGACTGTCACCTGGATCTGGACTTCCCCAATATCGGGAACATTCTTCCAGCATCTAACCTGTCCAGTCCCGTCAGAATTTTATATGTTTCTATGAGATCCCCTCTCATCCTTCTAAACTCCAGTGAATACAGGCCCAGTCGATCCAGTCTCTCCTCATATGTCAGTCCTGCTATCCCGGAAATCAGTCTGGTGAACCTTCGCAGCACTCCCTCAATAGCAAGAACATCCTTCCTCAGATTAGGAGACCAAAACTGAACACAATATTCCAGGTGAGGCCTCACCAAGGCCCTGTACAACTGCAGTAAGACCTCCCTGCTCCTATACTCAAATCGCTTAGCTATGAAGGCCAACATGCCATTTGCCTTCTTCACCGCCTGCTGTACCTGCATGCCAACTTTCAATGACTGATGTACCATGACACAAAGGTCTCGTTGCACCTCCCCTTTTCCTAATCTGCCGCCATTCAGATAATATTCTGCCTTCGTGTTTTTGCCCCCAAAGTGGATAACCTCACATTTATCCACATTATACTGCATCTGCCAATCATTTGCCCACTCACCTAACCTGTCCAAGTCATCCTGCAGCCTCTTAGCATCCTCCTCACAGCTCACACCACCACCCAGCTTAGTGTCATCCGCAAACTTGGAGATATTACACTCAATTCCTTCATCTAAATCATTAATGTATATTGTAAATAGCTGGGGTCCCAGCACTGAGCCCTGCGGCACCCCACTGGTCACTGCCTGCCATTCTGAAAAGGACCCGTTTATCCCGACTCTCTGCTTCATGTCTACCAACCAGTTCTCTATCCACGTCAGTACATTACCCCCAATACCATGTGCTTTAATTTTGCACACCAATCTCTTGTGTGGGACCTTGTCAAAAGCCTTTTGATAGTCCAAATACACCACATCCACTGGTTCTCCCTTGTCCACTCTACTAGTTACATCCTCAAAAAATTCTAGAAGATTTATCAAGCATGATTTCTCTTTCATAAATCCATGCTGACTTGGACCGATCCTGTCACTGCTTTCCGAATGCGCTGCAAGTTCATCTTTAATAATTGATTCCAACATTTTCCCCACTACTGATGTCAGGCTAACCGGTCTATAATTACCCATTTTCTCTCTCCCTCCTTTTTTAAAAAGTGGTGTTATATTAGCTATCCTCCAGTCCATAGGAACTGATCCAGAGTCAATAGATTGTTGGAAAATGATCACCAATGCATCCACTATTTCTAGGGCCACTTCCTTAAGTATTCTGGGATGCAGACTATCAGGCCCCGGGGATTTATCGGCCTTCAATCCCAACAATTTCCCTAACACAATTTCCCGCCTAATAAGGATTTCCTTCAGTTCCTCCTTCACACTCGACCCTCGGTCCCCTAGTATTTCCGGAAGGTTATCTGTGTCTTCCTTCGTGAAGACAGAACCAAAGTATTTGTTTAGCTGGTCTGCCATTTCTTTGTTCCCCATTATAAATTCACCTGAATCAGACTGCAAGGGACCTACGTTTGTCTTCACTAATCTTTTTCTCTTCACATATCTATCGAAGCTTTTGCAGTCAGTTTTTATGTTCCCAGCAAGGTTCCTCTCATACTTTATTTTCCCCATCCTAATTAAGCCCTTTGTCCTCCTCTGCTGAATTCTAAATTTCTCCCAGTCCTCAGGTTTGCTGTTTTTTCTGACCAATTTATATGTCTTAGACCAGCACTGCTGCTGCTTAACTACTCAATCCTCGCCCAGTGTTTCCTCACCCTCATCAATATGAGCCTCTCTTATAGTGTGTGTATTTGTATTGAGGCCTGCTTCTAGTGTGGGTGGTGATGATGATGCTCAGGTGTGTGGTACTCTTAGGGCACAGCTGGTGGTCAAATGTGTTCTCTTTGATCTGTGAAGAGAATAGATGGGACATCATGACCTGAATTTTTACTATGCATTCGGACTGCGTAGCGGGTTCTGTTTGGCGCATTCTTCAGGTCAACTTTAACTTAATGGCGCCACTTAAAGCAGTCATGCATGGTAGGCCCAATTAAATGGAGCGGGTCTGAAGATGTAATCAATGCCTTGTTTCCAGTGCCGATATTTAAAGCAGACTTGTACACAACTCACTTGAAGGTTGCTAGAGCAATGTGGAAGGTGAAATAGAAAGGTCTAAGTACTGTTCCAAAGTACAGAGGGCTGCACCCTAATTTTTTGATGCACCCCTGCATACTCTGGTGGAGGCAGTGAGAGCAGCTTGGGTGGTCCTCTTCCTTGCAGATAGGCGCAGGAGACCTCCCTAAGACACCAAAAGGGCCTGGTGAGGAGAGCAGAGGAGGTCAGCAGCAGGGATGTGATCAGGAAGACCTGGATACAGTGCAGGAAATGCTTCAATGATGTCAGGAAAGGTGAGTGCAATGCCACACTCATCTTACATAAGAAGATAAGAAATAGGAACAGGAGTAGGCCATATGGCCCCTCGAGCCTGCTCTGCCATTCAATAAGATCATGACTGATCTGATCATGGACTCAGCTCCACTTTCCCGCCCGCTCCCCATAACCCCCCCTGTTCCCTTATCACTCAAGAAACTGTCTATTTCTGTCTTAAATTTATTCAGTGTCCCAGCTTCCACAGCTCTCTCAGGCAGCAAATTGTACAGATTTACAACGCTCTGAGAGAAAAAATTCCTCCTCATCTCCATTTTAAATGGGCAGCACCTTATTCTAAGATTATGCCTTCTAGTTCTAGTCTCCCCATCAGTGGAAACATCCTCTCTGCATCCATCTTGTCAAGCCCCCTCATAATCTTATATGTTTCGATACGATCACCTTTCATTCTTTTGAATTCCAATGAGTCGAGGCCCAATCTACTCAACCTTTCCTCATAAGTCAACCCCCTCATCCCCAGAATCAACTGAGTGAACCTTCTCTGATCTGCCTCCAAAGCAAGTATATCCTTTCTTAAATATGGAAACCAAAACTGCACGCAGTATTCCAGGTGTGGCCCCAACAATACCCTGTATAGCTGTAGCTTCATCCTGATGTGCCTGTCACCACATCCCCATCACTCTGCCTTCCCAAGCCTACTCCTGCACATAATTCCTCACACCAACCTACCTTGCAGGTCCACCCATCCCTCTCTCTCTATGTGCATACTCACATCCCAATCTGACTAACCACCCCTGACATCCTCACCCTAATGCAGTCATTGCAAGTAACACGACAGAAGGAGGCCATTTGGCATTGTTACCCCACTCCCTCATAGTCACACTCTACAGAGGTAACTGATTCATCCCTTACACTCATTCCATAACTCTCACTCAAAGTTCTCTTCTTTCCCTCCTTGCAGGAGAAAAGAGCCCAGAACACGCGGGAGAGGCAGAGAACAGGAGGTGGCCATCCAGTCTTCACGCAACTGACACCAGCAGAGGAGGGGACCCTGGAGGTATCGGGAGAGCAGATCTGCTTGTGGTGGGAGACAGAAAGAGGGGGACCTCCCAGAAACCTGGTGACAGAATTACATTTCATGCCACGTGGCATACAACAGTCACTCATATGATGACCGATGTCAGCAGCCAGTGAAATGTCATCATGTACATAATAGTAACATTACCCATTCTTATTATAACATTTCTAAATCATCCCTTTACTCTCCCATAGGCCCCACTGTCCAGAGTGCATCGTCAGTAGATCAAACGCAGCCAGCACCATTGCAGATACGCACACCTCGGTGGATCCTGTGCGAGATAGAGTAATGTTGTCACCTGCTGTCTCACACTTCACAAGTGAGCAAGAGCAGATGGTGTTGACAGGGACAGCAGTGGAGACTCCTTGCTGGAGGGCACAGGATGCTCCAAACTCTGTTGAGCTGCATGCAGACACTGAGCTTCAGAGGTCATTGAGAAAGAGGGTGATTTTGGAGGAGCTACAACAATTGTGCAAGGCTCTGGCAGCTTTTGCAGCCGCGAGGTCTGCAAATGTGCAGAGAATGGAAGAGTCCACCTCCAACATGAGCACCACCATGTCACAGGCGATGGTGATGATGGGCTGTTCCATGGAAAGGATGGCCGCCTGCGTGGAGCAGCAAATGCATCACTCACATGAGCACATGCTTGCTGTGGACAACAGATAGCAGACACTCATAGACCTCATCTCTAGGCGGGATATGAACATAGACTTGGGTGTTCATTGCCCCACTGCTGTGCAGCAAGGTGCTCACCAGCTCCTTGCTAGGAGGGAAATGCGGGTGGCCCATGAGAGGGATGATAGTGAGGGGGGACATGGAAGTGGGGGGCTCTTCTCAAAGCACTCATACTTCTCCCCCATTGACTCCCTCTCAGTCAGAGCCCCACATGCTACTTCGGATAGCGATAGCCGAGCCTGCCCCTGCACAGTCGCAGGAGGAGCAGTCTTTGGTGGGACCATCACAGGCTCCAAAACCCAAAGGACGTCCGGCAAAAGTGTCTAAGCTGTCGCAACAGGGAAGTGAACAGGCTGCTCTACCTCTGCTGAAACCACAGGGCTAGCACCTTATAGAAACACTCGGAAAAGAAAAAATACACAATCGTAGTGGCACAAGGGTAAGCACATGCGTGTATGAGCAAATATTAATGTTACATTTCAGTTCTTTTGATGCCATAGATAAATGTATTTCTTTGCATATGTCTGCCTTGTCACTTACATTACTCGAGACATTACTCGAGCACTGAGGGTTTGGATGACAGGAATGGCTTGTTCATTGTAGGGATGCTTTATGGTGTTGCTGTGGGGGGGGGGAGAGGGGGGAGAGGACTTAATAAAGCATATGGCAGCCATATGGCTGCATTGGAGCAAGTTAAATAAATCTGTCCATAATGAGGCCCTCCCAGGCAGCAATGCGCTCCACTGCTGGTGCCATCTCCACCTCAGCTATCTCCTTCTCCTCCTCCTCCTCATTTTCCACCTCCTCCTCCTTCTCTGAAGAGGCTCGTGGCTTGCTCCTCCTGCAGCTCCAATCCTGCGCTTTGTTGTGTAGTGTGCAGTATACGACGATGATTCTGGAGACCCTGGCTGGTGCATACTGAAGGACTCCTCCAGATCTGACAAGGCATCTGAAGCACATCTTCAGCATACCTATTGTTTGCTCTATGACACATCTTGTGGATATGTGGCTCTCATTATAATGCTCCTCGGCCTCAGTACTTGGCGTCCTCAAGGGTGTCATGAGCCACATCTTTAGTGGATAGCCCTTGTCTCCAAGCAACCAGCTGGTAAGTTTGTTTGGAGGCGCGAAGAGCTGAGGGAAGGTGGACTGGCACAGCATGGAAGAGTCAGGACAGTTGCCAGGGAATCTGACATACACATGCATAGTCATCTTTTTATGGTTGCAAACGAGTTGCATATTAATGGAATGGAAGCCCTTGCAGTTTTCAAACACTCCTGGGTAATGTAGGGTGCCTGCATGGCCACATGTGTGCAGTCAATGACGCTCTGCAACTGTGGGAAGCCCGCTCAGTAACACTGGCCTCATCAGTGGTAAAGTTGATTTAATTGGCTGACTTGTGAAACATGGCATCGATCGCCCGGGTGATGCATTTGTGGGATCCTACAAATGTTTGCTGCAGATCTCTGGAAGGAGCCTGAGGCAAAGAAGTTGAGGGCGCTGGTGACTTTGACAGCCACTGGTAAGGAGTGTCCACCAGGACCTCTGGGCAACAGGTCTTGTTTCAGCAATCTGTAAATGTCTGCGATGACCTGGTGCGATAGCCGGAGGCTCCTTTGACACTGCTGCTCAATCATGTTGAGGAAGCTCATCCTTTGTTTGTATACCCTGTGTTTGGGGTATCACCTCTGGCGCAGCCCTGAGGTGCCCCCCGCGCTCCCGCCCCCCCTCTCTGCTGTGGAGCATGTCATTGAGGAAAAGGGAGCTGTTGTGGTTGCTGCTGCTGCTGATGGGGCTCTTCTTGGTCTAATTCTGAGGACCAAAGTGAGACAGTATAAGCGGCACCCATGCTGATGTAGTAGATGGCAGGTAAAGTGGAGATCAGAGGGCCAATCCCTCAATGTTCTAGTACTGAGTAGCAATGTGTGAGAGTGGCTTCCAAAGTTGCAGAAATGACCTGTAAACTGCTGACACCTAAATTCATCAGTGAATTCATCTTCAAATGTCATATCGCACCACCTGCACCACTAGCTTCTCAATGCACCACACCCCCATCACTCACCTACCAACAATCTATACCAAATGCCTCATACCTCACACTAACACACGTCCCTTTCTCTTTCAGGAAAAGGTGGCTCACAAACGGCACCAGTAGGCGGAGGGGAAAGTTCGCCTGCATAACCTCACCCCCATGGAGGAGATGGTGCTGGCTATTATTGGGAAGGCCATCACTGAGCCCAGCCAGCGGTGGGGCTGAAAGAATACAAAATGTCGTTATCCTCACATGTTATCCTCCTTCTCGCATCCTAAAAACATGAGAAATATGAGCTGCGATAGGCCATTTGGCCTTTCAAGCCTGCTCCGCCATTCAACAAGATCATGGCTGATCTTCTGCCTCAACTCGACCTTCCCGCACTATCCCCATATCCCTTAATTCCCTTTGTTCCCCAAAATTTATCGACCTCTGACTTGAATATTTTCAATGACTAAGCATCCGCAGCTCTCTGGGGATAGAGAATTCCAAAAGATTCACAAGCCATTTCTCCTCCTCTCAATCCTAAATGGCCTACCCTTTATTTTGAGACTGGGCTATGGGGGGAGGAATTTAACACAATCACAATCACTAAGGAGGTGGTACTTAGTAAGATAATAGGACTAAAGGCAGATAAATCCCCTGGACCTGATGGCTTTTGCATCCTAGTGTCTTAAGAAAAGTAACGGCAGAGATTGTGGATGCATTGGTGTAAATTTACCAAAATTCCCTGGATTCTGGGGAGGTCCCAACAGATTGGAAAACTGCAAATGTAACGCCCCTATTTAAAAAAGGAGGCAGACAAAAGCAGGAAACTATAGACCAGTTAGCCCAACATCTGTGGTTGGAAAAATGTTGGAGTCCATTATTAAAGAAGCAATAGCAGGACATTTGGAAAAGCATAATTCGGTCAGGCAGAGTCAGCATGGATTTATGAAGGGGAAGTCATGTTTGACAAATTTGCTGGAACTCTTTGAGGATGTAACGAAGAGGGTGGATAAAGGGGAACCAGTGAATGTGGTGTATTTGGATTTCCAGAAGGCATTTGACAAGTGCCACATAAAAGGTAACTGCACAAGATAAAAGTTCATGGGGTTGGGGGTAATATATTAGCATGGATAGAGGATTGGCTAATGAATAGAAAACAGAGAGTCAGGATTAATGGTTCATTCTCAGGTTAGCAATCAGTAACTAGTTGGGTGCCGCAGGGATCAGTGCTGGGACCCCAACTATTTACAATCTATATTATGACTTGGAAGAAGGGACCGAGTGTAACGTAGCCAAGTTTGCTGATACAAAAATGGGAGGAAAAGCAATGTGTGCGGAGGACGCAAAAAATCTGCAAAAGGACATAGACAGGCTAAGTGAGTGGGCAAAAATTTGGCAGATGGAGTATAATGTTGGAAAGTGTGAGATCATGCACTTTGGCAGAAAAAAATCAAAGAGCAAGTTATTATTTAAATGGAGAAAGATTGCAAAGTACTGCAGTACAGCGGGACCTGGGGGTACTTGTGCATGAATCAGAAAAGGTTAGTATGCAGGTACAGCAAGTGATCAGGAATGGAATTTTGACCTTTATTGTAAAGGGAATGGAGTATAAAAGCAGGGAAGTCTAGCTACAGTTATATAGGGTATTGCTGAGGCCACACCTGGAATACTGTGTACGGTTTTGATTTCCATATTTACGAAATGATATACTTGCTTTGGAGGCAATTCAGAGAAGGTTCACTAGGTTGATTCCGGAGATGAGGGGATTGACTTATGAGGAAAGGTTGAGTAGGTTGGGTCTCTACTCATTGGAATTCAGAAGATTGAGAGGTGATCTAATCAAAATGTATAAGATTATGATGGGGCTTGACAAGGTGGATGCAGAGAGGATGTTTCCATTAATGGGGGAGACTAGAACTAGGGGGCATAGTCTTAGAATAAGGGGCCGCCCATTTAAAACTGAGATGAGGAGAAATTAATTTTCTCAGAGGGTTGTAAATCTGTGGAATTCGCTGCCTCAGAGAGCTGTGGAAGCTGGGACATTGAATACATTTAAGACCGAGATAGACAGTTTCTTAACCGATAAGGGAATAAGGGGTTATGGAGAATGGGCAGGGAAGTGGAGCTGAGTCCATGATCAGATCAGCCATGATCGTATTAATTGGCGGAGCAGGCTCGAGGGGCTGTGTGGCCTACTCCTGCTCCTATGTCTTATGTTCTTATGATCCCGTGTTCTAGATTTCCCAGCCAGGGGAAACATCTACCCTGCATCTACCCTGTCAAGCCCCTTAAGAATTTTATATGTTTCAATTAGATCGCCTCTCATTCTTCTAAACTCTAGGGTATATAGGCCGAGTCCACTCAATCTCTCCTCATACGGCAATCCCCTCATCCCAGGAACCAGTCTAGTGAACCCTTGTTACACTCTCTCTAAGGCAAGTAGGTAAGGAGACCTGAACTGTACACAATACTCCAGGTATGGCTTCATCAATGCCCTGTATAATTGTAGTAAGATGTCTTTACTCTTATACTCGAATCCCTTTGTAACAAAAGCTAACATACCATTTGCTTTCCTAATTGCTTGTTGTACCTGCATGTTAACTTTCTGTGATTCACGTACAAGGACACCCAGATCCCTCTGAATGCAAACATTTCCCAGTCTCTCTCACCATACAAAAAATATTCTGCTTTTTTGTTTTTCCTACCAAAGTGGATAACTTCACACTTTCCCGCATTGTACTCCATTTGCCATGTTCTTGCCCACTCAGCCAACCTGTCTACGGGCGAGACTTTCCATTTTTGTGCAGATCGGCCAAAAATGGGTGTTATTTCCAGCGTGGGCTGTAAAAATTGGTTTTGAGATCGCCGGCATATCGCCCATTTTGAAAAACCCTAACTTTCCATTTTTGAAAATGGCCGTTACCACGAGTGATCTGAAATGGCCGTTAGCATTACATTTTTTGACCTTCTGCCATAAAGTGTCGCCAACCATAGCAATGGCATAGCAACGCTCGTTTCCCGCATTCCAGAAGGTCAGGGGTCATCATTACATAAGAGAAGACAGAGAGAGAGGGAGCAGAGAGGGACTGAACGCGTGTGTGGGTGTGGTGTGTGCTTCTTTGGCTGTTGTAGGAGGTACAAAATAGCAAGGAGGTTCTCGGATGAGGCAAATGTCTCCCTCATGCAGGAGGTCGAGTCACGCCGGGGTCAATTGACCCAGGGAGGGCGTGGGAAACCCACCCCAAAGGCCTACCAGAAGATATGGGCTGAGATAGCCGAGGTGGTCTCGTCGGCAACCAACGAGGTGCATGAGGGCAACCAATGCCGCAAGCGATGGAACGACCTTGTCGGATCCGCCAGAGTAAGTATTATATTTATTTATATGTACTTATATATTTATATAATTGGAATTGTAAGTGAAATGAGTGATTGAAATCAGATGTGATGTCTTGCACTTATGCCGGGAAGGTTGTACTCAAAGCCTGCGGTCACGGTGTATGTCTTTAGGTAAAGAATGATAATTTTCATTATAATCATGATTACATCTGTTGGTTATGTGTTGTATCAGTCTCTGTGACAGTACCTAGCAATGATATCATACAATGATCTCATGCCATGTCATGCTATTGTTACCTTTTACAGAAGAAGCTTTCGAGGAATAGGGCCGAGCAGAGGCGAACGGGCGGGGGGCCACCAGTCATCATCAACCTCACCGACATCGAGGAGCGGGTACTAGCACTAATGGGGACCCACCCCCAGTCGGCCACGGAAGCAGCAGCAGAGCCTGATGTGATGCCACATGAGTAAAGTATACACCATTGCATGATGGAATGTCAATTGATGCCACACCCACTCATATCCGACCAATATTATATGATAGATGAATCATAAAATTCTTCTCTAAATAATGATGTTCTCATGAGAATTATTGCAATGCAGAATTTGTTGATGGTCATGAAATGTGATGTCTGTGATGATCTTGATAGCAGTGTTGCTTTTGCCGTGCATATGCTATGTGTAGCTCTGGACTCACCTTGTGACCCTAGCACCCCCTTCTCCTCTAATAACCTCATTTATGTTCTGCAGCTCAGCCAGCAGCTATGCAAGAACACTGAGCCCAGAAGGTGGGGGCGCGGGGACGGACTCGCTGGACTCTCCTCCATTTGGTGCTGAGGAGCACTGATTCTCGCCCGTGCATCTGCTGGGTCCCTTCTCAATGGATGACAGTGCCGACTTCGAGGAGCCTGCATCCCCAGCCTCCATAATCCATTCAACACCAATAACATCTAGTGCTCTTGGGGCCATTCCCACATCCACTGTGGAGGTACTGGGCCCAAGCTCCTTGCCACAGGACACCCAGGTGTCTCCAGGACAATGCCGACCATGCGGAGGTTGGTTCGACGTGACAGGTCTGCTGCACGAGCGGTAGATCTGAGCGGGGACATGGTATACTTGTCCAGGAGGAGTGTTGACATAGGTCAGCAGATCCAACAGACAATGGGGGGCATATCCCTTCAACTGGTCAGCATGTCCGCTGCCATGACAGAGTACGTGCCGCGGATGGCGGAGGCCCTGGAGCTGGTAGCCAGGAACACTGGTGGCAGAGGCCTCCCGGTGGTCCCGGAGCGTGACACTGCACCCCAAGGTGCTGCACCCCCATTGCCAATGACACATGAGAGCCAGGAGGAAAATCTTGCTTCTGGCTCGGTGCATGTTCCCACCTCGGGACCGTCCTCTCCCATATCCATCCAAGCAGTGGTTCTGCTGTCATTCCACACAATGAAGCAGCACCTGAGGAGCTCCTCGGCCAGGAGGCTTGGAGTCAGGTTGGGAAGGGGAAGGTGTAGAAGTGGGGAGAAGAAGCAATGGGGGGGAAGGAAAGTGAGGTGCATGGCCGCAGATGTTGTCTTGAGCATATTTTTATGTTGTTGGTGCTATTTTGGTGGGAGGGTCGGGGGAAGGAGCCAGCGGGCTACCTTGCTGGTTTGCATTTGTGTTCTGTGTTGCTTGAAATGGTGACCAATCGAATGATGTAAATGTGCTAAATTTGTTGTGGGGTGGGGTGCAGTGTTTTTTACAGTTATAATTATGATTTCACACAAATGTTTGGATTAAATGGTTTTTATTTAACATAACCTTGTTGCGCATTGTCTCAGATAGCTGCACCATTACACACTGGTAATTCCTTAACATGAAAGGGTATAATTACACTTAACTGGAATCAACTTAAACTTTAACTGTCATCAAGGTGATGCACACCACTGATGTATGACCTGCACACCCAGCAGTGTTGCAGCTTTGTAAATAACAACAATGTTCTTTCAAGCAAAGCGCTTATTTATGAGCTGCTGACGTAAGAGTCTTACAGCTATGTAGCCACCTTGGGCCCTTTCCTGCGGTCTAGAGGCGGGCGGAGGCACGGTTTCATCATCAGCCTGATTGGCCCGAGGTCAGCGTCCACCTCCTCGTCCTCCTCTTCCGCACTCTCCTGAGGTGGACCGTCAGTCCCTTCCAGCAATTCTTGTCCCCTCCTGATAGCCAAGTTGTGCAGCATTAAGCACATCACCACGAATTGAGCTACCTGCTCAGGGTGGTATCGGAGCTCTCCTCTTGAGTGGTCCAGGCATCTATAGTGCTGCTTAAACACTCCAATGGTTTTCTCGACGATATTGCATGTGGCTCTGTGGCTCTCGTTGTATCACTTCTCGGCTTCTGTCTGGGTGTCACACAGCGGGGTCATCAGCCAGGTGGCAAGGCCATATCCTTTGTCACCAAGCATCCAGCATTGACCTTGTGGCTGACTGGTAAACATATCAGATACAGCGCTGTCATGCAGGATGTGAGCATCATGGATGTTGCCTGGAAATTTGACATTCACTGCCATAATTATTTGCTGGTGGTCGACAACGAGTTGCACATTCAGGAAGTGGAATCCCTTGCGGTTCCTAAAAAACTCTGCATCTTGAAAAGGTGCCCACATCGCGATGTGCGTACAGTCTATTGCTTCCTGTACCTTGGGGAAGTTAGCAATTCAGTAGAATCCTAAAGTCCTCTCAGTCTGAGCCTTCCTGATCATGGGGATGCTGGTAAAGTGCATCCTGCGTACGTAAAGGGCTTCAGTGACCTGTCTAATGCAGCAATATGTGGCATGTTGAGATATAGCGCAAATGTCGCCAGTTGAGGCCTGAAAGGAACCCGACACGTAGAACATAAGTGCCGCGGTGACCTTGACCTCGACGGACAGTCCGGTCCTGCTGGTGCTGGCAGGCTGCAGATCTCCCCTGATGAGCTGGCATATCTCACTGATAACCTCCTTGTGGAAGCGCAGTCTCCTAAGGCCAGTGTTATCGGACAAGTTGAGCTAAAACCACTTCTCCCTGTAAGTGCAGGGGGGGGGGGGTATAAGGTCTGGTCCGCCTCATCAGTCTGGCACGTCTTAAATTGGGCACATAATGCTGTTGAATATATCTTCTGCCATCTGTAGTCTGCAGCATGTGTGTACTCATCAAGACAGGCTGCAAAATGACAGGCCCCATTCCAATAACTATCAGTATTACACCGCTTGTTCACAAACAATAAATGTCCCCAATAAGAAACCTAAAGTAAATTCCAATCGTCCACAGTATGATAAGATGTTTGTTCAGATGTTCACATCACTTTAAAAGACCTCCAGAGTACATCCAAACTCCCCCGAAGTTGAAGCAGAGCAGCCTTTTAAATGAAGCGACCTGCGATTTAGAAAATGGCGTCCAGACCGCTGTGATTAGTTCAAGTCAGAGCAACTTTTTCACAGCGGTTTTTTCGGCGAGTGATATTGTCGGCGAGATATGTGCGAGGTGCCGAAAGTATTGCTGGGCGATTTTCTGGGCGTTAGTTTTGGCAAATGTGATCTTTACGCCAAAAAACAGTGGCCGGGTGGTATTATTAAATATCGGCGTTAATTACATGCCGAAAGTAATGCTGACCGATATTATGGCCGTTGGTTTTGCCCATTCTGATCTCTCCGCCCAGAAAAAGTAGGCGGGAGGTATTATTTTTTATCGCCGTTACGTACTTGCCGAAAGTAACGCTCAGCGATAAGTGACCGAGAAATGGGCGTTACTTTCCATTTTGTGGCTAAATGGGCAATATATGGGCATTATACCTCATTTCAGTGTTAAAATGGACATTAAGTATGCATGCAAAAATAATGGAAAATCTAGCCCTATATCTCTCTGCAGCCTCTTTGCATCCTCCTCACAGCTTACTTTCCCACCTAACTTTGTATCATGAGTAAACTTGGATATGTTACACTCAGTCTCTTCATCTAAGTCATTAATATGGATTGTAAATAGCTGAGGCCCAAGAACTGATGCTTGCGGTACCCTGCTAGTTACAGCCTGACCACCTGAAAAAGTCCCGTTTATTCCTATTCTCTGTTTTCTGTCCATTAACCAATCCTGAATCACTGCCAATATATTACCTCCAATCCCAATGAGTCCTAATTTTGTATAATAACCTCTTATGTGTCACCTAATTGAATGTTTTTGAAAAACCAAACACACTACATTCCCCTTATCCATTCTATTAGTTACATTTTCAAAAAAACTCGAACAGATTTGTCAAACACATTTTCCCTTTCTTCAAACCATGTTGACTCTGCCTAATCAAATTACAATTTTCTAAGTGCCCTGTTACCACGTCCCTAATAATAGATTCTCACATTTTGCCTACTACAGGTTGAACCTCTCTTATCTGGCATGCTTGGGACCTGACCTGTGCCGGATAAGAGGATTTGCCGGATGACGGGAGGCCACGCCGACCCTAGCGTTGTTAGCGGTACCCGGTAAGTTTTTAATGTAATGGTTCATTTCGGGCGGAGACACCAACTCTCGGAGCAGCGGGATCAATGTGTACCTGTGGGGAACATCAGTGAAGTGTCGCCGTGCTGCAGATCAGCCCAGAAAGATCGGCAGTGTTTACAGCGGAGTATAAATCCTTCCAACTGATGTAAAGCCCAATGTCTGATCTTAATAGTTTGTTTAAGATGAGCGATCTTCATTGTTTTAAGCATTAGTTCACAGAGCCTGCAATACTTCAGCAGACTTTGTCCTCTCAACTACAAAACGTCCCGAATCGTCAATATCAGTTTTTAAATAAAAAAAAATAATCGACCATATATGATTCACACATAAAAAGAGAGTGAGAAAGAGAGAGAAATGGACGGATGGATTCTAGTTGGATTAAAACATGATAAAACTACAGGTGGGTAAAACATGTCTGTTTTATTTCACAAACTCATTCTGCTCGGTGGTAATGAAACACGATTGGCACTGACGATTAAAGCAATGCACTTCTACACACAGAACGGACACATCCCCGCTTGCTCTCCTTTCTGTGTAGTACGTTTGAATGAAAACAAATGAAATAAACGAGCATACAGCTGGTCAACACCCTGGTCTGTATTCCCTACTGATAGTCCACAAATCGTGTTTCATTATCACCGAGCAGAATGAGTTTGTGAAATAAAACAGACATGTTTTACCCACCTGTAGTTTTATCATGTTTTAATCCAACTAGAATCCCTCCGTCCATTTCGCTCTCTTTTTATGTGTGAATCATATATGGTCGATTATTTTTTTTATTTAAAAACTGATATTGACGATTCGGGACGTTTTGTAGTTGAGAGGACAAAGTCTGCTGAAGTATTGCAGGCTCTGTGAACTTATGCTTAAAACAATGAAGATCGCTCATCTTAAACAAACTATTAAGATCAGATATTGGGCTTTACATCAGTTGGAAGGATTTATACTCCGCTGTAAACACTGCCGATCTTTCTGGGCTGATCTGCAGCACGGCGACACTTCACTGATGTTCCCCGCAGGTACACATTGATCCCGCTGCTCCGAGAGTTGGTGTCTCCTCCCGAAATGAACCATTACATTAAAAATTTACCGTGAACCGCTGACAATTCTCCGACCCGACTGAGGAGGGAACACCGGAGGCAGCGGGGAGAAGAGGAGCAGCCAGCCGCAGCATACAGTGCGGGTCGCCACCCTCGACGAGAATGATGCCAGACCAGAGTCCCGGACTGGAGCGGTTCAACCTGTACTGATGTCAAGCTAACTGGCCTATAGTTCCCTTTTTTTTTTCTGTTTCTCGTTTCTTAAATAGTGGGGTTATGTTTGCTACCTTCCAACCCTTGAGGACTGTTCTAGAATCTAGGGAATTTTGGAAGATTAATACTAGTGCAACCACTATCTCTGCAACTACCTCTTTTAAAATCCTAGGATGCAGGTCATCAGGTCCAGAGGATTTGTCACCACTTAGCCCCATTAATTTCTCCAGTACTGTCTTTACTTATACTGATTTCTTTAAGTTCCTCATTCTCTATAGATCCTTGGATCCCCATTATTTCCGGAATGTTTTTTGTGTCTTCTACCATGAAGACAGATACAAAGTATTTGTTTAATGTCGCTGCCATTTCCTTATTGCCCATTAATAATTTCTCCTGTCTCTGACTCTAATGGGCCCATATTTCCTTTCACTAATCTCTTCCTATTAATATATCTATAGAAACGGTTACAATCTGTTTTAATATCTCTTGCTAATTTATTCTCATATTATTTTTCCTCTTTCCTTATTAATTTCTTGGTCCTTCTACTTCCCAGATCCTACTTCTTCCTCATCCCACAATCTCTTCTGATTTACAAGCTGTACATAGTGTAAGCATGCACCTTTTACTTTCCCACTCCCTTCCCCTCACCATAACCTTACCCTTGTGCCTTTTTCCTTTCAGATAGCCGAGAAATAACACCTGGCCGGGCACTGGTGGAGGAACAGGAAATTGAAGAGCACCAAGATACTGGTGATGAAGACACCGTCACTCGATTTCGCACTCACAGCCACCAGCTCAGGTACTGACAGTCCACGTAGTTTAGAGGATAGGTTAGAGGCACTTGGTGAGATGCTGGGCATGGGCAGGGGGCCAGGTGCCAGCTCGCTAAAGGGTGAGGTCGCACATGAATTCTGATGCAGAGGACTCAGATGAGGAATTTGATTGGGCGACCTATAGAAGAACACTGATGGGTATGCACAACGAAATGCATTGCCAGGCCTGCCAGAAAGCCTGAGTGCAATGTAAAGGAGCATGGTGGTGTCCAGCATTAACCTTGCACAGGGTCTTGTGCAGAGCTTGGAGCCCATGATTTCCGGCATGGAAGTGATGACTAATCTCATTAGCGCACTTGTGGACCCAACCATGATGCAGTATCTAATGGCCAATGTCACAGTTTCCATTGGAGCACAAGCGGATACTACTCAATGACTGAGTGCTGCAGTGGAAGCTCAGTCTTCTGTCATGCAAGCTGAGATGCTCTCATTCAGGCTCAGTTTGCAGCCACGTAAACTCAGATTGCTGTTATCATGGCTGCATTTAATAGTGTGAAAAGGGACTTGCAAGGTGTCACAACAGTCCAGCAATCTGTCCTCCAACAGATTACTAGGATTGCTGAGGTGCTGCCGTGGGGGAGTGGCAATGACTCCATGGAGTAAGAACCCGCTGTCCTCTCTCAGGATGACAGCATTTATTCTCCCACCACTGCCACTCTGTCAGTGCACTTGCTGTCGCATGTCAGCCAGTCCAGACTGCTGCTGCCCATGCCGAGGTGGTGCAGTCTGCAACTGGGCCCTCTAGGCCCATAGCTGCTCGAGGTAGTCCTGCAGGGCCATCTGCAGTTTCCCTACTGAAAGTCAGCAGCCTTCCATCAGCCATGCTGCAGCCACTGGGATAGCACTGTGTAGGAGCATTAGCATAGGCAAAGGCACATTGAGGACAGGCACTAAGAGAATGCACAAGTATCATTAGTTTACTGTGTTGTGTAATATAGGATGGATTGATGTATAAAGTTGGATTGGAATGTTTCTTTAGTAGTGGCTTTTATTTCAGCATTGTGACCATATGGTCAAAAGGATGCTGTGATGGTTGGTGACAGAGGGACGGTAAGGTGTGGGACTATTGCTGAATAGAATATTGGGTCTGCGTTCACTGGCACTACAGTCAAATGAGTCGATCATGGACAGCCCGGACAGAAAGTGGCTGTCTGGGTTTCCTCCTCACTTCCGCATCCTCCTCTTCTACATCCTCCTCCTCCTCAGCTGGTCATCTTACGCCTCGTGGAAATGGCTGTGCCCTCGTGATGGCAAGGTTGTGGACCATACAGCAGACAATGACAAATCTTGAGACGCACTCTGGTGAGTACTGCAGGGGTCTTCAGAGCGGTTCAGGCAGCGAAAGTGTTGTTGAAGGACGCCAATGGCCTGCTCCATCAGATTCCATGTGGCAGCATGACTTTTGTCATATGCATGCTGCCCTGTGAGCGTGGGTTGCGCAGTGGAGTCATGAGCCAGGCGCTCAGTGGATAGCCCTTGTTGCTTAATAGCCACCCTCAGGTTTGTCATGGTGTCTGAGGGTACAGCGGACTAGTGCAGAATAAAAGCATCATGACTGCTGCCAGGATACCAACAATCATGGGTGATTTTAATCTTCATATTGATCGTACAAATCAAATTGGCAAAGGTAGCCTTGAGGAAGAGTTCATAGAGTGTATTTGGGATGGTTTCTTAGAACAATACATTGTGGAACCAACCAGGGAGCAGACTATTTTAGATCTGGTGATGTGTAATGAGACTGGAGTAATTCATGATCTCGTAGTAAAGGATCCTCTTAGGAAGAGTAATCATAGCATGGTAGAATTTCAAATTCAGTTTGAGGGTGAGAAAGCTAGGTCTCAAACTAGTGTTCTGAACTTAAATAAAGGCAATTACAAAGGTATGAATGCAGAGTTGGCTAAAGTGGACGGGAAAATAGATTAAAGGGTAAGATGGTAGATAAGCAGTGGCAAGCATTTAAGGAGATATTTCATAACTCTCAGCAAAGATATATTCCAGTGAGAAAGAAAGACTCTAAGAGAAGGATGAATCATCCGTGGCTAACTAAGGAAGTAAAGGATACTAATTTTAAAGCAAAGGCATACAATGTTGCGAAGACTAGTGGAAGGTCAGAGGATTGGGAAATTTTTAGAAATGAGCAAAGGACAACTAAAAAGATAATAAAGAGAGAGAAGATAGTTTATGAGAGTAAACTAGCAAGAAATATAAAACAGACATTAAGAGCTTCTACAGGTATATAAAAAGGAAGAGAGTAGCTAAAGTAATCGTTGGTCCCTTAGAGGATGATACTGGGGAATTAATAATGGGAAACAGGGAAATGGCAGAGACTTTGAACAAATATTTTGTATCGGTCTTCATGGTAGAAGACACTAAAAGCATCCCAATAGTTGATAATCGGGGCTATTGGGAGGGGGGGGAAATTAAAACAATCACTATGACTAGAGAAGAAGTACTAGGCAAACTAATGGGACTAAAGGTGGACAAGTTCCCTGGACCTGATGGCCTGCATCCTAGGGTCTTAAAAGAACTGGTTGTAGAGATAGTGAATGCATTGGTTGTAATCTACCAAAATTTCCTGGATTCTGGAGAGGTCCCAGAGGATTGGAAAACCGCAAATGTAATGCCCCTATTTATTTAAGAAAGGAGGGAGAAAGAAAGCAGGAAACTATAGATCAGTTAGCCTAACATCTGTCATTGGGAAAATGCTGGAGTCCATTATTAAGGAAGTAGTAGCAGGACATTTAGAAAATCATAATACCATCAAGCAAAGTCAGCATGGTTTTATGAAAGGGAAATCATGTTTTACAAATTTGCTAAAGTTCTTTGAGGATGTAACGAAGAGGGTGGATAAAGGGGAACCAGTAGATGTCATGTATTTGGATTTTCAGAAAGCATTCGATAAGGTGCCACATAAAAGGTTACTGCACAAGATAAGAGCTCACGGGGTTGGGGGTAATCTATTAGCATGGACCGAGGATTGGCTAACTAACAGAAAACAGAGAGTCGGAATAAATGGGTCATTTTCAGGTTGACAAACTGTAACTAGTGGGGTGCCACAGGGATCAGTGTTGGAGCCTCAACTATTTACAATCAATATTAATGACTTGGATGAAGAGACTGAGTGTAATGTAGCCAAATTTGCTGATGATACAGAGATAGATGGGAAAGCAAGTTGTGAGGAGAATGCAAAGAATGTGCAAAGGGATATAGGTAGATTAAGTGAGTGGGTAAAAATTTGGCAGATGAAGTATAATGTAAGGAAATGTGAGGTTATCCACTTTGGCAGGAAAAACAAAAAAGCATGTTATTATTTAAATGGGGAGCGATTACAAAATGCTGAGGTACAGAAGGATCTGGGGATCCTTGTACTTGAAACACAAAATGTTAGCATGCAGGATCAGCAAGTAATTAGGAAGGCAAATGGAATGTTGGCTTTTATTGCAAGGGAGGTGGAGTATAAAAGTAGGGAAGTCCTGCTACAATTGTACAAGGCGTTGGTGAGACCACACCTGGAATACTGCGTACAGTTTTGGTCTCCTTATTTAAGAAGGGATATACTTGCATTGGAGGCTGTTCAGAGAAGGTTCACTAGGTTGATTCCTGAGATGAAGGGGTTGTCTTAAGAAGAAAGGTTGAGCAGGTTGGACCTATACTCATTAGTGTTTAGAAGAATCTTATTGAAATGTATAAGATTCTGAAGGGGCTTGACAGCGTAGATGCAGAGAGAATGTTTCCCCTTATAGGGAATCTCGAACTGGGGCATAGTTTCAGAATAAAGGGTCGTCCATTTAAAATGGAAATGAGGAGGAATTTTTTCTCTCTGAGGGTCATAAATCTTTGGAATTCTCTACCCTAGAGAGCTGTGGAGGCTGGGTCATTGAACATATTTAAGGTGAGCTAGACAGATTTTTGAACGATAAGTGAGTCAAGGGTTATGGGGAGCAGGCAGGGAAGTGGAATTGAGGCCAAGATCAGATCAGCCATGATCTTATTGAATGGCGGAGCAGGCTTGAGGGGCCAAATGGCCTACTCCCGCTCCTATTTCTTATGTTCTTATGATACCAGCCATTCACCATCATGATATGTTGAGCATGGTCGCACACCAACTGCACGTTCAGTGAGTGGTAACCTTTGCGGTTCGGTACATCTCAACATTTAGATTCAGTGCCCGTAAAGCCAAATGCAAGCAGTTGATGGCTCCCTGCACCATGGGGTAGTACGCTATCCTGGCAAAGCCACCTGCATGTTCAGTCTGCTTCTCTCTGGTCAGAGAGAAGACATTGGAGTTCCCTCTCTTGGCATATAGAGCATCTTTCGTCTCTCTTATGCAGCAGTGGACGGCGAAGTGGGAGATGTTACAGATGTCGCCTGCTCCAGGCTGGAAGGATCCCGACATGAGGACACTCAGGGCCACGGTCACCTGCCCAGCCACTAGCAGCGCTGTCCTTGCCCTGTTGTGAGGCTGCAGGTCTGGTTGCAAGAGGCGGCAGAGTTCTGTGAGCACCTCCTTCGTAAATTGCAGACGCCTCACACACTGCTCCTGGCTCAGGATGAGGTAAGTGAATTGCTTTCGGAAGGCCCTAGATGGGTAAAGCCCCTACTGAGAGGCCTTCTCCCCCTCCTCCTCTTCCTGCCTCTGCGAGTAGCTTGTCCTCTTCTTTACTGCCTCTGCTCTATTTCCCTGTCAAGCTGCAGGCCAGAGGGATGACAACTAGAGTACCCAGGACTGGGAGCAAATGATTTGACCAGAACCCTTGAAATCAGAAACAGTGCATTCTCCACTTGCAGCAAAACTCCCTGTCACCTCACCAACTTTAAAGTCCTCTAGAAAGCACCAAACACTTCCACAAACTTACACAGAGCCAGTAGAAGTTAATCAGCAACTAACTTTAGTGTGGTTGCTGATCCCTTTAAATATCGCTAGTGGGGGGTCCTTGCTGCTCTGAATGCATGTTCAGCTGTGTGAAGTTAAGACAGTGCATTAGCTCCAGCGTTGATGATGAAAATGGCAGCGCTGGCATCAAATCAGCTTTGCACACTAATTGATGTCACGATCTGCCCACTCAACATACTTCTGGGGCATGTTCCTAATGCCCGCCCCACAGACCAGAAATCTTCACGTGTGGTGCGGACGCAGTTTTTATCACAAAACGACACTGTAGCGCCGAAAAAATGGGCATTCTTTCTTCATTTTTATGTGTATATTCAGGTATGATTGTCCATCACACTTATTTCTTCCTAGTATGTGAGAGTTTTAACTTTAAACAGGTACAATGGGAATTTGGCGCACAGAAATCCCTTCTCAGTAATTTAATTCTCTCCTCATGGCATGTATTAAGGAATTTGATATGCCCTGGCTTCTGATACCTTATGTAATATATATAGCTCCACCGGTGGACTACTGTGGCACTGCAGCCAGTGCTGTTTACAACAATAAAGAGGGAACAGGTCACCTGATGTTAGAAGCCATCTTTAAGCTGTGTGTGTTTGTTAGTTGTACTGAATATACAACAAATGGTGATGAGAATGGGATAATCAGAAAACAATGCTGCAATTTTTGTTGGTGGATGATTCAGCCAACTGACAGAGAGACTTTGAGAGCTTCTATCTTTTGATTAACAGCTACAAATCCAAGGTAAATTACAAGCACACTTCTCTGAACTGCCAGAGTCCAGATGGCCGTGCCTATGGGAATAATAGGGCATTTGGGGGAGTTTCATAGAAACATAGAAAATAGGTGCAGGAGTAGACCATTCGGCCCTTTGAGCCTGCACCACCATTCAATAAGATCATGGCTGATCATTCAACCTCAGTATCCGTTTCCCGCTTTCTCTCCATACCCCTTGATCCCTTTACCTGTAAGGGCCATATCTAAGTCCCTCTTGAATATATCCAATGAACTGGCATCAACAACTCTCTGCAGTAGGGAATTCCACAGGTTGACAACTCTCTGAGTGAAGAGGTTTCTCCTCATCTCAGTCCTAAATGGCCTACCCCTTATCTTAAGACTGTGTCCCCTGGTTCTGGACTTCCCCAACACCGGGAACATTCTTCCTGCATTTAACCTGTCCCATCCCGTTAGAATCTTATACGTTTCTATGAGATCCCCTCCTATCCTTCTAAACTCCAATGTATAAAGGCCCAGTTGATCCAGTCTCTCCACATATGTCAGTCCAGCCATCCCTGGAATCAGTCTGGTGAACCTTCGTTGCACTCCCTCAATAGCAAGAACGTCCCTCCTCAGATTAGGAGACCAAAACTGAACACAATATTCCAGGTGAGGCCTCACCAAGGCCCTGCACAATTGCAGTAAGACCTCCCTGCTCCTATACTCAAATCCCCTAGCTATGAAGACCAACATACCATTTGCCTTCTTCACCGCCTGCTGTACCTGCATGCCGACTTTCAATGACTGATGAACCATGACACTCAGGTCTCGTTGCACCTCCCATTTTCCTAATCTGCCGCCATTCAGATAATATTCAGCCTTCGTGTTTTTGGCACCAAAGTGGATAACCTCACATTTATCCACATTATACTGCATCTGCCATGCATTTGCCCACTCACCTAACCTGTCCAAGCCACCCTGCAGCCTCTTAGCATCCTCCTCACAGCTCACACCGCCACCCAGCTTAGTGTCATCTGCAAACTTGGAGATATTACACTCAATTCCTTCATCCAAATTATTGATGTATATTGTAAAGAGCTGGGGTCCCAGCACTGAGCCCTGCGGCACTCCGCTAGTCACTGCCTCCATTCCAAAAAGGACCCATTTATCCCGACTCTCTGCTTCCTGTCTGCCAACCAATTCTCTATCCACGCCAGTACATTACTCCCAATACCATGTGCTTTGATTTGCACACCAATCTTTTATGTGGGACCTTGTCAAAGGCCTTTTGAAAGTCCAAATACACCACATCCACTGGTTCTCCCTTGTCCACTCTACTAGTTACATCCTCAAAAAATTCTAGAGGATTTAGTCAAGCATGATTTCCCTTTCATAAATCCATGCTGACTTGGACAGATCCTGTCACTGCTTTCCAAATATGCTGCTATTTCATTCTTAATAATTGATTCCAACATTTTCCTGCAACGGATGTCAGGCTAACCGGTCTATAATTACCCATTTTCTCTCTTCCTTTTTTAAAAAGTGGTGTTACATTAGCTACCCTCCAGTCCATAGGAACTGATCCAGAGTCGATAGACTGTTGGAAAATGATCACCAATGCATCTACTATTTCTAGGGCCAATTCCTTAAGTACTCTGGGATGCAGACAATCAGGTCCCGGGGATTTATCGGCCTTCAATCCTATCAATTTCCCCAACACAATTTCCCACCTAATTAGGATATCCTTCAATTCCTCCTTCTTACTAGACCCTCGGTCCCCTAGTATATCCGGAAGGTTATTTGTGTCTTCCTTCGTGAAGGCAGAAACAAAATATTTATTCAATTGGTCTGCCATTTCTTTGTTCCCAATTATAAATTCACCCGAGTCCGACTGCAAGGGACCTATGTTTGTCTTCACTACTCTTTTTTTCTTCACATATCTATAGATGCTTTTGCTGTCAGTTTTTATGTTCCTGGCAAGCTTCCTCTCGTACTCTATTTTCCCCCTCCTATGTCCTCCTCTGTTGTCCTCCTCTGCTGAATTCTAAATGTCTCCCAGTCCTCTGGTTTGCTGCTTTTTCTGGCCAATTTATATGCCTCTTCCTTGGATCTAACACTATCCTTAATTTTCCTTGTTAGCCACGGTTGAGCCACCTTCCCTGTTTTATTTTTACTCCAGACAGGGATGTACAATTGTTGAAGTTCATTCATGTGATCTATAAATGTTTGCCATTGCCTATCCACCGTCAACCCTTAAAGTATCACTTGCCAGTCTATTCTAGCCGATTCACGCCTCATGCCGTTGAAGTTAGCTTTCCTTAAGTTCAGGGCCCTAGTTTCTGATTTAACTGTGTCACTCTCCATCTTAATAAAGAATTCTACCATATTATGGTCACTCTTCCCCAAGGGGCTTCGCACAACAAGATTGCTAATTTGTCCCTTCTCATAACACCTCACCCAGTCTAGGATGGCCAGCTCTCTAGTTGGTTCCTCGACATATTGGTCAAGAAAACCATCCCTAATACACTCTAGGAAATCCTCCTCCACCGCACTGCTACCAGTTTGGTTAGCCCAATCAATATGTCGATTAAAGTCGCCCATGATAACTGCAGTACCTTTATTGCACACATCCCTTATTTCTTGTTTGATGCTGTCCCCAACCTCACGACTACTGTTTGGTGGCCTGTACACAACTCCCACCAGCGTTTTCTACCCTTTGGTATTCCATAGCTCCACCCATACCGATTCCACATCATCCAAACCAATGTCCTTCCTTATTATTGCATTCATTTCCTCTTTAACCAGCAATGCCACCCCGCCTTCTTTTCCTTTCTGTCTATCCTTCCTAAATGTTGAATACCCCTGGATGTTGAGTTCCAAGCCTTGGTCACCCTGGAGCCATGTCTCCGTGATGCGAACTACATCATATCCATTAACTGCTATCTGCGCAGTTAATTCGTCCACCTTATTCCGAATACTCCTCGCATTGAGGCATAGAGCCTTCAGGCTTGTCTTTTTAACACACTTTGCCCCTTTAGAATTTTGCTGTAATATGGCCCTTTTTCTTTTTGCCTTGGGTTTCTCTGCCCTCCACTTTTACTATTCTCCTTTCTATCTTTTGCCTCTGTCTCCCTTTTATTTCCCTCTGCCTCCCTGCATAGGTTCCCATTCCCCTGCCATATTAGTTTAACTCCTCCCCAACAGCACTAGCAAACACTCCCCCTAGGAAATTGGTTCCGGTCCTGGCCAGGTGCAGACCGTCCGATTTGTACTGGTCCTACCTCCCCCAGAACCGGTTCCCAATGTCCCAGGAATTTGAATCCCTCCCTTCTGCACCACTCCGCAAGCCACGTATTTATCTGAGTTATCCTGTGATTCCTACTCTGACTAGCACGTGGTACTGGTTGCAAACCTGAGATTACTACTTTTGAGGTCCTACTTTTTAATTTAGCTCCAAGCCCCCTAAATTTGTCTCGTAGGACCTCATCCCATTTTTTACCTATATCGTTGATACCTATATGCACCACGACAACTGGCGGTTAACCCTCCCTTTTTAGAATGTCCTGCACCCGTTCCGAGACATCCTTGACCCTTGCACCAGGGAGGCAACATACCATGCTGGAGTCTCGGTTGCGGCCGCAAAAACGCTTATCTATTCCCCTTGCAGTTGAATCCCCTATCACTATCGCTCTCCCACTCTTTTTCCTGCCCTCCTGTGCAGCAGAGCCACCCACGGTGCCATGGACCTGGCTGCTGCTGCCTTCCCCTGATGAGTCATCCCCTCCAACAGTACCCAAAGCGGTGTATCTGTTTTGCAGGGGGATGACCGCAGGGGACCCCTGCACTACCTTCCTTGCACTGCTCTTCCTGTTGGTCACCCGTTCCCTATCTGCCTGTGTACCCTTTACCTGCAGTGTGACCAACTCACTAAATGTGCTATTCACGTCATTCTCAGCATCATGGATGCTCCAGAGTTTATCCACCCGCAGCTCCAGTGCCGCAATGCGGTCTGTCAGCATCTGCAGGCGGATGCATTTCCCGCACACGTAGTCGTCAGGGACACCGGAAGCGTCCCTGAGTTCCCACATAGTGCAGGAGGAGCATAACACGTGTCCGAGCTCTCCTGTCATGACTTAACCCTTAGATTAGCCTAATTGGGCAACAACAATGTTAAACCGTTACATACTGATAAAGAAAGAAAAAGAAAAAGAAAAAGAAAAACTACTTACCAATCACCAGCCAATCACTTACCCCCTTGGCTGTGACGTCACCTTTTGATTTCTTTCTACTTCTTTTTTGCCTTCTCATCCTGCTGTAGCCGCACCGGCTGGCCTCCCCGACACGTTGGGCCTTTTTATAGGCCTCAACGACGCATCTTCTGAGCCTCTCCATGCACCTGGAACTCCCGAGCCTCCCTAACGTGTTGGGCCTTTTTATAGGCCTCAACGACGCATCTTCTGAGCCTCTCCATGCACCTGGAACTCCCGAGCCTCCCCGACGCGTTGGGCCTTTTTATAGGCCTCAGCGACGCATCTTCCGAGCCTCTCCACGCACCTGGAACTCCCGAGTCTCCTCTGAGGCATTGGGCCTTTTTATAGGCCTCAGCGATGCACCTCTTGAGCCTCTCCACGCACCTGGAACGCGACCGTGAAAGTTTTGGAGCATATGTGGAGCGGCTAGAAATGTTTTTCACCGCAAATAATACAATCGAAGTCGCCAATGATGAAAACCATAACCGGGTGGTGTTGGAACGACAAAGGGCTATTTTCTTAACTGAAGCAGGCCCTGAGTTGTATGAAACCCTGAAAAATGTGCTTGTGCCTGTGAAGACAAAGGACACAACTCTTAAGCAAATTAGCACTACAGTCCTGAGCCCCTGGAAATTGCTGAAAGTTATCGTTTCGGAATACGAGATCAGTTAACCAAAGAAAATATCAGTGAGTACATTGTAGCATTAAAAAAGCTATCTATTCACTATAATATTGGAAACTTTCAGGACCAAGCATTGCGTGACCGCTTTGTTTGTGGGATGAAACATGATGCGATCAGAAGAAAGTTATTGCCAACTCCTAACTTGACTTTTGATTTAGCTTGTTAGACAGCTATGTCAATGAACATGGCCGACCAATATCCCCGAGGATTTCATACTATTTCCAGTCGTCAGACAACCGAGGTGAATTGCCTGCAGGTTAAAAGTAAAAGGCAGTTGGGCCCCAATGTTTTCAGAAACTGACAATGGTAACAGAGCATTGAAGTCCTGCTATCGGTGCCTGGGACAACACATTACTCAAAGTTGTCCATATGTGAAGGCAGAGTGTTTCTTCTGCAGGAAAAGTGGGCATCTTGCAAAGGCATGCCGACTAAAGAGTAAACTAACTTTCAAAGCTATAAGTAGAAATCCCCAGAGACTACATAGCATGGAAGAAAAACAACAGGACGAGGAGGTTTTAGAACTACACATCATCAGGAGCACGAGGTTAACTACCAGTGATCCGAAAAGTATCATCATCCACATAGATGTTGCAGGAACCAAGATACCCATGGAAATCGACACTGGTGCATCTGTGAGTGTAGTACCGGAGTCGCTATACCTCGACAAATTGTGTGATTTCCCATTGGAGAAATCCAAGATAGAGCTGCGAGGCTACTCAGGAGAGAACATTCCTGTGGTGGATCATATCACTGTACCGGAAATACAAGGATCAATTTCAGAGCTTGTCTCTATTAGTAGTAGCAGGAGACAAGTCTGCCTTACTAGGAAGAAATTGATTGGGATCACTGAGGCTGGATTGGAGTGAGATTTTTCGTGTTGAAACGAGATTTGCATCAAAGGATGATGCCATCAAGAATTACCCGAAGGTGTTCTGTGAAACAACCAGTCCAATCCAAGGCTTCAAGGTGAGTGTCAGGTACAGAAGGATGTTAGATCGTTTTACTGCAAGCCACATCCCATACCATATGCATGCAAAGAGAAAGTTGAGCAAGAACTCAAAAGACTAGAGACTGAGAACATTATTTGTAAAATAGATCTATATAATTGGGCTACACCCATTGTTGTTATCCCGAAGTCCGATGGTAAGGTAAGATTGTGTGGTGATTATAAAGTAACCGTAAACCAGGTTCTAGAAGGTAATGTCCCCAATACATTGCCAAATGTAGAAGATTTGTTCACAACACTGACAGGTGGTTAGATCTTCTCAAAGTTGGATCTTACGAATGCCTACTTACAGCTTGAACGAGATGAGGAGTTCAAGTCATGCTTGACTTTAAATACTCATCTAGGCCTCTATCAATTTAATAGGTTACCATTTGGAATGTCTTCCGCCCCTGCCATATTCTAAGGGGTGACGAACCAGATTTTGCAAGATATTGAAGGGACAGTATGTTATTTAGATGACATACTCATTTCAGCACCAAATAGGCAAATTCATAATAACATATTGAGTGAAGTCCTCAAACGGCTAGAGAAGCACAGAGTACGAGTGTCTGCTCGCAAGTGTGAGTTATTTCAAAACTCAGTGGAGTACTTAGGGTACAGAGTAGACAAAGATGGCTTACATCCAACCAAGGGAAAGCTGGATGCAATCAGAAATGCACCTACTCCCAAGAATGTCACTGAACTTTGATCATTTTTGGATCTTTTGAACTATTATTTGGCTACAGTATTACATCCACTGAATGAACTTTTGAAAAAACAGGTCCATTGGAAGTGGTCAGAAGAATACGGTACAGCATTCAAGGAGTATAAAAGCAAATTGGTAGAGAGCACCATGTTAATTCACTATGATGTATCTAAGGAGATCAAGCTAGCATGTGATGCCTCTCCATATGGAGTTGGGGCAGTGATCTCTCATGTACTACGTAGTGGGGAGGAGAGACCAATTGCTTTTGCTTCACGCACTCTCAGTGCCAGTGAGCGTAATTATGGAAATCGAAAGGGAAGCTTTGGCATTAATTTTTGGTGTCAAGAAGTTCCACAAATACTTGTATGGTCGTAAGTTTACCATCATTATGGACCGTAAGCCCCTGACAGCAATCCTCCATCCAAAGTCCCCAGTTCCAACATTAGCTGCAGCCCGAATGCAGAGATGGGCTGTGATTTTGTCAGCATATACATGTGATATTGAATACAGACGATCAGCTGATCACAGTAATGCTGATGCAATGTCTAGATTGCCTTCCCCATCACAAGTTACACTCGATAGGGAAGAAGTGTTCTATTTCTCATACATTGATGAACTGCCAGTCACAGCTGAAGAGATTGGTAGAGCAACCAAACGTGACCCAGTTATGTCAAATGTATATGATTATATTGCGAATGGCTGGTCAAACCAGGTAACAGACAAACATATTCATCCATTCTTCATTCGTAGAAATGAATTATCAGTTGATAAAGATTGTATCATGTGGGATGCAAGAGTGGTTATACCAAATAAATGCAGGTCCAAATTATTAGGAGACCTCCATGACCAGCACCTGGGAATGTGCTTGACCAAGAGTTTTGCAAGCAGTTACTTATGGTGGTCAGGTCTAGATAAAGATAGAGAGTACATCGTTAGTCAGTGTTCGACATGTCAATCAGTAAGCAAGAAACCACCATCAGTACCATCACAGCCATGGAAATGGCTTCCCAGGGTGTGGCAAAGGCTACCTATCGATTTTGCTGAGCTAGAAGGACAACAATTGTTCATTGTGATTGATAGCCATTTGAAGTGGGTCGAGGTGTTTCCAATGTGGAAAATAACAAGTAAAACATTAGATATTTTGCGAAAATTATTTTCTTTATTTGGCCTCCCAGAAGAAAGAGTGGTGAAACTATGTGGTCTTCGCACATATTTGGTCAAGATGTTTGATCATGGACAGGTTAGGTTTGTTCACATTGATCATATTTTACCTACAGACGTGGAAGTAGTTGAAGGTGGGAATGATTTGATTATTTCTGACTCATCAGATAGTTTTGATACAAGTAAAGTACCAGTAGCATATCCTACATCCAATGTACTGGAAAGAAATCCAAGATGAAGTCAGAATTTAAGTCTGAGTCAGAGTCAGGCAGACTAACAGTCTGAAGTTAGAGAGAGTTCAAATGGAAATCAAGGGCATCCCTTGGAGGAAAACTTTCCTCAGGATCAGCCTCAAATGAGTTTAAGTTCGACACCATGTTTGGAAGGTTCTGTTCGAGAGCGAAGGTATCCTCTTCGAAACAGAAAACAAGTGGTTAAGCTTGATTTGTAAATAAGGCAAAATAAGTCCATATCTTTTGTTATGTATAACCATGCAAGTTATGTATGATGATTAGTTGTTATGATTACTTCTTCATTAAGGAGGGAGAAATGTAATATATATAGCTCCACCTATGGACTACTGTGACACTGCAGCCAGAGTTGTTTGCAACAATTAAGAGGGAACAGGTCACCTGACTAGAGTTCCTGATGTTAGAAATCATCTTTAAGCTGTGTATGTTTGTGAGTTGTACTGAATATATAACACCTTACGTGTTACATTATTAAGAACATAAGAATATAAGAATTAGGAGCAGGAGTAGACCATTCAGCCCCTTGAGCCTGCTCCGCCATTCAATGAGATCATGGCTGATTTTCTACCTCAACACTTTCCTGCACTATCCTTTGATTCCCTTAATATCCAAAAATCTATCAATCTATGTCTTAAATATACTCAAAGACTATGGGCCTGAATTTGATGAAGGTTCCCGCCCGTCCTAGTGCCACCCAAAGGACTGTGATGGCCGCCGAGGTCCCTGATGGTTCTTTGGGTGGAGTTTTCATCACCCAGGTCCCTCGAAGGTCGGCAGGTGGAAAATCTGTGATGTACACCGCCAATCTGGGCGGCAGCTAGCGGGAGCTCTCATTCTCGGCAGCACAGAAGCTTGCCACCCAAGTGCCACTGAGGAAGGCGTTGAGCCCACGGAGGGTCGAAGAGCTGAAAATTAAAATCATCAGAAAAAAAAATCCATCGGAAGACCTTCAGGGGATACCATTGAGGTAAGTCGCTGTGAAAATTAAAAAAAAAAGTTTTCTAACCTTTTTTTCAGGATCTTCATACCTACCGCAGGGGACAGACCAGCAGCGGTCCATCCCCCTGACTCCCGCCCGCACCAATCTGGCATCTCGGCGGGCGGGATTCCACTTACGCCCCACGGCCGTCCGCTGACATCAGTGGGCGGTTCCCGGCGGCTCTTCCCGCCCGCTCCAGCCAAATGGAAAGTGGCACTGGGTGGAACCCGAAAAGGAATGTCAGCGGCAATGGGCAGCATTCGGCAGCAGTGGGCGGTGAGTCCATCAAATTCGGGCCCTGAGCCTCCACAACCCTCTGGAGTAAAGAACTCCAAAGATTCACCACTCTCTGAGTAAAGAAGTTTCTCCTCATCTCAGTCCTAAAAGATTAACCCTTGTTCTGAGACTGTGACCCCTGGTTCAAGACTCCTCAGCCAGAGGAAACACGCTCTCTGCATCTACCTTGTCAAGCCCTGTAAGAATTTTGAATATTTCAATGAGATCACCTCTCATTCTTCTAAACTCTAGAGAATATAGGCCTAGTCGACCCAATGTCTCCTCTTAGGACAATTGCCCCATCATAGGAATCAGTCTGGTGAACTTTTGTTGCACTCCCTCAATGGCACGTATATCCTTCCTTCGGTAAGGAGACCAAAACTGAGCACAATTCTCCAGGTGTGGTCTCATCAGGGCCTTATATAATTGCAGTAAGACATCTTTACTCTTATACTCAAATCCTCTTGCAATAAAGGCCAACATACCATTTGCTTTCTTAATTGCTTGCTGTACCCGCATGTTAACTTTCAGTGATTTATGTACAAGGACACCCAGATCCCTCTGAACACCAACATTTCCCAATCTCTCACCAGTTAGTACATTTCTTGCACAAAGGGGCTGATAATGTAGTTGTGGGAAGACCCGCTGAGTTTCACGCACATAGTCTGGTGACCTCATCTTGCCTGTGGTCGGGTAATTTAAATCATTTGTGACTCAAAGTTCGTAGGGAAAATTGAAAGGGATGTAGCCACTTAAAGGTAAGTGGCTGCATGTGAGGGGACAAAAATGATTTCAGCTTTTAGACAGGCTGAAAATAATCTTTAAATGTCAGCCTTTTCAAAGACTATATAGAGGAAAGCTGTGGCAAGCCAACAGGGAAGGCAGATGCACAAAATTAAGTCTGTGGACGCTTTTTGATGGTTGACAAAGTGGAGGTACTCTTGCATTGAAACAGGTTTGAGGAGGACTTGCCCTGTTTTGCACTTCAGGGTATGCTTCCATAATACGGCAATCCCTGGTAGAAAGTGGCAGCCAGGATGAACTCTGCCAGGATCAGGAACAGATGTGGAAAAAGGTGACATACTTAAGGAATCGGGTGAAGTAATGCTATCCAACATTAGCACGTACCAGGTTAATGATTACAAAAATGATGCCTGTCAACCTGTTCCACACTGGATTAGGCTAGCCCATGCCAAGACATCACACAAACATACAGGTCTTTCGCTGCATCTCATGTATACTCATCTTCTTCTTAGGCAGTCCCTCAGAACCGAAGATGATTTGCTTCCACACTAAAAATGAGTTCTCAGATGACAATGCGGGACCTACAGTCTCTGTCACAGGTGGGGCAAACGGTGGTTGAAGGGGCAGGTGGGTCGGGTGCTTGAGTTGTTGTGCGCTCTTTCCGCTATTTGCGCTTGGCTTCCGCTTGCTCCCGGCAAAGAGATTTGAGGTGTTCGGTGCCTTCCTGGTTGCTTCCCCTCCACTTTGGGTGGTCTTGGGCCAGGGAGTCCTAGGTATCAGTGGGGATGTTGCACATTTTCACGGAGGCTTTGAGGGTGTCCTTGAAGTGTTTCCTCAGGCCACCTGGGGCTCTCTTGCCATGTCGGAGCTCCAGTAGAGCGCTTGTTTTGAGAGTCTCGTATCGGGCATGCGGACGATGTGGCCCGTCCAACAGAGCCGATCGAGCATGGTGAATGCTTCGATGCTGGGGTTGTTGGCCTGAGCGAGAACACTGATGGTGGTGCACGTATCTTGCCAATGGATTTGCAGGATCTTGCGGAGGCAGCATTAGTGGTATCTCTCCAGGGCTTTGAGATGCCTGCTGTACATGGTCCATGTTTCTGAAGCATATAGGAGGGTGGGTATCACTACTGCTTTGTAGACTATGAGTTTGGTGCCGGGTTTGAGGTCCTGGTCTTCAAACACTCTCTTCCGAATGCAACCGAAGGCTGTACTGGCACACTGAAGGCGGTGTTGGACTTCGTCATCGACATCTGCCCTTGTTGACTGTAGGCTCCCGAGGTATGAAAAATGGTCCACGTTGTCCAAGGCCTCGTTGTGGATTATGATAATCAGGGGGCAGAAGTGTGTGGCAGGGATAGGTTGGTAGAGGACATTTGTCTTAAAAGATATTTAGTGTGAGTCCCATGCACTCGTACACTTCGGTGAAGGTGTTGATGATGGTTTGGAGTTCGGGTGTGCGCAGACGCAAGCGTCGTCTGCAGATTGTAATTCGATGACAGAGGATGGGACGATCTTGGATCTGGACTGGAGGCGACGGAGGTTGAACAGTTTCCCTTTTGTTCTGTAGATTAGCTCCACCCTAGTGGGGAGCTGACTGCGAGTGAGATGGAGCATTGCAGCATGGAAGATCGAGAAGAGCGTTGGTGCGATGACACAGCCTTACTGTAATATAGTTCCATCTAGTGGACTACTGTGGTAATGCAGCCATTGCTGTTTGCATGGACAAAAAGGAATGGAGCCATTTTGTAGTCCTGTGTGTGTTGTGAGATCATAAGGAAAATATCACTTTGGCGATGAAGGATAGGATTTCTGGATTCCCTAGCTGAAATTTTTGTTGGTGAATGATTCAGCCAACCGACAGAGAGACTTTGAGGGCTTCCTGATTTTGGATAACTGCTAAAAAATCCACGGTAAATTATAAGCACACTTGGCTGAACTGAAGAGTCCAGATGGCTGTGCCTATAGGAATAATAGGGCGCTTGGGGCAGTTTCAATGCGACTGAGAGACTTTTGGAGCATATGTGGAGCGACTAGAAATGTTTTTTTACCACGAATAGTATCATCGAAGTCCCCAATGATGAAAACCATAACCGGGTGGTGTTAGAAAGAAAACGGGCTATTTTCATGACTGAGACAGGCCCTGAGATGTATGAAACCCTCAAAAATGTGCTTGTTCCCATCACTTATAGAGATGCTAAGCAAGTTAGAACAGCACTACAGTCCTGAGCCCATGGAAATTGCTGAACGGTATCGTTTTGGAACACAAGATCAATTCATTGAGGAAAGTATCAGTGAGTACATTGTAGCATTAAAAAAGCTATCTACTCACTGTCATTTCGGAAACTTTCTTGACTGAGTATTGCGTGACCGCTTTGTTTGTGGGATGAAAAATGAACTAATTAGGAGGACGTTGTTGACAACCCCTAACTTGACTTTTGATTTAACTTGTCATACAGCTATGTCAAGGGATATGACCGACCAATATTTCTGAGAATTTCGTACCATTTCCAGTTGTCAGACAACCGAGGTGAATCGCCTGCGAGCTCCAAGGTCTCAGCAACTGGCCAAGGCAACAGAGCATTGAAGTCATGCTATCGGTGTCTGGGACAAGATCTTGCTCAAAGTTGTTCATATGTGAAGGCAGAGTGTTTCTTCTGCAGGAAAACTGGGCATCTTGTGAAGGCATGTCGACTGAAGAGTAAAGCAATGTCAAGGTTATAGGTAGAAATTCCCAGAGACTACATAGCATGGAAGAAAAGCAACAGGACGAAGAGATACGCATCATCAGGAGCACAAAGGCATCTCACAGCGATTCATGAAGTATCGTCATCCAAGTAGATATTGCCGGAATCATAATACCCATGGAAATCGACACTGGTGCATCTATGAGCGTAGTACGGGAATCGCTATACCTCGACAAATTGTGTGATTTCCCATTGGAGAAATCCAAGGTAGGATTCCGAGGCTCCTCAGGAGAGCAAATTCCTGTGGTAGTTCATATCACCGTACCGTGAAATACAAGGATCAATTTCAGGGCTTGCCTCTCTTAGTGGTGGCAGGAGACAAGCCTGCCTTACTAGGTAGAAATTGGTTGGGATCACTGAAGCTGCATTGGTTGAGATTTTTTGTGCTAAAACGAGATTTGCATCGAAGGATGATGTCATCAAGAAGTATCCGAAGGTGTTCTGCAAAACAAGCAATCCAATCCAATGCTTTAAGGTTAGTGTCAGGGTACAGAAGGACACTAGACAAGTTTACTTTAAGCCACATCCCGTACCATATGCACTCAAAGAGAGAGTTGAGCAAGAACTCAAAAGACTAGAGAGTGAGAACATTATCTCTAAGATAAATCTATGTAATTGCGCTACACCCATTGTTATTGTACCTAAGTCAGATGGTAAGGTAAGGTTGTGTGGTGATTATAAAGTAACCATAAACCAGGTTCAAGAGGGTAATCTACCCAATACATTGCCAAATGTAGAAGATTTGTTCACAACACTGACAGGTGGTCAGATCTTCTCAAAGTTAGATCTCACAAATGCCTACTTACAAATTGAACTAGATGAGGAGTCCAAGTCATGCTTGACTATAAATACTCATCTAGGCCTATATCAATTTAATAGGCTACCATTTGGAGTGTCTTTTGCCCCTGCCATATTCCAAGGGGTGATGAACCAGATTTTGCAAGGTATTGAAGGGGTAGTATGTTATTTAGATGATATACTCATTTCAGATCCAAACAAGCAAATCCATAACATATTGAATGAAGTGCTCAAATGGTTAGAGAAGCAGAATACAAGTGACTGCTCACAAGTGTGAGTTATTTCAAAACTCAGTGGAGTACTTAAGGCACAGAGTAGACAAAAATGGTTTACATCCAACCAAGGGAAAGCTGGGTGCAATTAGAAATGCACCCACTTCCAAGAATGTCATTGAACTTCAATCATTTTTAGGTCTTTTGAACTATTATGGGAAGTTCCTACCAAATTTGGCTACAGTATTACATCTGCTGAATGAAATGTTGAAAAAACAGGTCCATTGGAAGTGGTCAGAAGAATGCGATACAGCATTCAAGGCGTGTAAAAGCCAGTTGGTAGAGAGCACCATGTTAGTTCACTATGACGTATCTAAGGAGATCAAGCTAGTATGTGACACCTCTCCATAAAGAGTTGGGCAGTGATCTCTCATGTACTATGTAGTGGGGAGGAGAGACCAATTGTTTTTGCTTCACACACTCTCAGTGCCAGTGAGCGTAATTATGCGCAAATCGAAAGGGAAGCTTTGGCATTAATTTATGGGGTCAAGTAGTTCCACAAATACTTTCATGGTCATAAGTTTACCATCGTTATGGACCATAAGCCCCTGACAGCAATCCTCCATCCAAAGTCCCCAGTTCCAATATTAGCTGCAGCCCGAATGCAGAAATAGGCTTTGATTTTGTCAGCATATACATATGATATTGAATACAGACGATCAGCTGATCACAGTAATGCTAATGCTATGTCTAGATTGCTATCCCCATCACAAGTTGCACCCAATAGGGAAGAAGTGTTCTATTTTTCATACATTGATGAACTGCCAGTCACAGCTGAAGAGATTGGTAGAGCAATCAAACGTGACCCAGTTATGTCAAATGTATATGATTATATCGCAAATGGCTGGCCAAACCAGGTATCAGAGAAAAATATTCATCCATACTTCGTTCGTAGGAATGAACAATCAGTGGATGAAGAATGTATCATGTTGGGTGCAAGAGTGGTTATATCAAATAAATTCAAGTCCAAAGTATTCGGAGATTTTCATCACCAGCACCTGGGAATGTGTTTGACCAAGAGTTTTGCATGCAGTTACTTATGGTGGCCAGGTCTAGATAAAGATAGCGTGCTAGAATTTCCTAACAACCCACCAGTGCCCGATTGCCGCCAAAAGAACGCTAAGATTCCCAAGGTTATCACCGGCGAAAATTTCCCTCCAAAAAAGAAAAAAATTCGCCCAGTGAAAAAAATGGGTGTTGCACCCCGATTCTCTGCAAAAAAGTGGAATTCGGGGTCGATTGGGCGGTTTTTAAAGAAAATGGGTGATAATTTAAAAATTCACTAAAATTTTACCCTGAGGCTGTGGGTTGGGCCTAGCAGGAGAAAAACACTAAAAATATTTTTTCAAAAAACAGAACATAAAAATTCATAAAAAAACATTCTCAGGACCCTTTTAACTTAAATCACCACGACAGAATTTTAAAATAATGAGTAAAAAAACAATTACTTACCTTTTTCCTGCAGAGCTACTCACCTACTGATCCACTGATTCCTGTGGATGCTTTTTTAAATACTTACCTACGGGTCACCGCTGAGCAAATATGTGCTATGGCGATCTGTGGACGGTGCACGCTGGCTGTCCACTCCCCAGTGGTACCACGAAACTGCCTATTATATATTTAAACCCTTGCAACCTGTATTATACTATCACCAGAGGGCCTACCTGTTGGAGCACGGTATATAAGCAGGCCACCCACGAGGTACCTGCACTCTGGAGTCTTATTAAAGGAGCTTAGTTCACACTTGCTCATTGTACACAGTACTCAGTTTCATCCTTTGTTATGAATGTATCAATTGGCGACAAGGTGCGCGAAAATGCAAAGAACAATTGGTATCCTGGAGAAGTTCTCAGAAGGGGACGATTGGGAGGCGTTCGTGGAGAGACTCGACCAATACTTTGTGGCCAATGAGCTGGAAGGGGACAAGAACGCTGCCAAATGAAGGCCGATCCTCCTAACTGTCTGTGTGGCAACAACCTATGGCCTCATGAAGAACCTCCTAGCTCCGGCAAAACCAACCTGTGAAGAATTGTGTACGCTGGTCCAGGAGCACCCAAATTCTAAGAAAAGTGTTTTGATAGTGAGATATCGGTTCTACATGTGTCAACGGTCGAAGGGCCAGAAAGTGGCGAGCTATGTCGCCGAACTAAGGCACCTCGTAGGACATTGCGAATTTGAGGGATTCCTAGAACAAATGCTTCGAGACTATTTTGTAATGGGCATTGGACATGAGACAATCCTTCGCAAACTGTTGACTGTTGAAACTCCGAATCTAAGTAAAGCCATAACGATAGCCCAGGCATTTATGTCCACCAGAGACAATAACAAACACATTTCGCAGAGTAAAGAAGTTTCGGCCAGAACTGTGCATAAAGTAACGTCATTTTTGAGCAGGAATATACATGGCAGAATGTACATGCCGGCTGCTGCTGCCCAACCTCAGATGACCCAGAATCCGCCTTCAATCACTAATGTGAGGCAGTTGGCGCTACGGAGGTGATCATTGGCCCCAGCAATGCCGCTTCAAGCACTATGTGTGCAATGGTTGCAGAACAGTGGGACACCTCCAGCGAAAGTGCAGGCAAGCTGCAAACCACCACGTTGCAGAGGAAGATCGATCCACTGTGGATCAGGCTGAATTGGAGACTCGTACCGAGGAGGCAGAAGTGTACGGGGTACACACATTCACCAGGAAATGTCCACCAATAATGTTGAAAGTTGAACTGAACGGAATTCCAGTATCTATGGAACTGGACGCGGGTGCGAGTCAGTCCATAATGAGTAAAAAGGCCTTCGACAGGCTGTGGTGCAACAAGGCACACAGGCCCAAGCTCAGCCCCATTCACACCAAACTAAGGACTTACACCAAGGAACTAATCCCTGTAATTGTCAGTGCAGAAGTCAAAGTCTCCTATGATGGAGTAGTACACGAAGTCCCGCTGTGGATTGTGCCAGGGGATGGCCCCACATTGTTTGGCAGAAGCTGGCTGCGAAAAATCTGCTGGAACTGGAACGATATCCGAGCGCTTTCGTCCGTCGACGATGCCTCATGTGCCCAAGTTCTGAGCAGGTTTCCATCGTTGTTTGAGCCAGGCATTGGAAGCTTCTCGGGGGTGAAAGTGCAGATCCATTTGGTTCCCGGTACACGACCCATCCACCACAAGGCACGGGCGATACCATATATGATGCGTGAGAAAGTTGAAATTAAGCTGGACAGGCTGCAACGAGACGGCATCATCGCGCTGATGGAATTCAACGAGTGGGCCAGTCCGATTGACCCGGTACTCAAAGAGGACATCACGGTCAGAATTTGTGGGGACTATAAAGTAACGATTAACCGTTTTTCGCTACAGGACCAGTACCCGCTACCCAAGGAAGATGACTTATTTGCGACCCTGGCTGGAGGGAAGATGCCCACCAAGCTGGACCTGACCTTGGCCTACATGACGCAGGAGCTGGAGGAGACTTTGAAAGGCCTCGCCTGCATCAACACACACAAAGGTCTGTTCATCTTTAACAGATGCCCATTTGGGATTCGGTCGGCCGCGGCAATCTTCCAACGGAACATGAAGAGCCTGCTAAAGTCGGTTCCTCGCACCGTGGTTTTCAGGACGACATCCTGGTTACAGGTCGGGACACCATAGAGCACTTGAAGAATCTGGAAGAGGTTCTTAGTCGATTGGATTGCGTGAGGCTCAGGTTAAAACACTTGAGTTGTGTTTTCCTGGCGAAGGAGGTCGAGTTCTTGGGAAGAAGAATCGCAGCAGACGGCATCAGACCCACCGACACCAAGACGGAGGCCATCAAGAACGCACCGAGATCACAGAACGTGACAGGCTGCGGTCGTTCCTGGGACTCCTTAACTATTTCGGTAATTTCCTACCTGGGTTAAGCACCCTGCTAGAACCCCTACATGCGCTACTGCGCAAGGGAGACGACTGGGTATGAGGGAATTCACAAGAGGCTACCTTTAAGAAAGCCAGAAATCTGTTGTGTTCAAACAAACTGCTTGTCCTGTATGACCCTTGTAAAAGATTAGTGCTAGCTTGCAATGCGTTGTCATACGGAGTCGGGTGTGTGTTACAACAGGCTAACGAATCGGGGATTTTGCAACCGGTCGCTTATGCGTCCAGGAGTTTGTCCAAGGCCGAAAGGGCCTACAGCATGATTGAAAAAGAGGCTCTGGCATGCATTTACGGGGTAAAGAAAATGCACCAGTACTTGTTTGGCCTCAAGTTTGAGCTTGAAACTGACCGCAAGCCGTTCATATCGCTGTTCTCTGAGAACAAAGGGATTAACACCAATGCCTCTGCCTGCATCCAAAGATGGGCGCTCACACTGTCGGCATACAATTATGTAATCCGTCACAGACCGGGCACAGAGAACAGCGCAGATGCTCTCAGTCGGCTGCCATTTCCCACCACCGGAGTGGAAATGGCACAGCCAGCGGACTTGCTCATGGTAATGTATGCATTCGAAAACGAAAAGTCCCCGTTACGATCCTGGACCAGCCAGGATCCTTTACTATCCTTGTGTCCTCCATGGGAGCTGGTCCAGCGTTCCAGCGGAGATCCAGGAGGCAATTAAGCTGTTCCACAGGCGCAAAGACGAAATGTCCCTGCAGGCGGACTGTGTGTTGTGGAGTAATCGCGTGGTCTTGTCCAAGAAAGGCAGAGATATGTTCATTTGTGAACTGCACAGCACCCACCCAGACATTGTAACAATGAAAGCCATAGTCAGATCCCATGTGTGGTGGCCTGGCATCGACTCAGATTTAGAGTAATGCGTGTGCCACTGCAACCCTTACTCTCAGCTGAGCAATGCACCCAGAGAGGCACCGCTAAGTTTGTGGTTATGGCCCTCCAACCCGTGGTCGAGGATCCACGTGGACCATGTGGGCCCATTTCAAGGCAAAATGTTCTTGGTTGTCGTGGATGCTTACTCAAAATGGATTGAATGTGTAATAATGTCTGTACGCGCGTCCACTGCCACAATTGAAAGCCTACAAGCCATGTTTGCCACGCACGGCCTGCCTGATGTCCTAGTCAGCGACAATGGGCCGTGTTTCACCAGTGTTGAATTCAAGGAATTCATGACCCGCAATGAGATCAAGCACGTCACATCTGCCCCTTTCAAGCCCGCATCGAACGGCCAGGCAGAACGGGCAGTTCAGACCATCAAGCAAAGCTTGAAACGCGTGTCGGAAGGCTCCCTGCAGACCCGGCTATCCCGAGTTCTGCTCAGCTACTGCACCAGACCCCACTCACTCACCGGGGTTCCCCCAGCTGAGCTGCTCATGAAAAGGGCGCTCAAAACAAGGCTCTCTCTTGTCCACCCTGATCTCCATGATTACATGGAGGGCAGGCGGCATCAACAAAGTGTGTACCATGACCATGCAAATTTGTCACGCGATATTGAGGTCAAGGACCCTGTGTTTTTACTCAATTATGGACATGGTCCCAAATGGCTCTCTGGCACGGTCATAGCCAAAGAGGGGTGTAGGGTGTTTTAGATCAAATTGGCCAATGGACTAAAGTGCAGGAAACATTTGGACCAAATCAAGTTGCGGTTCACCAACAGCTACGAACAACCCGAAGAAGTTGCCACCAACTTTTCCCCTCCAACACACACACAAGTGGCAACTGACATCATGGTTGACCACGAAGCCGAACTTACCATGTCCAGCAGCCCGGCAAGGCCGAGATCGTCTCACCTTGTAAATAAGTGTACTATTGACTTCACGGGGAAGTGATGTTATGTATTTAACCCCTTGTAACCTGTATTACACTACCACCAGAGGGCCTACCTGTTGGAGTCCCAAGGGATCCCAGCATCCCTTGGGAGCATGGTATATAAGCAGGTCACCCACGAGGTACCTGCACTCTGGAGTCTTATTAAAGGAGCCAAGGTCACTCTTGCTCTTTGTACACAGTACTCAGTTTCATCCTTTATTATGAGTGTATCACTGTCAGCGTAACTCAGCTGGACAATTTCTCGATGATTTGGTTATCGCCCAAAACAGCTAATACCGCCCAGAAACCGGGCGGTGAACCACTGCAATTTCTAGCCCAAAGAGTACATTGTTAGTCGGTGTACAACATGTCAATCGGTAAGCATCATCATCATAGGCAGTCCTTCAATATTGAGGAAGACTTGCTTCTACTCTAAAAGTGAGTTTTCAGGTGACTGTACAGTCCAATGAGGGAATTACAGTCTCTGTCACAGGTGGGACAGACAGTCGTTGAAGGAAAGGGTGGGTGGGACTGGTGTGCCACACGCTCCTTCCGCTGTCTGCGCTTGGTTTCTGCATGCTCGCGGCGGTGCTCAGTGCCCTCCCGGATGCTCTTCCTCTACTTTGGCCGGTCTTGGACCAGGGATTCCCAGGTGTCTCCGGGGATGTTACACTTTATCCAGGAGGCTTTGAGGGTGTCCTTGAAGCACTTCCTCTGCCCACCTGGGGCTCGCTTGCCGCATAGGAATTCCGAGTAGAGCACTTGCTTAGGGAGTCTCGTGTCAGGCATGCGGACAATGTGGCTCACCCAATGGAACGTGTCGAGTGTGGGTCAGTGGTTCGATGCTGGGGATGTTGGCCTGAGTGAGACCACTGACGTTGGTGTGTCTATCCAGTGTATTTGCAGGATCTTGCGGAGGCAGCACTAGTGGTACTTCTCTAGCACGTTGATGTGTCTGCTGCATATAATCCACATCTCTGAGCCATATAGGAGGGCAGGTATCACTACTGCCTTGTAGACCATAAGCTTGGTGCCAGATTTGCAGTCCTGGTCTTCAAACACTCTCATCCTCAGGTGACCAAACGCTGCATTGGCGCACTGGAGGCGGTGTTGGACCTCGTCATCAATGTCTGCTCTTGCTAATAGTAGACTCCCAAGGTATGGAAAATGGTCCATGTTGTCCAAGGCCGAGCCGTGGAGTTTGATAACCAGGGGGCAGTCTGGCGGGGTCAGGTTTGTGGAGGACCTTTGTCATATGGATGTCGTCCACCTCGGTGAAGGTGTTGACGATGGCTTGGAGTTCGGCCTCTGCGTGTGCACAGACGCAAGCATCGTCAGCGTACTGTAGTTCAATGATGACCTTGGATCTAGCCTGGAGGCAACGTAGGTTGAATAAGTTCCCATTGGTTCTATAGTTCAGTTCCACTCCGGCGGGGAGCTTGTTGAGAGTGAGATGGAGCATTGCAGCAAGGAAGATTGAGAAGAGCATTGGTGCGATGACGCAGCCCTGCTTGACCCTGGTCTGGATGTTGATTGGGTCTGTGGTGGATCCTTTGATCTTGATCACAGCTTGCATGTCGTCCTGGAGCAGGTGGAGGATGGTGATAAACTTTAGGGGGCAACCGAAACAGAGGAGGACACTCCATAGTCCCTCACGGTTGACAGTGTCAAAGACCTTAGTAAAATCAAAGAAGGCCATGTACAAGGGTTGGTGCTGTTCCCTGCATTTCTCTTGTAGTTGTCGTGTGGTGAAGATCATGTCTGTTGTACCCCTTAGTGGACAGAATCCGCATTGTGACTCTGGGATGAGCTCTTCAGCCACAGGGAGTAGATGATTGAGGATTTTTGCGATGACTTTCCCAGTGGCCGACAGTAGGGAGATTCCTCTGTAGTTGCCGCAGTCGGACGTGTCCCCTTTTTTGAAGATGGCCATGATTACGGCATCTTTGAGATCTCCTGGCATGCTCTCCTCCTTCCAGAGAAGAGAGATGAGGTAATGTATTCGTGCCAATAGTGCTTCTCCGCCATACTTTAGTGCCTCAGCGGGGATTCCATCTGCTCCTGATGCCTTGTTGTTCTTGAGCTGACTGAAGACCTTTTCTACCTCGTGCAGGGCTGGGGTTTTGCTGAGATGGTGTCGGGTAGCCTGCTGCGGGATAGAGTCGAGGACACTCGTGTCGAAGGCAGAGTCTCGGTTGAGGAGATCTTCGAAGTGCTCCTTCCAGCGTGCCCTGACTGCCTCGGTGTCCTTAATGAGTGCCTCTCTGTCTTTTGCCAGCAGTCGGATGGGGCCTTGGGTGCTTGGGCCATAGGTGGCCTTGACTGCCCTGAAGAATCCTCGCACGTCATGGCTGTCGGCCAGCTGCTGTATGTCCTGTGCTTTCTCCACCCACCATCTATTCTTTAGGTCGCGGATTTTTTGTTGGACCTTGGCCTTCAGCTGCCTGTAGAGCTGCTTTGCTGCTCTCGAGTTGGGTTGCTGCTTTCAGTTCAGGAATGCCTTGCGCTTGCGGCTTATTAGCTCCTGGATCTTCTGGTCGTTCTCGTCAATCCAGTCTTGGTGTTTCCTGTTTGAGTGACCGAGCGTCTCTTCGCAGGCACTGGAGGCCTTGAGGGCAGACCAGGCGCTGTGGGCACTCTGCGTCTCGGGGTCATCGAGGGTCGTCAGGTTGGTAGTGAGGCGCTGACTGTATAGGGCTTTCTTAACTGGGTCTTTGAGTGCCCCGGTGTTGATTTTTCTGTAGAACTGTTTCTGTTGCCGTCGCTGCTTTGGGGCTATATTGATGTTAATGATGGAGCAGATTAGGCGGTGGTCCATCCAGCTGTCTTCAGCTACTATCATGGTGATGCGCACATCCTTGTGATTGGTCGCTGGGACGATGACGTAGTTGAGCAGATGCCAGTGTTTGGAGCGAGGATGTTGCCATGATGTCTTGTCCTTATTCCTCTGTTGGAACAAGGTGTTGACAAGGTCGTGGTCTAGGCATTTTGTCAGGAGCAGGGTATTGCTGGAGTTGGTTTTCGCTACCCCCTCTCTGTCAATCATGCTTTCCCAGAGGACTGTGTCCTTACCGACTCCGGCGTTGAAGTCGCTGAGGAGGATCAGTTTGTCATCCGTAGGGACGTGGGACAGGGATTGTTCAAGGCTGGAGTAGAATTCCTCTTTGGTCTCATCTGTTGCGTCGAGTTTTGATGCGTACGCATTGATAACTGGCGCACTGCTTCCGGGATAGGGTGAGCCAGAGAGTCATGAGACGCTCGACTATCCTGCAGGGGGAGTCTCTGAGACGGCCCACTAGTTCATTCTTGATGGCAAAGCCAACTCCATGGAGGCGGCAGTCTTCTTCTGGTTTACCTTTCCAGAAGAAGGTGTAAGCACCACCTTGTTCTTTGAGCTGGCCTTCCCCTGCCTGCCGGGTCTCACTTAGGGTGGCAGTGTCGATGTCGAAGCGTCTGAGTTCCCGGGCAACGATAGCAGTGCGACGTTATGGTCTGTCGCTGTTGGGGTTGTCCATGAGGGTTGACCTGACGTTCCAGGTCCCAAACTTAATTTTGAATGGTGGAAGATGCCTGAACGTGAGTTCCTTTAACGTGAGGTGGCCATTGCACACCAGCTACCACACAGTCTTGGCCCAGTGGCAAGGGGTCTGAGATGAGTAGAGGCCAGGCTCTACTGTATGGGCCTAGTTGCCTATGGTGAGATGTGAGCCATAAGCTCAGCACTGAGCAGCACCTTCAGGAGAGGTAGTGAGGGACCTGAGGTGTGGAGGATGAGGGTGGGAGCCACTGGGGCCCTGGTTGCTTTTGTTGACTGCACCCCGCTCCAACTTGCTTCTTGGTGAGCCACTGTAGAGGACAGGAAGGCCGCCGCCACCATTACTCGCACCACGTGCCATGAGTTCCAGGTGGGCTGAAGTGACGCAAGAATCGGTAAGCACAAAACCACCATCAGTACCATTATAGCCATGGAAAATGGCCTCCCAGGGTGTGGCAGAGTTTACATATCGATTTTGCTGAGCTAGAAGGACAGCAATTGTTTGTTGTGATTGATAGCCATTCAAAGTAGGTAGAGGTATTTCCGATATGGAAAATAACAACAAATAAAACACTAGACCATTTGTAGAGATTATTTTCTTCATATGGTCTCCTAGAAGAAATTGTGTCTGATAATGGACCACAATTTTGTTCAGAAGAATTTGCACAGTTCACGAGCAAAAATGGTGTGAAACATACCAAGGTTCCGCCATACCACGCTGCTTCAAATGATGCAGCAGAGCACTCAGTAAAAATTGTAAAACGTGCCCTCATCAAGCAAATGTTGGATCCAAATCCAAAGAAATGACAGTTATCTTTGGACCATAAATTGGTTAATTTTCTAATTACATATCGTAATACATCTCATACAACTACTGGTAGAACACCAGCAGAGTTGACTCTCAAATGATAGCCATGAACCAGATTCTCGTTAAAACCAAACAACAGAAAGAGAATCATGATAGAGATAGAGTAAGAGATAAGTGTGAAATTAAATCAGAAGGTGAGAATGAAGAACCATCACCATAAATGGTTAAAGTGGTTACCAGGAAGAGTGGTGAAGATATGTGGCCCTCGTACATATTTGGTCAAGATGTTTGATCATGGACAGGTTAGGTTTGTTCAAATTTATCATATTTTACCTGCAGATGTGGAAGGAGTTGAAAGTTGAAATGATTTGATTATTTCTGACTCATCAGATAGTCTTGTTACAAGTAGAGTACCAGTAGAAAATCCTACATCAGATATACTAGAAACAAATCTAAGAGAAAGTCAGAATTTAAGTCTGAGTCCGAGTCAGGCAGACAAACAGTCTGAAGTTGTAGAAAGTCCAAATGTAGATCAAGGGCATCCCTTGGAGGAAAACTCTCCTCAGGATCAGCCTAAAATGAGTCTAAGTTTGACACCATGTTTGGAAAGTTCTGTTCGAGAGCGAAGGTATCCTCTTCGAAACAGAAAACCAGTGGTTAAGTTTGATTTGTAAATATGGCAAAATAAGTGCATAGGCTAGAACCTCCACTTTTTTTGCCTGCTTAACGCCCACTTAATGCCCATTTTACCGCTGAAATGACATATAACACCCATATATCGCCCATTTTGGCACAAAATGGAAACTACCGGGCATTTTTCGGAAACTTATCGGCGAGCGTTACTTGCCCCATGTGCTTAATGCCGAGAAAAAATATTACCGCCCGCTCACTTTGTGGGGGCACAATCAGCAGGATGGGCGAACTCAACGGCCATTATATCGTCCAGCGTTACTTTCCACACGGAATTAACGCCGAGATTCAATATTAACGCTCGACGACTTTTTTTGTCGTAAAGAGCGGTCATGGAGGTCGCCCATCGTCAATTTCACCACCTCACTCACAATATCGCTCGCTCAAAAAACCGCCCACAAAAAGTGGAACTAACCGGGATGAATCAGCGTTATGGACACCATGTTGTAGATCACATGTCGTGTCCTTTAAAAGGCTGCTGTGCTTCAACCTTGGCGGAGTTCGGATGTACTCTGCAGGTCATTGGAATTGATGTGTGAACATCTCTAAAACATCTTGACCACACTGTGACCGATTGGAATTGAAGAGGTGTGTTCGTCGGGACATTCCTTGTTTGTGTGCAATTGGTGGAAAACAGAGAACTACTGCAATGGGGCCTGTCCTTTCTCACACTCTCTTGGTGACCAAATACATGCAGCAGACTCGACAACGCCATAGGAATGCTGCACTGCATTATGTGCCCAATGAACAAAGTGATAGACAGATGAGGAGGACCAGACGTTACATCCCCCGCAAGTACAAGGAGAAGCATTCTTACCTCGACTTGCCCAACACCACCTGCCTTCGGACACTGTACTTCCACAAAGAGGTTATCACTGAGGTATGCCAGCTGATAAGGGCAGATCTGCAGCCTGCCAGCACAATCAGAACTGCACTATCCGTCGAGGTCAAAGTCACCGCGGCACTGTTGTTCTATGCCTCGGGTTCTTTTCAGGCCATAGCTGGTGACATTTGCAGACTTTCTCAACATGCCACACATTGCTGCATTAGACAGGTCACTGAAGCCCTATACGCACGCAGGAGGGACTTGATCAGCTTCCCTATGACCAGGGAGGCACAGAGTGAGAGGGCTCTAGGTTTCTCCAAAATTGCAAACTTCCCCAAAGTACAGGGAGCAATAGACTGTACGCACATCGCGATGTGGGCACCTTTTCAGGATGCTGAGGTTTTCAGGAACCGCAAGGGATTCCATTCCTTGAATGTCCAGCTGGTTGTTGACCACCAGCAAATTATACTGGCTATGAATGCTCAATTTCCGGGCAGAAGCCATGATGCGCACATCCTGTGTGAGAGCATTGTACCTGACTTGTTTAACAATCAGCCACAAGGTCAATGCTGGATGCTTGGGGACAAAGGATATGACCTCGCCACCTGGCTGATGACCCCCCTGCGTGACACCCACACCAAGGCCGAGAGGCGATACAACAAGAGCCACAGAGCAACTCGCAATATTGTTGAGAAAACCATTGGCGTACCGAAGCAGCGCTTCAGATGCCTGAAGCACTCAGGAGGCGAGCTCCAATACTACCCTGAGCAGGTAGCTCAATTTGTGGCAGTCTGCTGCATGCTACACAACTTGGCTATCCGGAGGGGACAAGAATTGCCTGATGAGCCTGACAGTCCACCTCACCAGAGAGAGGAAGAGGAGGACAATGAGGCGGACGCTGACATCGGGCCAATGCTGATGCTGAAGCTATGCCCCCGCCCCCCCCTGTTGACCGCATGAAAGGGCCCATACGTCAGAAGCTCATCAATGATCGCTTTGCCTGAAAGAACGTTGGTGTTATTTATAAGGCTGATACACTGCTGGCTGTGCAGGTCATACATCAATGGTGGGCATCAATTTGGTGACAGTTAAAGTTTAAGTTGATTGATGCTAAGTGTGATTATACCCTTTGATGTTAAGGAATCACCAGCGTGTAATGGTGCAGCTATCTGAGCCAATTGCTGCAAGGTTTTGTTAAATAAAATCGTTTAAATCCAACATTAGTCTGAAATCATCAGTATTTCTGTACAAACCAGCCCTCCCCCCCTCCCCCCCACTTCTCCTCCACACCTCTACCCCTTCCCCTTCCCCTCCTGACTCCAAGCTGTCTGGTCGAGGAGGTCCTCAGGCAATACAGGAGAGGATGGTCCTGAGGTGGGAGCATGCTCCGAGCCATAAGCAAGATGTTACTGCTGGCTCTCGTGTGGTTGGCAATGGGGACGCGGCACCTTGGGGTGCAGTGCCACGCTCTGGGACCATTGGGAGTCCTCTGCCACCAGTGTTCCTGGCTACCAGCTCCAGGGCCTCCTCCATCCCTTCCATTTTATATGTTATTTGTTGGACAAAAACTCGGTGCCAACTATGTTCTTGGTGCTTAGTGGGCTTTTTGCTGCTGGTGAATCTCTGTCGTTCCTCCCACAACAGCCAGACAAGCACACACCACAGCCATACATGCTTTCAGTCCCTCTGAGCTCCCTCTCTGACTCCTCTTCTGCGCATGTCATGGTGACCCTTGACTTCCAGAATCGTGGGAATGGAGCGTTGCCATGCCATTGCTAAGGACGGCCACACTTTATGGCAGAAGATCAGAAAAATGTAATGCTACTGTCCATTTGATATCGCTCGCAGTAATGCCCAGTTTCAAAAATGTAAACTAGGTGTTTTGAGAATGGGCGAGAAGCCGGCGATCTGAAAACCCTTTTTTACCGCCCACGCCGGAAATAACACCCATTTTTGGGCGATAAGCTCAAAAGTGGAGTTCTAGCCCCATATCTTTTGTTATGTATAACCATGCAAGGTATGTATGATGATTATTTTGTTATAATTACTTCTTCATAAAGGAAAGAGAAGTGTAATATAGTTCCATCCAGTGGACTGCTGCTCCACCTAGTGAACTACTGTGGTAATGCAGCCATTGCTGTTTAGAAGGATAAAAAGGAATGGAGCCATCTTGTAGTCCTGTGTGTGTTGTGAGGTTGTAAGGAATATATCACACTTGCTTGACCCCGATCCGTACGTGAATTAGGTCTGTGGTCGATCCGTTGGTCAGGATCACGGCTTGCATGTCGTCATGAAGCAGGCGGAGGATGGTGACAAACTTTTGAGGGCAGCTGAAATTGTGGAGGACACTCCATAATCCCTCACGGTTGACAGTGTCGAAGGCTTTTGTGAGTTCAAAGAAGGCCATGTTCAGCAGTTGGTGCTGTTCCTTGCATTTCTCTTGCATTTGACCCATGATGAAGATCATGTCCATTGTGGCCCTTAGTGGGTGGAATCTGCATTGTGACTGGGAGGAGCTCTTCAGCCACTGGGAGAAGGCGATTGAGGAGGATTCTTGCACTAACTTTCCCTGTGGCAGACAGTAGGAAAACTCCTCTGTAATTACCGCAATCAGACTTGTCACCTTTCTTGAAGATGGTCATGATTACGGTGTCTCTCAGCTCCCCTGGCATGCTCTCCTCCTTCCAAATAAGAGAAATGAGTTCATGTATTCTCACCAATAGTGCTTCTCTGCCATGCTTTAGTGCCTTGGCGGGGATTCCATCTGCTCTTGAGGCCTTGTTGTCCTTCAGTTTTCGGATGGCTTTTTCAACCTCATGCCGGGCTGCGGTTGGTGGCGTGTAGCATGCTGCAGGATGGAGTTGAGGACACTTGCATCGAAGACAGAATCTCGGTTAAGGAGATCTTCATTGTGCTCCTTCCAGTGGGCACTGACTGCCTCTCGGAGCTTGATGAGTGCCTCTCCATTCTTGGCCCGCAGTGGGGTAGGACCTTGGGTGCTTGGGCCGTAGATGGTATTGACTGTGCTGAAGAATCCATACACTAGCTGGATCTCCTGCATTTTCTCCACCCGCCATCTCTTCTTTAGGTTGCGAGTTTTTTGTTGGACCTCGGCCTTCAGACGTCTGTAGAGCTGCTTTCTTGCTCTTGAGTTGTGTTGCTGTTTCCAGTTCAAGAATGCTTTGCACTTGTGACTTATTAGCTCCTGGATCTCCTGAATGTTCTCGTCGAACCAGCCTTGGTGTTTCCTGGTCGAGTGACCGAGCATCTCTTCACAGGTGCTAATTACGGAGGCCTTGAGTGCAGACCAGGCGCTGTGGACAATCTGCGTCTCTGAATCACTGGGAGTCGTCAGGTCGGTTGTGAGGCGCAGCCTGCACCGTACAACCGACCTGTATACTCATAGTTTAGCAGGGCACACGGTCAAGCATTGACACAATGGCCACGGGTTTCACACATCAAACCTTTGTAACACAAACATGGCGATATAACATTTGGCAGCAATGTCATTGCTATTGAGTGGGAAAGGGAAGTGCTGGCCATGTTGACCAATGCACCAGTCACCTGTGGATACATGTGTAAACAACACTAGCTGGGAATAAGGCACTGACATAACAACTGAGGGTGGCAGTAACCTTGTCAACCACTGGCAGAGAGTCCTTACGTTGTAAGTTAGCTGCAGGTATCCTTGCTGCAGATAGCAAACCTCTTCAACTGGTTCGCTGCTGACCCAGATCAGTGAGGCAGTTATCTTGATCATTGGCAGGTAGAAATGCCAGAGCTTGCAGATACAATCTCATATTTGCTGATCTTCTTGGCCTGCCTGCTTTCATCTTGCATCATGCCAACAACAAAATGTTGTAATAAAAACAAGCTTACCTTAAGGAGTAAAAAATAAGACTGTAAATTGTTTTCTTGAAAATAAATATTAATAAAAAATTAAGGAATAGGGAAAAACAAAATTGTACTAAAGGGGTACTGTAAATGTTGCAAACTACATAGTGTGTGGCAATTTAAGGGATCCTTTGTTCCTATTTCAAGAGGAATAAAAAGCAAATCCTGCTGAATTGTGCAAGGCATGTTAGGAGTCCCCCTTCCCCCCTCCCACCGATCCACAATTGCAGACACGCGCAACTTTCTTTCAATATCCATGCCCTTCAACACTTGAACAGCCTCCTAAATGACACTAGATTGGTGCTGCACTCTTCCAGCTACTTTCTATTACCATTCCACAGTCCCCAGCCAGATTCTCAAACTTCGCAAAATTTGTAGGGGCCAAATGGTTCTTCAAAAGTGTGAAAAGATCATTATTGCAGGACTAATGTTTTTCAGGGGAGGGAGCCTGCCACCCATACCTAGCCTGTCCTACATGTGATCCCAGCTCCACACTACATGGTTGCCTATTAATGTCTGCCGAAGTGGCCCAACCCCTCGATTGTAAAAACAATTGGTAGAAAAAGCGGGCACCGCTACCTAATCAGGGGAACTAGGGACGGGCAATAAATGTGACCCTAAGAATTTTTTTAAATTGCTGTCTGAGAATGCCTAGTATGATGGATTTTGTTTGAGGATGGAATAAAGGTTTCTTTATCCATGTTTTTTTAATTTACTGAGGACTGTCAGGCACATATGTTTGGGCGAAGAGTTAAAAATATGCATATTTTCATTATATTGAAGCACTGGGCCATGGGACAAACTTTAACAAACACTGGTCTGTGCTGGAAAATACTGAACTGTTGGCAGTTGGAATGGGGGAGGGGAAAATGTGGAGCATTTTCCTTTCTATTGGTACCATACAAGTGTTCAGCAAAATTTTCAAGGATGCGAAGTCCTGGCCTAAATGTAACCAGCCCATGCAAGCACCACTTTAAGCCTCCTGCACCGCAGCAACAATGAGAAAGCAAACAATGAACCCTCTCTTGAAGCACAACAAGGAGACTAGTGTAAAAAGGAACAACACGGCTGTGTTGCAGCCAGCACTGTCTTGCATTTGTTTTGACAATATTTCCTGTTTATAAAGAACAGGCTTGTCTATTGTTCAGGAGAGTGTAATGTGGCTATCTGAAACAATCAGTCTGCATAGGAAACCAGATAAAAATAACAGCAGGGAACATAGGACGGTGCACATGTCCCAGTTTGTGCACAGCTCCTCTGTTAACTTGAACCAGGCTCACAACACAATCAGCTGGCCCGCTTAAGTTTTTTATGATTGATACATATAAACCAGTTTCCAACACAGGCATTAAGCTGGTGCTATGTCTATGCCTCAATTATGTTTTTTTATACTCAACCAAAGAAAAAGAAAGCAACCTAGATCATACAGAAACATTTTGAGTCATAAACTGAGGTAAAACCTCTTGAGTCGAGAGAATACTGTGCAGCCCTGACTGGTGGATTGCATCCATGGTAACCAGAAGATTATTATGCTAATACAGCCTTTGGATGTCTTCAATTTAACACAGGAAGAAATGTTCTTGATGCAAGATGAAAAAAAATGGAATTTCATAAAAGTCAGTCTGCTTTGTAAATAGAACATATAAATTCCCAACGGCACTCTGGTCTGGATGAACATCTTTTGAAGTAGTTAACCTTGGTCGCTTTAATAAGAAATTGAAATGTACATTGCTGTCACCTTTCACTTCTCTGTAAAATGTATTAAAATGGAGAGTGGGTTGTTTTTGACGTAATCAGAGATGAGAGAACAGGCTATGAGATGTGAATCATTTTGACATGGGATAATTTCTTTTTATTCTGCATATAGGTAGGAGCCAGTACTTCCAATAACTGATCTGAGCCACTTCATGTGGGTGGATTGAGTGCATACGGTGCTATTCAGGCATTGCGCAAGGTCACAAATCCTCGGTATAGACATTTTTTATATCATCCACTAAAGGATATATTTTATTGAACAATTGCATTTCTTTTTATTCTGGACATTAGTGAACATTAAAGTAGTTCAGTGTAAATCACATGTTTAAGTTCTGAAGTGGAGGCATAGATAAATGTAAAAAGTTGGGAAAGATATCGGGCAATTTGGGATTTGGAACAGTCCTGGTAATTTAGCATGGGTGGGTTAACACCTCAATGCAGAAACAGGTCATTCCATCTTACGTGCCAATTGTCAATGTTTTGGGCAACCCAATCAGCAGGATAAAATTCAGCCTATCTCCTACAGCCCCTCAAGTTCATCTCCTCCTGAGTCCGCTGGCCCGAGACAGATTCTGTTCTTCTCTCCGTGCACTGAGATAGCACTGCTGCTTCTGTATATTGTAGGCAGAAAATATTTGAGAGTTCCCACCTACAATATAAAGAGGGGGCACCCTGCCCATTAGTACTGGGAGCATACTGAGCCGGAAGGGGAACATGTCCAGGAACAGATAAGGGAAATGGATGCCAATAAGAGGAGGACAACAAATGACAAGAAGAGTGGAGTAGAGGGTAGAATGGGTGGCAGTGGGAAGGGGATGGCAGTGAGACAGAAGTGGGAGAATCAATGGTGCTTAGGGTGGGAGTAGGTTTTGGAGTGGATGGCAATGAAAGGAGGAAATAGATGAGAGAGGATGGGGCAAGAGCTGGGAGTGATACTTTGAAGAAGAGAGGGGAGGAAGGAAGAAGCTGGGTGGCATTTTGTAATGGGGAGGAAAAAGACTGGCAGCTTTAGGTGAGAGGGAGAGTGCCAAAATGAACTGAGGGAGCCAAAGTGGGTCAGCACAAATTCTAAGGGGGGGATTTGAGAGTACCCAAAGTGGAATGATACGAGCTTAACTGGGTTGGAGACAGAGAAAAATGCCAACTAGAATTGACAAGGGAAAGTTAGAAGGGTATCTGTATGAACTGGGAAACTTGAAGGACAAGAGAGTGTGGCCAAAATTGCTCGGAGCATCTGATGCACTCCTGCCACAAGTCCAGCTGCAGTCCAGAAGAGATGCTCCAAATTTGGCCGGATTCATATATGCTGGGTTCAAGCCTATGTTGTAAGTTCCTTGCAAGCTGTGGAAGCTCTGCCTGCCTCCTACAAGGCAGTGATACCAAGGAAGCTGATCTGGGGCTAGGGTCTCCCAGGCTGGGGTTTCCTTGGTCCCAGCCTGTCAGAGCCCTGGCATAAGACTAGAGTCTGGTATACCCAGTGTGACGAGGCATAACGATCAGCAGAAGGACACAAGTGTGCCCCATCGAGGGAGGGGGCAAGCCCAGCTAAATGGACCCCAAAAAAGGGTAAGGATATTTTTTACATTACTTATGGACTTCTTATGCAGAGGGCCAAAGGTTCTATTTCAGGTCTTGAAGGGAGGGGGTTTCTATGGCAGCCAGGTGCAGAGGTTTTTGGAAGCATAGGGCACGTGGGTGCCGGAGATACACCTATATTCCCGCCCTATATAAATGAGCTAATTTGGGATAGTCCCAGAATTCTCATGGCTGGAGACCTGATGCGATGAGGAGGAAGGTTTCCATCAATATAACTAAATGAAAGCTTGCAGGGGAAATCCAAATGTTGAACAAACAATAAATTCAGTGAGGTCAATGCTGGAGAGCACCAGTAGGTGCTATCCTGGCATAACTGCCAGGGTGACAGCAACAAAGATATTCAGAGACAATATCTCTGTGAAAGGGTAAGGAGGTGGATTGGGTGCAGTGTCTGTGAACTGGGTCTAGAGGGGTAGTGTGCTGAGGTGGGCGAGTGTTGAATGTGGGACGGTGACTATTTTGGGTAGGTGATGTGCTGGTAAGCTGAAAATGCATATGCCACTTTGTTTTTACTTTTTTAAGAATAAAACTCTTATTAGTTGCAAAGCGTTAAAGTGTTCAAAATGAACCAGAATGCATCATATTTATTATGTATTCAAAACTTTCTATGGCACCGTACCCCTGACTTCCTTCCTCCCCAAGAAATTCACGACCAATTTTGTTTCTTCAACATTTGGATTTCCCCTGCAGGCCTTCGTGTACTTATATAGGAGGAAACGTGATGTGTGAGGAGGACACAAAACATCTGCAAAAGGACATAGACAGGCTAAGTGAGTGGGCAAAAATTTGGCAGATGGAGTTTAATGTTGGAAAGTGAGAGGTCTTGCACTTTGACAGAAAAATAATCAAGGAACGAGTTATTATTTAAATGGAGAAAGATTGCAAAGTGCTGCAGTGCAGCGGGACCTGGGGGTACTTGTGCATGAAACAGAAAAGGTTAGTATGCAGGTACAGCAAGTGATCAGGAAGGCCAAAGAAATCTTGGCCTTTATTGCAAAGGGGATGGAATATAAAAGCAGGGAAGTCTTGCTACAGTTATACAGGGTATTGAGTATTGAGGCCACACCTGGAATACTGCGTACAGTTTTGGTTTCCATATTTATAAAAGGATATACTTGCTTTGGAGGCAGTTCAGAGAAGGTTCACTAGGTTGATTCCGGAGATGAGGAGGTTGACTTATGAGGAAAGGTTGAGTAGGTTGGGCCTCTACGCATTGGAATTTAGAAGAATGAGAGGTGATCTTATCAAAACGTATAAGATAATGAGGGGGCTTGACAAGGTGGATGCAGAGAGGATGTTTCCACTGATAGGGGAGACGAGAACTAGAGGGCGCGATCTTAAAATAAGGGGCCGCCCATTTAAAACTGAGATGAGAAGAAAATTCTTCTCTCAGAGGGTTGTAAATCTGTGGAATTTGCTGCCTCAGAGAGCTGTGGAAGCTGGGACATTGAATAAATTTAAGACAGAAATAGACAGCTTCTTAAACAATAAGAGAATAAGGGATTATGGAGAGCGGGCGGGGAAGTGGACCCGAGTCCAATATCAGATCAGCCATGATCGTATTAAATGGCGGAGCAGGCTCAAGGAGCGGTATGGCCTACTCCTCCTATTTCTTATGTTCCTATTGTTGTGTATGGAGAAAGAGTCGGACTGAACACTATGAGCTCAAAGTAATGTGTGATCTTAGCCTTTTATTGCAGGTCTCCAGAGTGCCTCTCCAACCTGTGAGGCCTCCTTAAATACCTGTGCTCCCAAGGGATTATGGGATCCCTTGGGACTCCAGGGGATGAGCCATCTGGTGGCTGAACAGAGTAAATACAAGTTTACGTATATAACCACACTCCCCTCGTCCAAAGTCAATAGTGTAACTCTTTACAATGTGAGTCGATCTGGGGCCCTTCTTTTCCTGGTTGATCGTCTCGGTGTGAAAGCTGGTGTTGTTGTTGGGCCCTCGCTGGGCTGCTGTGCAGTTGGCCTTGCTGAGCTGCCTGGTGTGTTGGGCCCTGCTGGGCTGCTGTGGATGGTGGGTTCTGCTTCGTGGTCAACCGTGGTGCCGGTTGTCACTGGTGTGTATGTTGGGGGATCAAAAAAGGTAGGGTCCAAGGTGGGTTGGTCAGGATAGTCCGTGAATCTGAGTTTAATTTTGTCCAAGTGTTTCCGGTGAATGAGTCCATTTAAAAGTTTGACCCGAAACACCCTGCTCCCTTCTTTGGCCACGACAGTGCCGGGAAGCCACTTGGGACCTTGTCCATAATTCAATACAAATACAGGATCATTGATTTCAATCTCGCGTGACACATTTGCACTATCATGGTATACACTTTGTTGAAGCCGCCTGCTCTCTACCTGTTCATGTAGGTCAGGGTGAACTAACAAGAGCCTTGTCTTAAGTGCTCTTTTCATGAGCAGTTCAGCAGGTGGGATCCCAGTGAATGAGTGGGGTCTCGTGCGGTAGCTAAGCAGGACTCGGGATAGGCGAGTCTGCAGTGAGCCTTCAGTTACCCTCTTCAAGCCTTGCTTGATGGTTTGCACTGCTCTCTCTGCCTGACAATTGGACGCTGGTTTAAAAGGGGCAGATGTGACATATTTGATCCCTTGCGGGTCATGAATTCTTTGAACTCAGCACTGGTAAAACAGGGCCTGTTGTTGCTCACCAGGACATCTGGTAAGCCGTGAGTGGCAAACATGGCCCGCAGGCTTTCAGTAGTGGGAGCGGATATGCGAGCCGACATTATCTCACATTCAATCTACTTGGAATACGCATCCACAACCACAAGGAACATGTTACCCAAGAACGGGCCTGCATAGTCGATGTGCACCGTAGACCACAGTTTGGAGGGCCAAGACCATAAACTTAGCGGCGCCTCCTTGGGTACATTGCTTAACTGCGAGCATGTATTACACCTGTGAACGCAGGACTCTAAGTTCGCATCGAAACCGGGCCACCACATGTGGGATCTGGCTATCGCTTTCATCATTACGATGCCTGGGTGGGTACTGTGGAGGTCATTGATGAAGGTGTCGCTGCCCTTCATGGGGACCACTACTCGATTAGCCACAGAAGGCAGTCTGCTTGTATGGACATTTCATTTTTGCGCTGCTGGAACGGCTTTAACTCTTCCTGCATTTTGATTGGGACACTGGATCAGCTTCCGCGAAGCACACAGCTTTTGACTAGAGATAATAAGGGGTCCTGGCTTGTCCAGGTTTTGTTCTGCCGGGCAGTGACGGGTGATTGCTCACTCTGAAATGTTTCCATAACCATGGCTAGATCTGCGAGCTGCACCATTTCCACCCCTGTGGTGGGCAATAGCAGCCTACTGAGAGCATCGGCACAGTTTTCTGTGCCTGATCTGTGGCGGGTGGCGTAGTTGTATGCAGACAACGTGAGCGCCCATCTCTGGATGCGGGCCGATGCGTTGGTATTTATCCCTTTACTCTTGGAAAACAGAGATATAAGTGGCTTATGGTCAGTTTCCAATTCGAATTTGAGCCCAAGCAGATATTGATGCATTTTCTTTACCCCATAGACACACAATAACGCTTCTTTCTCAATCATGTTGTAGGCTCTCTCAGCCTTAGACAGACTCCTGGATGCATAAGCAACCGGTTGCAGTTTCCCGAAATCATTAGCTTGTTGCAATACACACCCGATGCTATATACATGCTGGTACCAAACGCTTACATGGATCATACAACAAAAGCAATTTATTGAGCATAACAATTTTCTCGCTTTTACAAAGGCATTTTCTTGGCTTTTGCCCCAAACCCATTCATCTCCTTTTCCTAGTAAGACATGCAGTGGTTCTAACAGTGTTCTAAGACCCGGTAAGACGTTACCAAAGTAGTTCAGGAGTGCTAGAAATGACTGCAGTTTCATCATGTTCTGTGGCTCGGTGCGTTCTCGATTGCCTCCGTCTTCGCGTTGGTAGGCCTGATGCCATCCGCTGCAATCCTCCTTCCCAAGAACTCCACTGCAGGCACCAGGAAAATGCACTTCGAGTGTTTGAACCTGAGCCCCACACGGTTGAGTTGACTTAGAACCTCCTCCAGGTGCTGCAGATGCTCGACTTGTGACCAAGATGATGTCCTGGAAGACCACGGTGTGCGGGACAGACTTCAGTAAACTTTCCATGTTTCTCTGGAATATCGCCGCCGCTGATCAGATTCCAAACGGGCATCTGTTATAAACAAAAAGACCATTGTGCGTGTTGATGCAGGTGAGGACCTTCGATGATTCCTCCAGCTCCTGCGTCATGTAGGCTGAAGTCAGATCCAGCTTCGTAAAAGTCTTTCCTCCCACCAGTGTTGTGAAGAGGTCGTCGGCCTTTGGTAGTGGGTATTGGTCCTGTAGGGAGAAACGATTGACAGTTACTTTGTAATCGCCACAGATTCTGACGGCGCCGTCTCCCTTGAGGACTGGCCCACTTGTTGAACTCGATCGGTGAGATGATGCCCTCTCTTTGCAGCCACTCTAGCTCAATCTCTACCCTTTCTCTCATCATGTATGGTACTGCTCTCACCTTGTGATGGATGGGTCGCGCCCCCGGAATCAGGTGGACCTGCACTTTTGCTCCTTGGAATTTCCCGATGCCTGGTTCGAACAGTGAAGGAAATTTGTTTAAGACCTGGGCACACGAAGTGTTGTCAGTGGGCGATAGCGCTCGGACATCGTCCCAGTTCCAGTGTAACTTTCCCAGCCAGCTCCTGCCGAGCAGTGTGGGACCATCGCCCGGTACCACCCAGAGTGGTAGCTTCTGCACCGCTCCATCGTAGGAGACCTTTACTGTAGCGCTGACGATTACATGAATTAGTTCTTTTGTGTAAGATCTTCGTTTCGTGGTGAATGTGTGCACCCCAATTACCTCTGCCTCCTCGGTCTGAGGCTCTGGTTTATCGTGATCCTCAGTGGATCTGTCCTCCTCTGCAACATGGTGGTTTGCAGGTTTAACAGGGTTTGCAGCTCGCCTGCACACTCATTGGAGGTGTCCCATTGTTCCATAGCATTTTCAAACATACCCTTTGAATTGGCAAGAATGGAAATGATGATCTCCCCCGCAGCACCAACAAGGTGTTAATGGCCTTGCATTCATCACCCTTGATGGTGGACTCTGAGACATCTGCGAACGTGTAGCTTCAGGTATGTGTGACCTGCCTTGTACGTAACGATTCGAAAACAACATCACTTTGTTCACAGTACTTGTAGCTGCACTTATGTGCTGAGGGATTTGCTTCGTATTGTCACTGGTGGCAATGAACGCCTGGGCTATTGCTATGGCCTTACTCAAGGTTGGGGTCTCTACAGTCAAAAGTTTGCGAAGTATGGTTTCGTGGCCAATGCCAAGTATGAAAAGTCTCTGAGCTTGTGCTCCAAATGTCCTTCAAATTCGCAATGTCCTGCAAGGCGTCTTAGCTCGCGACATAACTCGCCACTTCCTGGCCTTCAGACCTTTTGTAGGTGTAGAACTGGTACCTCGCCATCAGATCGCTTTCCCTTGGGTTCAAGTGCTCTCGGACCAGTGTGCACAGATCGTCATATGATTTCTCTGTGGGTTTCGCTGGAGTGAGCAGATTCTTCATGAGGCCATACGTTGGTGCCCCACAGACGGTGAGGAGGATCGCCTTTCGTTTGGCAGCGTTCTCTTCCCCATGTAGCTCATTGGCCACGAAGTATTGGTCGAGTCGCTCCACAAAAGTTTCCCAATCATCTCCCTCTGAGAATTTCTCCACGATGCCCACTGTTCTCTGTATCTTTGGGTTCGCTATCTGTATCTCATCGCCAGTTGTTATGTATGGAGAAAGAGTCAGACTGAACAATGTGAGCTCAAAGTAAAGTGTGACCATAGCCTTTTATTTGCAGGTCTCCAGAGTGCCTATCAAACCTGTGAGGCCTCCTTAAATACCTTTGCTCCCAAGGGATTATGGGATCCCTTGGGACTCCAGGGGATGAGCCTTTTGGTGGCTGTACAGAGTAAATACAAGTTTACATATATAATACTTATGTTCTTATGAAAGCTTTCTCTTCAAGTCTCTAGCCATGCAGATTATTTGGGAAGCAGGATTCCTGCCCTCTTGCCTCACTTTCTGCTACGTTTGCCCATGTGATGACCAAACAGAGTGGTGCCTGTAAGTGGTTTCCCTTAGGTATTTTTGACGCTTCCCCATGTTACAATAGTTCTATACCTGGGAGTGATTACTGTACTGAACAGATGAATGAGTCATGGACAAATACCTCGGTCTCAATCGCCAATGCTTTATTAAAGCTACCTCAACACAGCAAAACTACAAGTGAACACAATGATGATGTAGTACAATCAAAAACCCTGGCATGTTTAAACCACCACTATCGCAAAGTACCCAACGTCTAAACCCTCTGCTTAGATCCATAGTGTACTCCCGAATCTGTACCCACCGGCTGGGCATATCCCTATGATCCTTGCAGCAAAACCTCCCCACTAAAACCCTTCTAAGGCTTGGTTGGGAGAACACATGCCACCTCCTCACAAAGTGGCTGTGATCTTAAAGATGTGTGGACAGGGATAATGCTCACCGATTCGTTGGCTTACTCGCTGCTTCTCCTGGTGAAAACGTGTCTCTTCTGGTTTCTTCTCTCCGTTCCAGATTGTCGGAGTGGCCCATGTGTATTCTAGTGATGAGGTTTCGCTTCCAACCGGTCTGGGGATTAATAGCTTTCTTTTGTTCTGGTTTCCTACTTCTTGGGTTTATCGAGGTAATGGCTTAATCACTGACTAGATACATCTGATCTATCTCTGACGAGTTCACATTGCTTAACAATGGACCCTCCATCTTTACCCATTACCTGTGATGAGTTGCCTTCTCCTGGCCATTGTAACTTCCCAGACCACCCCTGCCCATCAGATGTGGAGTACAATATGGAAACGTACCTGGGCCCCTCCCACAACAGGCTTCCAGCTTTTTCTGCAGTGAGAACTATTAAAACGCAATAGCCAGATATCCAACAATCCTTACGGAGCCGATGTTTACCTGCCCTAAAGAAAGAGCTCATGTAGGGTCATGTGCCAGGATTCTCCACAGTCCAAAGGGTGTTCAAGATGAGAGTACAGTAGCACAGTGGTTATCCAGAGTCCTGGATTAATGATCTGGATGTTATATATGTAAATTTGTATATACCTCATACAACCACCAGAGGGCTCATCCCCTGGAGCCTCAACCGATCCCACAATCCCTTGGGAGCACAGGTACTTAAGGAGGCCTCACAGGCTGGAGAGGCACTTTGGAGACCTGCAATAAAAGACTGTCACATTTTACTTTGTGCTCACAGTATCCAGTCAGACTCTTTATTCATATATAACAACTGGCAACAAGATACATATGACGAACCCAACGATGCAGAGAACAGTGGGCATCCTGGACAATGAACCTGGAGATGATTGGGAAACCTTCGTGGTGTGACTCGACCAATACTTCATGGGCAACGAGCTGGAAAGAGGAGTGTACGCTGCCAAACGAAGGGCGATCCTCCTCACTGTCTGCGGGGCACCAACGTATGGCCTCATGAAGAATCTGCTTACTCCAGCGAAACTCACACAGAAATTGTACGATGATTTGCACACTGGTCCGGGAGCATTTGAACCCGAAGGAAAGCGTTCTGATGGCGAGGTACCGGTTCTACACCTACAAAAGGTCTGAAAGCCAGGAAGTGGCGAGTTATGTCGCCGAGCTAAGATGCCTTGCAGGATATTGTGAATCTGAAGGACATTTGGAGCACATGCTCAGAGACTTTTTCGTACTTGGCATTGGCCACGAAACCATACTTCGCAAACTTTAGACTGTAAAGACCCCAACCTTGAGTAAGGCCATAGCGATAGCCCAGGCGTCCATTGCCACCAGTGACAATACAAAGCAAATCTCTCAGCACACAAGTGCTACTACAAGTACTGTGAACAAAGTGATGTTGTTTTCAAATCGTAACGTACAGGGCAGGACTCACATACCTGCAGCTGCACGTCCACAGATGTCTCAGAGTCTACCATCAAGGGTGATGAATGCAAGGCCATTAACACCTTGTTGGCGTTGCGGGGATGATCATCGTTTCCATTCATTCCGATTTAAAGCGTACGTTTGCAAGGGCTGTGGAACAATGGGACACCTCCAATGTATATGCAGGCGAGCTGCAAACCCTGTTAATCCTGCAAACCACCATTTTGCAGAGGAGGACAGATCCACGGCAGATCACGATGAACCAGAGCCTCAGACCGAGGAGGCAGAGGTATATGGGGTGCACACATTTACCACAAAGTGTCCCCCGATAATGCTGAAGGTTGAATTAAATGGACTCCCGGTGTCAATGGAGCTGGACACGGGCACGAGCCAGTCCATTATGAGCAAAAAGTCTTTCGAAAAATTGTGGTGCAGCAAGGCCTCAAGGCCAGTCTTGACTCCCATTCGCACTAAACTGAGAACTTACACAAAGGAACTGATTCCCGTAATCGGTAGTGCTACTGTAAAGGTCTCCTACGATGGAGCGGTGCACAAGCTACCACTCTGCGTGGTACCGGGCGATGGTCCCACGCTGCTTGGCAGGAGCTAGCTGGGAAAGATACGCTGGAACTGGGACGACGTCCAAGCGCTCTCGTCCACTGACGACACTTCTTAAACAAGTGCCCAGGTCTTAAACAAGTTCCTTTTGCTGTTCAAACCAGGCATCGGGAAGTTCCAAGGAGCAAAAGTGCAGATCTACCTAATTCTCACAAAGCGAGAGCAGCACTGTACATGATAAGAGAAAGTGTAGAGATCGAGCTGGACTGGCTGCAACGAGAGGGCATCATTTCGCCGATCGAATTCAACGAGTGGGCCAGTCCGATTGTTCCAGTCCTCAAGGGAGATGGCACCGTCAGAATCTGTGGTGATTACAAAGTAACTATCAATCATTTCTCCCTGCAGGGCCAATACCCACTGCCAAAGGCTGACGACCTTTTCGTTGCGCTGGCGGGTGGAAAGACGTTCATGAAGCTGGACTTGACTTCAGCCTACATGACGCAGGAGCTGCAGGAATCATCGAAGGGCCTCAGCTGCATCAACACGCACAAAGGTCTCTTCATTTATCACAGATGCCCGTTTGGAATTCAATCAGCGGCGGCAATATTCCAGAGAAACATGGAAAGCTTACTGAAGTCAGTCCCGCGCATGGTGGTCTTCCAGGACGACATCTTGGTTACAGGTCGGGACACAGTTGAGCATCTGCAGAACCTGGAGGAGGTTTTTAGTTGACTCAACCGCGTGGGGCTCAGGTTGAAACGCTCGAAGTACGATTTCCTGGTGCCTGAAGTAGAGTTCCTGGGGAGAAGAATCGTGGCAGACGGCATCAGGCCCATTGATTCGAACGCACCGAGGCCACAGAACGTGACGGAGCTGTGGTCGTTTCTAGGACTCCTGAACTACTTTGGTAACTTCTTACCGGGTCTCAGCACACTGTTAGAACCACTGAACACCTTACTGCATAAAGGAGACAAATGGGTATGGGGCAAAAGCCAAGAAAATGCCTTTGTAAAAGCTAGAAAATTGTTATGCTCAAACAAATTGCTTGTGTTGTATGATCCATGTAAGCGTTTAGTACTAGTATGTGATGCGTTGTCATACGGTGTCGGGTGTGTATTGCAACAAGCTAACGAATCTGGGAAATTGCAACCGGTTGCTTATGGATCCAGAAGTCTGTCTAAGGCTGAGAGGGCCTACAACATGATTGAAAAAGAAGCATTAGCATGTGTCTATGGGGCAAAGAAAATGCATCAATACCTGTTTGGCCTCAAATTCGAATTGGAAACTGACCATAAGCCACTCATATCCCTGTTTTGCGAGAGTAAAGGGGTAAATACCAACGCATCGGCCCGTATCCAGAGATGGGTACTCACGTTGTCCGCATACAACTATGCCATCCGCTACAGGTCAGGCACAGAAAACTGTGCCGATGCTCTCAATAGGCTGTCATTGCCCACCACGGGGGTGGAAATGGCGCAGCCCGCGGATTTAGTCATGGTTATGGAAGCATTTGAGAGTGAGCAATCACCCGTCACAGCCCAACAGATTAGAACCTGGACAAGCCAGGACCCCTTACTGTCCTTAGTAAAAAATTGTTTGCTTCACGGGAGCTGGTCCAGTGTCCAGGTGGAAACGTAGGAAGAGGTAAAGCCGTACCAGTGGTGCAGCGATGAAATGTCTATACAAGCAGACTGCCTTCTGTGGGGCAATCTGGTAGTGGTCCCCAAGAAGGGCAGAGACACTTTCATCAGTGACCTCCACAGTACCCACCCAGGCATCATAATGATGAAAGCGATAGCCAGATCCCACGTGTGGTGGCCCGGTATCCGATATCGAGTCCTGCGTGAACAGATATAACACATGCTCGCAGTTAAGCAATGCACCCAGGGATGCGCCACTAAGTTTATGGTCTTGGCCCTCCAAACCATGGTCCAGGGTCCATGTCGATTATGCAGGCCTGGTTTTGTGTAAAATATTCCTTGTGGTTGTAGATGCGTGCTCCAAATGGATTGAATGTGAGATAATGTCAGCAAGCACGTCCGCTGCCACCACTGAAAACCTGCGGGCTATGTTTGCCACGCACGGACTACCTGATGTCCTTGTGAGCGGCAACGGGCCATGTTTTACTCGTGCCGAGTTCAAAGAGTTCATGACCCGTAACGGGATCAAACATGTTACGTCTGCCCCGTTCAAACCAGCATCCAATGGTCAGGTAGAGAGCAAACTATCAAGCAAGGCTTGAAGAGGGTAACTGAAGGCTCACTGCAGAAGTCGCCTATCCCGAGTTCTGCTTAGCTACCACACGAGACCCCACTCGCTCACTGGGATCCCACCTGCTGAACTGCTCATGAAAAGGGCACTTAAGACAAAGTTAGTTCACCCTGATCTACATGAACAGGTAGAGAGCAGGCAGCTTCAACAAAGTACATACCATGATAGCGCAAATATGTCACGCGAAATTGAAATCAATGATCCTGTATTTGTATTGAATTATGGACAAAGGCCCAAGTGGCTTCCTGGCAGCATTGTGGCCAAAGAGGGGAGCGGGGTGTTTCGGGTCAAACTTTCAAATGGACTTATGGACACTTGGACCAAATCAAACTCAGATTCACGAACTATCCTGAGCAACCAACTTTGGACCCTACCTTCTTTGATCCCCCAACATACACACCAGTGGCAACCGACACCGTGGTTGGCCATGAAGCAGAACCCATCACCCGCAGCAGCCCAGCAGGACTCACCACACCAGGCAGCCCAGCAAGGCCAACTGCACAGCAGCCCAGCGAGGGCCCTACAAATGATTCACCAAAACCAACATTTGCACCGAGACGATCAACCAGGGCAAGGAAGGCCCCGGATCGACTCACCTTGTAAATAGTTACACTGTTGACTTTGAGGGGGAGCGTTGTTATGTATGTAAACTTGTATATACCTTGTACAACCACCAGAGGGCTCATGCCCTGGAGTCTCAAGAGATCCCGCAATCCCTTGGGTGCACCTGTACTTAAGGAGGCCTCACAGGCTGGAGAGACACTCTGGAGACCTGCAATAAAAGACTAAGGTCACACTTTACTTTGAGCTCACAGTATCCAGTCAGACTCTTTATTCATATATAACACTGGAGACATGAGTTCAAATCCCACCACGACAGCTGGGGAATTTAAATTCAGTTAATTAATAAATCTAGAATAAAAAGCTAGTATCAGTAATGGTGACCATGAAACTATCGGATTGTCATAAAAACCCAACTGGTTCACTAATGTCCTTTAGGGAAGGAAATCTGCTTGGTCTGACCTATGTGTGACTCCAGACCCACAGCAATGTGGTTGGCTCTTAACTGCGCTCTAAAATGTCCTTGCAAACCACTCATTTGTACCAAACCGGTACAAAGATGTATACCAGGAATTAAACCGGACGGACCACTCGACATCGACCTAGGCACCGGACACCACAATGGCACATGCAGCCCAGTCGTCCCTGCAAAGTCTTCCTCACTAACATCTGGGGACTTGTACCACAATTGGGAGAGCTGTCCCTCAGACTAGTCAAGCACTAGCCTGACATTTTCATACTCACAGGATCATACCTTTCAGCCAATGGCCCAGACTCCTCCAGGGCAGACCGACCAGAGGTGGCGGCACAGTGGAAACAGTCGGGAGGGAGTGGCCCTGGGAGCCCTCAACATTGACTCTGGGCCCCATGAAGTCTTATGGCTTCAGGTCAAGCATGGACAAAGAAACCTCCTGCTAATTCCCACCTACTGCCCTCCCTCAGCTGCTGAATCAGTACTCTTCCATGTTGAGCACCATTGAGGGTAGCAAGGGCACAGAATGTACTCTGGGTGGGGGACTTCAATGTCCATCACCAAGAGTGGCTCAGTAGCCCCACTACTGACTAAGCTGGCTGAGACCTGAAGGACATAGCTGCCAGACTGGGTCGCGCCCAGCCTGGCAGTAACACAAGGGAAGACCTACTTGACCTCGTTCTCACCAATCTACCTGTCGCAGCTGCATCTGTCCATAACAGTTTGCACAGTCCTTGTGCAAACGAAGTCCCGTCTTCACACTGAAGGTACCCTTCATCGTGTTGTGTGGCACTACCACCGTACTAAATGGGATAGATTCAGAACAGATCTAGCAGCTCAAAACTGGGCATCCAGGAGGCACTGTGGGCCATCAGCAGCAATAGCAGAATTGTATTCCACCACAATCTGTAATCTCATGGCCCGGCATATCCCTCACTCTACCATTACCATCAAGCCATGGACCAACCCTGGTTCGATTAGTAGCAGGAGTAACACCAGGCCTACCTAAAAATGAAGTGCCAACCTGGTGAAGCTACAGCACAGGACCAACATTGCTTTGCCAGAGATGCCCACATTCCATGAATGAAAAAAAACATTATTGGAACCATCAGCTTTTTAACCCTTAACCACCCAGACAATCTTCTTATGCTCCTGTTTCCACCATCCCCCCACTTCATCCTGATCCCAGCGCATTGGCCCTGCCAGTGGAGTAGGCAGTGGAGGGCCCCCAGGAAAGAGTCAGCAAGATTTTTTCCACTTTCCAGTACGTGCAGGAATATTGTGTATAACTACCATTGAAGTTTCAAAGCCTGTTTAACTATTTGTTTTCACATCTCTGATGTGATCTTGAGTTGTTTGGGGCTTATCAGCTTTTTCTCATATCCCATGACAACAAAGTTAAGGTTGGGGACATGGCCCCCTCATTCCCTGCTCACCCCCACCCCCACCCTGCTCCCTTCCAGTCATTGTGTCTTTGCCTTAAAGATCTAGTCATATTTGTTTTGCCTTACCAACATAGATTTCTTGCTTGTTCTGCAGGGAAAGCCAGTGCTAAGTGAATTTCAATCTGTGGAGATGCATTGCCTGCTTTCTGAATTCCATTGTTCTCAGTGGGAAGCCTGCCGCAGTTATGGACAATAGTGGGTTGTTTGTTTATATATATGTGGTTTCGGGATCAAGGCCACATCACGGCCCTAAGGACTGAATAAAGTGTCTGACAATCTGAAAATCCATACAGTGTAATAATCTTTTTTTAAACAATGTAGCTTGTTTTTGCTTTCGAAGGCTTTGTCAGTGTTTTGAAATTATTTCATTTGTAGTGAGAGTTGCTGTTCATAATGGCACTAGAGCCAATCAATTATATTCATGCCTTCCTGCCTATTCAGTTGCCTATATATAACTCTCCTGCTGTTACACATGTTCAAAAAATTAGTTCCACAGTTACGATTTCACATGTTTTTCAATGTGTTTGACAAAGCTAAAACGTTTGTGTCAGAGCACGGGTGAGGAAGTGAAGCGGCAGGGGACACCAGTGAGGAGGGGAAATGCTTTGCTGAGGTTTGGGATTGTTACTAGGCTCAGCTCATATCTGACAGTTTCTGCAATTGGAGGACTATCCCCGGGATGATAATGGGGGGACAAATTCAGTCCTCCAAAGTCCCTTGAGGGTAACAGATTTAAAAGAGCAAAAGTGTGATTCAGCTTTGCCATGAATTGTGTTTCAGGGATATAAGGTATGAATTGCATCCGCTGAAGGAAGATTATATTCTTCCCCCATGCTGCACCGCATCAATGTGTTCTCATCCACAGTGTTTCTTCCAAGGTGTTCTTGCATACTAATATCAACAAATTATAGAGGCTGCCCCCCCAATCAAACGAGAAGATGGTTAAATTGGAACCAGAACTTGCAGGGCGAGAGCAGAGTCAAACTGACAAGGATGGAATGTGTCCTTCCTAGGGTAGTTTCCTGGGATTAGATTTTCCATTATTTTTGCATGCATAGCGCCCACTTAACGTCCATTTTACTGCTGAAATGAGGTGTAACGCCCAGATATCGCCCATTTAGCCACAAAATGGAAACTGATGCCCATTTTTCGGAGACTTATCGCCAAACGTTACTTTCACCATGTACGTAATGTTGAGAAAAAATAATACCGCCCGCCCACTTTTTTGGGGCGGAATCATCAGAATGGGAAAAACCAATGCCCATAATATCGCCCAACGTTACTTTCGGCACGTAATTATTGCTGAGATTCAATAATACTGACTGGCCACTTTTTTTTGTTGTAAAGATCAAATTTGCAGAAACTAACGCCCAGTATATCGCCCAGCGTCACTTTCACCACCTCGCACACATCTCGCCCAAAACACCACTCTGAAAAGGTGGAACTGTTCTGAACTAATCACAGCGGTGTGGGTGCTGTTATGTATTTAACCCTTTGTAACTTGCATTACACCTGACCATCAGAGGGCCCACCTGTTGGAGTCCCAAGGGATCCCAGCATCCCTTGGGAGCATAGTATATAAGCAGGCCACCCACGAGGTACCTGCACTCTGGAACCTTAATAAAGGAGCTAAGGTCACACTTGCTCATTACACACAGTACTCAGTCTCACCATTTATTGTGAGTGTAACAATTGGCGATGAGGTAACAAACAACCGCACGAAAATGCAAAGAACAGTCGGCATCCTGGAGAAGTTCTCAGAAGGGGACGATTGGGAGGCCTTCGTGGAGCGACTCAACCAATACTTCGTGGCCAATGAGCTGGAAGGGGACGAGAACGCCACCAAACAAAGGGCGATCCTCCTAACTGTCTGTGAGGCAACAACCTATGGTCTCATGAAGAATCTCCTGGCCCCGGCAAAACCAACAGAGAAATCCCATGAAGAATTGCGTACGTTGGTCTGAGAGCACTTAAATTCTAAGGAAAGCGTTTTGATGGCGAGATATCAGTTCTACACGTGTCAACGATTGGAGGGCCAGGAAGTGGCGAGCTATGTCGCTGAACTAAGGCACCTCACAGGGCATTGTGAGTTTGAGGGATTCCTAGAACAAATGCTCAGAGACTTTTTTGTATTGGGCATCGGACACGAGACAATCCTTCGCAAACTCTTGACTGTAGAAACTCCGAATCTGAGTAAAGCTATAACGATAGCCCAGGCATTTATGTCCACCAGCGACAACACCAAGCAGATTTCGCAGAACAAAGAAGTTTCGGCTAGTACTGTGCATAAAGTAATGTCGGTTTTGAGCAGAAATGTACATGGTAGAACGTACACGCCGGCTGCTGTGGCCCGACCCCAATTGACCCAGACTCGTACGGAGGAGGCAGAAGAGTACGGGGTACACACGTTCACGATGAAATGCCCACGAATAATGTTGAAAGTTGAACTTGATATGTCCTTACTATACAGTACAAATGCACACGAGGCCCATACTAGAGAGAAGGTCACTCTGTGACCAGTAACCTTTATTCGCCAGCACTGAAGTGGAGAAGGTGGGTGGAGCTTCCCCTTTTATACCTGAAAGTCCAGGTTAGGAGTGTCTCCCACAAGTTCACCACCTAGTGGTCAGTGTTCTCACGGTGTACAACTTAGGTCAGTTTATACATGGATTACAATGACAGTTGAATACATGACATCACCTCCCTGCCAAAGTCTTATTGGGATCACAGGTTAAGTCTCTCTGGTGGTTTACGCTCCCTTGTAGAGTGCCTGAGTTGGGGCTCTGGATGTTGGGCGCTGGCCTGAGTGTCTGCTGTTTGCGGTGCCTCAGGCCTGTCTGGACTGCCCACAGTGACTGGGCTCTCCTCCACTTGGTTCCGATGTTCGGTCACCTGTGGTGGAGTGAACTCGACATCGTGTTCTTCCTCTGCTTCTTCTATGGGGTTGCTGAACCTCCTTTTTGTTTGATCCACGTGTTTGCGACAGATTTGTCCATTGGTAAGTTTAACTACCAGAATCCTATTCCCCTCTTTGGCAATCACAGTGCATGCGAGCCATTTGGGCCCTGCAGCGTAGTGGAGAACAAAGACAGGGTCATTGACATCAATACATGGCGTCCTCGCATTCCCGTCATGGTAGTCACATTGTGACTGGTGCCTGCTCTCAACAATTTCTTTCATGGTGGGGTGTATAAGGGATAATCTGGTTTTGAGCGTCCTTTTCATTAGCAGCTCTGCGGGTGGAACCCCTGTGAGCGAGTGTAGTCGTGATCTATTGGCCAACAGGAGGCGTGATAAGCGGCTTTGTAGGGAATCCCCTTGGATTCTGAGCATCCCCTGTTTGATTATCTGCACTGCTCGTTCCGCCTGGCTGTTTGAGGCAGGCTTGAATGGTGCTGTTCTGACATGGTTGATACCATTTCCTGCCATGAAGTCCTGGAATTTAATGTTTGTAAAGCACGGGCCATTGTCGCTGACCAAGACGTCTGGTAGACCATGGGTGGTGAACATCGCCTGTAGACTTTCTACCATGGCAGAGGATGTGCTTGAATTGAGAATGTCACACTCGATCCATTTGGAGTAGGCGTCTACTATAACCAAATATATTTTTCTCATGAAAGGATCTGCTTGGTTCACATGTATGCGTGACCATGGCTTGGAGGGCCAGGACCAGGGGTTAAGGGGTGCTTCCCTGGGCGCATTGCCCAGCTGGGCACATGTGTTGCACCTATGAACACAAAGTTCCAGGTCTGCATCTTTCCCTGGCCACCAAACGTGTGAACTGGCAATTGCCTTAATCATGACAATGCCCGGGTGCTCATTGTGGAGTTCTCTGATGAACGCCTCTCTGCCCATTTGGGGCATGACTTCTCGGTTTCCCCACAGTAGGCAATCGGCCTGAATCGAGAGTTCATCCTTGCGCCTGTGAAATGGTTTAAATTCCTCAGGGCATGCCCTGTATGTGGCTGCCCAGTCCCCATTCAGGACACATTTCTTGACTAAAGACAGTAGCGGGTCACTATTTGTCCAGATTTTGATCTGACGGGCTGTCACGGGTGAACCTTCTCTTTCGAAAGCTTCAACAGCCATGACCATCTCAGCAGCATGCTTGGTTGTCCCCTCAGTGGTGGCTAGTGGGAGCCTGCTGAGTGCATCGGCACAGTTTTCGGTGCCCGGTCTGTGCCAAATTGTATAGTCATAGGCAGCTAACGTGAGTGCCCACCTCTGTATGTGGGCCGATGCGTTTGCATTTATGGCCTTGTTGTCAGCCAAAAGGGACGTTAGGGGTTTGTGATCTGTCTCCAGCTCAAATTTCCTGCCAAACAGGTACTGTTGCATTTTTTTAACTGCATATACACATGCGAGCACTTCCTTTTCTACCATCCCGTAGCCTCTTTCTGCCTGGGACAGACTTCTGGAGGCATAAGCTACTGGCTGTAACTGACCCTTGGCATTAACATGCTGCAACACACACACACACATAGGACGACGCATCGCATGTTAAAACAAGTTTCTTACATGGGTCATATAGCGTTAACAGACTGTTGGAGCATAACAAATTGCGTGCTCTGTCAAAAGCCCTTCCCTGGCTGTCCCCCCAGACCCATTCGCGAACTTTGCGTTGGATCACGTGTAGCGGCTCTAACAGCATGCTCAGTTTGGGAGGAAAGTTACCAAAATAGTTCAGGAGCCCCAGGAACGAACGCAGCTCCGTCGTGTTAAGGGGTCTGGGTGCTCTCTGGATCACTTCCGTTTTGGACGCAGTAGGTCTGATCCCGTCTGCTGCTACCCTCATCCCCAGGAATTCTACCTCTGGAGCTAGGAAGACGCACTTAGCTTTTTTCAGTCGCAGACCTATCCGTTCCAGTCTGCGTAGCACCTCCTCCAGGTTGTGGAGGTGTTCTTCAGTATCGCAACCCGTGATGAGGATGTCATCTTGAAAAGCCACCGTCCTTGGAATCGACTTGGGGAGACTTTCCATATTTCGTTGAAAGATCGCGGCGGCCGAGCGAATCCCGAATGGACATCTGTTGTACTCAAACAACTCCTTGTGTGTCATGATGGTGGTCAGCTTCTTTGACTCACTCGCCAGCTCCTGGGTCATGTAAGCTGAGGTCAGGTCCAATTTTGAAAAAAGTTTGCCACCGGATAGCGTCGTAAAGAGGTCCTCCGCTCTCGGTAGCGGGTCTTGGAGTGACACCTGATTGATGGTGGCCTTGTAATCACCACATATCCTGACCGACCCATCTGCCTTGAGCACCGGCACAATCGGGCTCGCCCAGTCACTGAATTCGACTGGCGAGATGATGCCTTCCCTCGGCAGGCGGTCCAATTCGCCTTCTATCTTTTCCCACATCATGTACGTCACCGCTCTGGCCTTGTAGTGTACTGGAGTCCGGGTGTATGTGAATCACTATCTTGGTCCCCATGAAAGTGCCAATGCCGGGTTGAAATAGTGAGTCAAATTTGTCCAGGACCTGTGAGCATGATGTTCGCTGCACAGAAGAAATTTCATTGACATCGCCCCATTTTCAGTTCATGACAGCAAGCCAACTCCTCCACAGCAGTGCAGGACAATCCAGAGTGGCAACCTGTTCTCCGAATCTTTGTGGGTCACGACTACCAATCTCCTTTGTATATGTCCATAGCTGTGCGTCAATCGGCAATAATTTTGGCCTTCTGGCCTTGGAGGCCCACAACTTGTCGAACTGTTTGATACTTATCAGGGACTGGCTTGCCCCCGTGTCTCGCTCCATTGATACTGGGATGCCATTGAAGAGCACTTTCATCATTATCGGTGGCGTCCTGGTGTATGAACTGTATATGTGCTCCACATGAACTCGCTGAACTTCAGCTTCCAGCGATTTCCCCCAATGTCCATTTGGCCTTGTAGGGCTTACATCGGGCCCATCCTCCTCGCACATCAACCTGGCTGCAGGCTTCTGCACATACGCGCCAAGTATTGCTGATACCTGCAAGCTCTGGCTGTGTGTTTGCCTCCACACCTCCAACATGAGCCATTGTTGGAAACAAAAGGTCCATTACCAGTCGATCGTCTCTGACTGTCTCTGTAACTGTCCTTAAGCGCACCATTGACAGGTGTTGATGGCCCCATTACTGGCCGCATTGTCCCTTGCGATGGCATGAATCGCCGTTCAGCTAGCCATTGTCTCTGTTGAATTTCCCCTTTGGGTTCGACTACATGCTCGGGCATGTCCGATTGCCCTTGTCTGCCTGGAGAACTGTGTGCCGCGTTAACAATGTTGACTCCCTGTCCATTTGCTGCATTTAAACCAAGATTTTTGTCAAGCATCATTCTGGTCTCTTCCTCCCCTGAGATAAATGTCTGGGCCATCAAAACCGCCGTTTCCAGGGTCAAGTCTTTGGTCTCAATCAGTTTCCTGAAAACCCCAGCATGTCCAATGCCCTCAATAAAAAAAGTCTTGCAGAATCTGGGAACTTTCATAAGCTCGCCAGTCGCCGGAGGTTTGCCACGAAGTCTGGAACGCTTTGCCCTTCTCGCCGCCGGTGCGTGTAAAACCGGTGTCTCGCCATGTGCATGCTGCTCGCCGGTTTAAAGTGTTCCCCGATCAACTTACTGAATTCATCAAAAGTCTTGTCCACCGGCTTCTCTGGCGCTAGAAGGTTCTTCATCAGGGAGTACGTTCTGGATCCACAAACCGTCAGGAGATGAGCCCTGCGTTTGTCGGCTGAATCCTGTCCCAGCCATTCTTTAGTGACGAAACTTTGCTGTAGTCTCTCAATAAAATCGTCCCAATCATCACCAATACAGTACCTCTCGTCTGTGCTGCTCGTTGCCATGCTTGCGTGATTTAAATCCCAGTTTCTCGTCGCCAATGATATGTCCTTACTATACAGTACAAATGCACACGAGGCCCATACTAGAGAGAAGGTCACTCTGTGACCAGTAACCTTTATTCGCCAGCACTGAAGTGGAGAAGATGGGTGGAGCTTCCCCTTTTATACTTGAAAGTCCAGGCTAGGAGTGTCTCCCACAAGTTCACCACCTAGTGGTCAGTGTTCTCACGGTGTACAACTTAGGTTAGTTTATACATGGATTACAATGACAGTTGAATATATGACAGAACTGAATGGCATTCCAGTATCTGTGGAGCTGGACACGGGGACAAGTCAGTCCATAATGAGTAAAAAGGCCTTCAACAGGCTGTGGGGAAAGAAGGTACACAGGCCCAAACTCAGCCCCATTCACACTAAACTACGGATTTACACCAAGGAACTAATTGGCAGTGCCGAAGTCAAAGTCTCTTCTGATGGAGCAGTACACAAACTCCCGCTGTGGATTGTGCCAGGGGATGGCCCTATGTTGTTTGGCAGAAGCTGGCTGGGGAAAATCCGCTGGAACTGGGACGACATCCGAGCGCTTTCGTCCGTTGACGACGCTTCATGTACCCAGGTTCTGAGCAAGTTCCCATCGTTATTCGAGCCAGGCATTGGAAGCTTCTCGGGGGTGAAGTTGCAGATCCATTTGGTTCCCGGTACGTGACCCATCCACTACAAGGCTTTGGCGGTCCCGTATATGATGCGTGAAAAAGTGGAAATTGAGCTGGACAGGTTGCATCGTGACGGCATCATCGTGCTGGTGGAATTCAACGACTGGGCCAGTCCGATTGTCCCAGTACTCAAGGAGGACGGTACGGTTAGAATTTGCGGGGACTATAAAGTAACGATTAACCGTTTTTTGCTGCAGGACCAGTACCCGCTACCCAAGGCAGACGACCTATTTGCGACCCTGACTGAAGGGAAGACATTCACTAAGCTGGACCTGACCTCGGCCTACATGACGCAGGAGCTGGAGGAGTCTTCGAAAGGCCTCACCTGTATCAACATGCACAAAGGTCTGTTTATCTACAACCGGTGCCTGTCCGGGATTCGGTCAGCCGCGGCGATCTTCCAGCGGAACATGGAGAGGCTGCTAAAGTCGGTTCCTTGCACAGCGGTCTTCCAGGACGACATATTGGTTACAGGTTGGGACACCATGGAGCACTTGAAGAATCTGGAGGAGGTTCTTAGTCGGTTGGATCGCGTGGGGCTCAGATTGAAACGCTCGAAGTGTGTTTTCCTGGCACAGGACGTTGAATTCTTAGGAAGGAGAATCGCAGCAGATAGCATCAGACCCACCGACATCAAGACAGAGGCCATCAAGAACGCGCTGTGACCACAGAACGTGATGGAGCTGCGGTCGTTCCTGGAACTCCTTAACTATTTCGGTAATTTCCTACCTGGGTTAAGCACCCTGCTAGAACCCCTACATGCACTACTACGCAAGGGAGACAACTGGGTATGGGGAAATTCACAAGAGGCTGCCTTTAAGAAAGCCAGAAATTTATTGTGTTCGAACAAACTGCTTGTCCTGTATAATCCATGCAAACGATTAGTGTTAGCTTGCAATGCGTCGTCATACGCGGTCAGGTGTGTGTTACAACAGGCTAATGATTCGGGGATTTTGCAACCGGTTGCGTATGCATCCAGGAGTTTGTCCAAGGCCAAAAGGGCTTACAGCATGGTTGAAAAAGAGGCTCTGGCGTGCGTTTACGGAGTAAAAAAATGCACCAGTACTTATTTGGCCTCAAGTTCGAGTTTGAAACTGACCACAGGCCACTCATATCGCTGTTCTCTGAGAGCAAAGCGATTAATACCAATGCCTCTGCCCGCATCCAAAGATGGGCGCTCACGCTGTCGGCATATAACTATGTAATCTGCCACAGACCGAGCACAGGGAACTGCACAGATGCTCTCAGTCGGCTACCATTGCCCACCGCCGGGGTGGAAATGGCACAGCCAGTTGACTTGCTCATGGTCATGGAGGCATTTGAGAACAAGAAGTCCCCCGTTACAGTCCGCCAGATCAGGACCTGGACCAACCAGGATCCTTTACTGTCCTTGGTAAAAAACTGTGTCTTCTATGGGAGCTGGTCCAGTGTCCCAGTGGAGATGCAGGAAGCGATTAAGCCATTCCACAGACGCAAAGACGAGTTGTCCCTGCAGGTGGACTGTCTTTTGTGGGGCAATCGCCTTGCCCAAGAAAGGCAGGGACACATTTAATTTGCGAACTGCACAACACCCACCCAGGCATCGTAATGATGAAAGCTATAGCCAGATCTCATGTGTGGTGGTCTGGCATCGACTCAGATTTAGAGTCATGCGTGCACCAGTGCATCACTTGGTCTCAGTTGATCAACGCACCCAGAGAGGCACCGCTAAGTTTGTGGTCGTGGCCATCCAAACCCTGGGCGAGGATCCATGTAGACTATGCGGGCCCATTCCTAGGCAAAGTGTTTTTGGTTGTCGTGGATGCTTATTCAAAATGGATTGAATGTACAATAATGTCTGTAAGCACATCCACGGCCACCATTGAAAGCCTACGAGCCATGTTTGCGACGCACGGCTAGTCAGCGACAATGGGCCATGCTTCACCAGTGCTGAATTCAAGGAATTCATGACCCGCAACGGGATCAAACATGTCACACCTGCCCCATTCAAGCCTGCATCCAACGGACAGGCAGAACAGGCAGTTCAGACCATCAAGCAAAGCTTGAAATGTGTGTCAGAAGGCTTCTTGCAGACACGGTTGTCCCGAATGCTGCTCAGCTACCGCACCAGACCCCACTCACTCATCGGGATTCCCCCAGCTGTGCTGCTTATGAAAAGGGTGCTTAAAACAAGGCTCTCTCTAGTCTACCCCGATCTCCATGATCATGTGAAGGGCAAGCGGCATCAACAAAATATGCACCATGACCGCGCAAATTTGTTACGCGATATTGAGATCAATGATCCTGTGTTTGTGCTCAATTATGGACATGGTCCCAAATGGCTCTCTGGCACGGTCACAGCCAAAGAGGGGAGTAGGGTGTTTCAGGTCAAACTGACAAATGGACAAACGCACAGAAAACATTTGGACCAAATCAAATTCACCAATAGTTACGAACAACCCGAAGAGGATACCACCAACTTTGACCCTCCAACACACACACAAGTGGCAACTGACATCATGGTTGACCACAAAGCCGAACTCATCATCTCCAGCAGCCCAGCAAGGCCGGCTGCCCAACAGCCCAGTGAAGAACTGACCAACTCACCCACACCCGCATTTGTACCGAGACGATCGACAAGGGAGCGTAAAGCCCCAGCTCGTCTTACCTTGTAAATAAGTGTACTGTTGACTTCACAGGGGAGTGAAGTAATGTATTTAACCCTTTGTAACTTGCATTACACCTGACCACCAGAGGGCCCACCTGTTGGAGTCCCAAGGGATCCCAGCATTCCTTGGGAGCACAGTATATAAGCAGGCCACCCATGAGGAACCTGCACGCTGGAACCTTAATAAAGGAGCTAAGGTCACACTTGCTCATTACATACAGTACTCAGTCTCACCATTTATTATGCGTGTAACAGGTGTCATTTTTCAAATCGCAGGTCGCTTCATTGAAAAGGCTGCTTCAACTTCGGGGGAGTTTGGATTGACTCTGGAGTTCTTCTCAGGAGAAGTGACCATCTTAACAGACATCTTTTCAGACTCTGGATGATTGGGTTTTACTGTAGGTGTCTTTTAGTGTTGAAATTATTGCTTCTGATCAATTGCTACTTTCATTGGAATGGGGCCAGCCATTTTTCAGCCTGCATCGATGAATACGCAGATGCTGCAGAGTGCAAATGGTACAATGTCTAATGCACATCATTCTGTACCCAATCTAAGATGTGCCAGAATGAGAAGGAGGTCCAGACCATACACACCCCGCACTTACAGGGAGAAGAGGTCTTACCTCGATGTGTCCGAGAATACCTGCCTTCAGAGACTGCGTTTCCACAAGGTGGTGATCACTGAAATATGCGAGCTCATCAGGGCAGATATGCAGCCTGCCATCAGGACAGCACTGTCCATCGAGGTCAAGGTCACCGTGGCACTGTCGTTCTACGTGTCCGGTTCCTTTCGGGCCTCCGCGGTCGACATTTCCCCTCTGTCTCACCATACCACACATCGCTGCATTAGACAGGTCACGGAGGCCCTGTACGCACGTAGGATGGACTTTATCAGCTTTCCCATGACCAAGGAGGTTGAGACTGACGGGGCTGGAGCATTCTACCGCATTGCTAGTTTCCCCAAGGTGCAGGAAGCAATACAGTGTACTCACATCGCCATGCGGGCACCTTCTCAGGACCCAGAGCTTTTTCGTAACAGAAAAGGATTTCACTCCCTGCAGATCCAACTAGCTGTTGACCACAACCAGATAATAATGGCAGCGAATGCTAAATGACCGGGCAGCTTCGATGAGCCTCACATCCTGCGTGAGAGCGCTGTCTCTGACATCTTTAAGAATCAGCCACAAGGACAATGCTGGATGTTTGGTGACAACCGATATGGCCTAGCCACCTGGCTGATGACCCCTCTCCATGATTCCCACACCGAGGCCGAGAAGCGATACAACCAGAGCCACAGAGACACATGCAGTATGGTCCAGAAAACAATTAGTGTGCTTAAGCAGCGCTTTAGATGCCTGGATCACTCAGGAGGGGAGCTACAATACAACCCTGAACAAGTAGTTAAATTCATCGTCATGTGCTCCATGCTGCACAACCTGGCTATCAGGAGGGGATAAGAATTACCAGAAGGGACTGATGGTCCACCTCAGGAGAGAAAGGAAGAGGAGGATGAAGGGCTGGACGCTGACCTAGGGCCAGAAAATCAGGCTGACTATGCAACCATGCACACGCCCCCCTCTCCAGACCGCAGGAAACGGCCTGTGGCGGCTACATAGCTGCAAGACTTTTACATCAGGAGCTCATAAATGAGCGATTTGCCTGAAAGAACATTGCTGTGAGTGACAATGCTGACACACTGCTGTGTGTGCAGCTCAGACATCAATGGTGGGCTCACCTTGGTGTCAGTTAAAGTTTAAGTTGATTCAAGTTAAGTTTTATTTAACCCTTTCATGTTAAGGAATCACCAGTGTGTAACAGTCCAGCTATCTGATACAATGCGCAACAAGGTTATGTTGAATAAAAAACATTTTACACAACCATTGGTCTGAAATCAAGTATTACGGGCAAAAACACCCCACCTCACACCCCACTTTTTCGACCATTGACATCAATCACATGTTCAACATGTCCAGCAACACAGAATACAAAGGCAAAGCAGGAGGGTGGTCCCCGCCCCCCATACATTACAACAAATTGCATACACCCAGATGGAAATATAACACAACCATCACCTGCGAACATGCACCTCACTTTCCTTCCCCCCTCCCCTTCTTCTCCCCACCACTTCCCCTCCTCGCTCCACGCTGCCTGGCCGAAGAGCTCTTCAGGCGGTGCCGCATTGTGGGGGATGAAGGCAGAGGTCGTGGTTGCATGGATACGGGAGTGGAGGGTGCCGAGGTGGGAACATTCTCGGATCCAAAAGCAGGATCATCGTCCTGCCTCTTGTGTGTTGTTGACACTGGTGGTGTGGAACCTAGGGGTGGAGTGCCGCTCTCCGGGACACTGGGAGGCCTGTGCCAGCAGTGTTCCTGGCTATTGCCTTCAGGGCCTCTGCCATCCGCGGAACGCACTCAGTCATGGTGCCGGAGATGGTGGCCAGCTGTCGGGATATGCCCCCAGTGCATTGAGGATCTGGTCACCAATGTCTACAGTTCTCCTGGACAACTTAACCATCTCTCCGCTCTCATCTGGCGCTCATGGACCAGACCTGCCACGTCCAAGAAACCTCCATGGGGTCAGCGCCGTCCTGGGGACAAATGGGATGCCTGTGGCAAGGTGTTTGGGGCCGGTACCTCCAGAGTGGAGGCAGGAATGACCGAAGAACCATTAGATGGCCTTGGGGTGGAATGGTTTCTGCAGCGTGGTAATGCAGGTTCCTCAAAGTCATCCGTAGAAAACAGACCCAGCGGATTGACGATCGAGAATCGGAGCTCCTCAGCACCATGTGTAGGATCGTCCGGCGAGGCCGGCCCTGCGCCCCCACCTTCTGGCCTCTGTGGTCTTGCCTGGGGCCGTGCTGCTGAGGTTATTAGAGGAGAAGGGGATGCTAGGGTCACAAGGTGAGTCCAGTGCTACACACAACATATGCACGACAAAAGCACCACCGCTATCAAGATCATCACAGACATCACATTTCATGACTATCAACAAATTGTGCATTGCAATGATTTTCATTAAGACAGCATTATTTATAGGACAATTTTAGAACTCATCTATCATATATTATTGTTCGGATATGAGTGGGTGTGGCATCAATTGACCTTACATCACGCAATGGTGTCTACTTTACTCACGTGGCATCATTTCAGGTTCTGCAGATGCTTGCGTGGCCGTCCGGGGGTGCTTCCCCACGAGTGTGAGCACCCGCTCCTCAATGTCAATTATGTCGTTGATGACTGGTGGCCCCCCCCACCCGTTCGCCTCTGTACAGACCTCATCGTCAATAGCTTCTTCTGTAAAAGGTAACAGGACGACATGGCATGAGATCATTGCGTGATATTATTGTTAGGTACTGTCACAGAGACTGATACAACACATAACCGACAGATGTAATTATGATTATTATGATAATTATCATTCTTTACCTAAAGACGTACAACATGAACCAGGCTTTGAGTACAACATTCCCGGTAAAAGTGAAAGACCTCACATCTGATTATAGTCACTCATGACTCTGACAAATCAAATTATATAAATATATAAGTACATGTAAATAAATGTAATACGTACTCTTGCGGATCCAACAAGGTCGTTCCATCGCTTGCGGCATTGATTGCCCTCACGAACCTCATTGATCGCCGCCGAGTAATCTCAGGATTGCTAACAGTGCCACGTGCTAGTCAGAGTAGGAATTGCAGGATAGCTCAGATGAATACGTGGCTTGAGCAGTGGTGCAGAAGGGAGGGATTCAAATTCCTGGGACATTGGAACCGGTTCTGGGGGAGGTGGGACCAGTACAAACCGGACGGTCTGCACTTGGGCAGGACCAGAACCAATGTCTTAGGGAGAGTGTTTGCTAGTGCTGTTTGGGAGGAGTTAAACTAATACGGCAGGGGGATGGGAACCTATGCAGGGAGATAGAGGGGAATAGAAATGGAGACAGCAGCAAAAGACAGAAAGGAGAATAGTAAAAGTGGAGGACAGAGAAACCCAAGGCAAAAAACAAAAAGGGCCACTTTACAGCAGAATTCTAAAGGGGCAAAGGGTGTTAAAAAGACAAGCCTGAAGGCTCTGTGCCTCAATGCGAGGAGTATTCGGAATAAGGTGGACGAATTAACTGCGCAGATAGCAGTTAATGGGTATGATGTGATTGGCATCACGGAGACATGGCTCCAGGGTGACCAAGGCTGGGAACTCAACATCCAGGGGTATTCAGTATTTAGGAAGGATAGACAGAAAGGAAAAGGAGGCGGGGTGGCGTTGTTGGTTAAAGAGGAAATTAATGCAATTGTAAAGAAGGACATTAGCTTGGATGATGTGGAATCAGTATGGGTGGAGCTACGGAATACCAAAGGGCATAAAAAGCTGGTGGGAGTTGTGTACAGGCCACCAAACAGTAGTAGTGAGGTTGGGGACAGCATCAAACAAGAAATAAGGGATGTGTGCAATAAAGGTACAGCAAATAATCATGGGCGACTTTAATCTACATATTGATTGGGCTAACCTAACTGGTAGCAATGCGGTGGAGGAGGATTTCCTGGAGTGTATTAGGGATGGTTTCTCGACCAATATGTCGAGGAACCAACCAGAGAGATGACCATCCTAGACTGGGTGATTTGTAATGAGAAGGGACTAATTAGCAATCTTGTTGTACGAGGCCCCTTGGGGAAGAGTGACCATAATATGGTAGAATTCTTTATTAAGATGGAGAGTGACACAGTTAATTCAGAAACTAGGGTCCTGAACTTAAGGAAAGGTAACTTTGATCGTATGAGGCGTGAATTGGCTAGATTAGACTCACTGCCCCAATCTCGCTCTCCCTAGTCTCTCTCTCTCTCTGCCCCACTCTCTCCCCCTCTCCCCCCCCAGTCTCTCTCTCTTCTCCACTCTCTCTCTCTCCCCAGGCTCTCACTCTTCCCCTGTCTCTCTCTCTCTCCCCTCCGCCCCCCCAGTCTTTCTCTCTCCCTTCCCAGTCTCTCTCTCTCTCCCCAGTCTCTCTCTCTCTCCCCAGTCTCTTTCTCCCTTCCCAGTCTCTCTCACTCTCTCTCTCTCCCCAATCTCTCTCTCTCTCCCCAGTCTCTCTCTCCCCAGTCTCTTTCTCTCCCCGTCTCTCTCTCTCTTCCCCCAGTCTCTCTCTCTCTCCCCAGTCTCTCTCGCTCTTCCCCAGTCTCTCTCTCTCCCCAGTCTCTTTCTCTCCCCAGTCTCTCTCTCTCTTCCCCCAGTCTCTCTCTCTCTCTCCCCAGTGTCTCTCTCTCTTCCCCCAGACTCTCACTATCTCCGCACATGCACAGATGGACACACAAAAGACTGCTGCAAATAATTACTCTGTTAAATATTGGTGGAACATCTGCCAGAAAATCTATGATTTGCTAATGGTCATAGATGGGCTGCACATTGAGACAGCGGAATCCTTTGTGATTCATGTAGGTAGTGGCATTGCTTAATGGCGAATGTAGGGCCACATGGGTATGATCAATAGCTCACTGCACGTGTGGGAAGCCTGCTGCTCTAAGATTGTAGACCCTCTCATGCTGTTTATTGTTGCCCTTGGAAAAGGAGATGAACTGTGATGCTTCCGACCATGGACCTGTAACTTCCTTCACATGTCTATACACTGTTGATATTTGTAATTTCCCCAGTGACTACTTGAAAGGAGCCCAATGCATAAAGATGGAGTGAGGCTGTATCTTCAGCAGCCCCTGGCAGTGCCATGGCTATGGTGGTATTACCTACAGTCTCATTGCATAATATGGGTTCCCTGGTAAACAAAGATGCCACAGGTACTGCCCCTCAGGCAAGCGGAGGTATGTGCACTTTGGCTTGCTTTGTCTGGTGTGCGGACACTGGTGGGTGGGTGGTGATAGCCTGACTTGCTTGGCATCCATCTGTTGTTACTCATTGAAAATGCAGGGATACAGGGAATTCCCAGTAGGAAAGTTAGTGTGGCAGAACGGAAGCTGCAGCAGAACAAAATAGAAAAGCACTGTAAAAAATTGCAGCAGCATAACAATAGCAACACGTTCTTCAAACATGTCAATGGCAACAAGAGTAAAGTGCAAAAACAACTTCAGTATTGGCAGAGCATTATTACAGTCTTAGTGCTAGTCTCTTTACAACATCAACAACTTGCATTTATATAACACCTTTAATATAGTAAAAACTTCCAAGGTGCTTCACAGAGGTGTTATCAGATAAAAATTGACACCGAGCCACATAAGAAGAAATTAGGACAGGTGACCAAAAGCTGGGTTAAAGATGTAGGTTTTAAGGAGCAACTTATAGGAAGAGAGAGAGAGAGAAATAGAGTTGTGGAGAGGTTTAAGGAGGGAATTCCAGAACTTAGGGCCTAGGAAGCTGAAGGCACGGCCATCAATGGCAGAGCAATGAAAATCGGGAATGCGCATTGGTCAGAGTTGGAGGAATACAGTGATCTCGGAGAGTTGTGGGGCTGGAGGAGATTACAGAGATAGGAGGGGTGAGGCCATGGAGGGATTTGAAAACAAAATGAGAATTTTAAAATCAAGGCATTGTCGGACCGGGACTCAATGTAAGTCAGCAAGCACAGGAGCGATGGGTGAACGGGACTTGGTGAGAATTAGGATACAGGCAGCAGAGTTTTGGATGAGCTCAAATTTACGGAGGGTGGAAGGTCAGCCAGGAGAATATTGGCATAGTTGAGTCCGGGGGTAATAAAAGCATGGATGAGGGTTTCAGCAACAGATGAACTGAAGCAGGGCCGGGCGATATTACGGAGGTGGAACTAGGAAGACTTGGTGATGGAGTGGATAGGGGAGTTGGAAGCTCAGCTCAGGGTCAAATAGGACACCGAGGTTGCGAACAGACTGGTTCAGCCTCATACTAATTTCCACATGAAGCACAACACAAAGCAACCACAAACTCCCAGTTTATATGGACAGATAAAGGAAATTGTGTTAAACGGATGTAACTGATGAAATAATCTGTATGTAATGGGAAATTTAAGCTTTATTTATATATCTTAGCAGATCTCCCTGGCACTGCTCATGTATATGGTAGTGTGGTGATCATGACACTGCTGCTGGATAAGTTGCATAAATCTCTGAAAACCCAACTGGCTGACAATTGTCTTTCAGGGAAGGGAACCCTCTGAAGTGGCCTAACACTTCACTCAGTTGTCAGTGTAACTAAGGATGGGCAATAAATGAGGCCTTGTCAACATCATCTTCATCAAATTAATAACATTTAGAAAACAGTGAGCCAGAGGCTGCTTTGCTTTTTCCCAATACGGGTGTTTATGCCACTGATTTACAGAGACTGAATAATTCAAATTCCATTTATACTAAGTGATATTCTGGGACTTAACTGGTGCCTTGGGTCAAATTCCACAACACTGACCTGTAAAAACTGTAAATGAGTGACTTAATATATTTTCTCTATATTTGAATTTATTTAACTTTTATCCCTTACCAATGCTAACGTTAAGGTGGCATGCAAGTTTTCTGTGGCCTGAAATTCCTGGGCCCGGGAAGGCGCTACTAGGGCATATGCCGGGAAAGTGGGGGTTAAAATTTGGGATGTGACCTGGTTCACCAGTTCTCCGTCCCTTTTCCCCCAAGATAAGAAATTCCAATGGTGGGGCACTTCTGGTGAGCACTCCCCTCCCCCATCCCCGCCTTGTTTTCCTGATGTCAGAATAGGAGTGGGATGGCAGGATGATGTCACTTGCCAGAAATCCCAACAGATTTACTTCACTTACATCTCACAGGAATTACACCTACAGGATACAACATATGGTTGGAAGTGGGGTCCACAATGACGGTTACCAAATGGCAAATTCAAAGGGGCCAAAATTGCCTTCCTCCTTAAGGTCCATTACCACCTCTATAAGAGGCAGTAATGGTGCTGATAGCCTTAACGACTGGGGGCAGGCGGATGGGCTGACCCCTCCTAAATTGCCCCTGGACCAGGAGCGGCAGTAACGGATTTCCACACCGCCCCTGTTGCCATTCCGTCGGGCACGCGCTGAAGCCTTCCGACTGGCGGTGACCCCTTTCCACCCCGCGAGGGAAATTGCCCCACAGGAGTGGATCGGGCGCCGGACGGTGCCACCGACGGTTCCCCTGCGGGAAGCTTCCACTGGCTGGGTGGTACGTCCGCCCTTAAAGGTGCATAAAAGGTGCATAAAATAAAATGGCACTGCCCCGGCTGCCGTTTTATTTTAATTGTCAGCCGACTCCGAGGTCGGCTCAACAATGGCGGCCACAGGTTCGGCCAGGCCGCCAACAGGCAGCTCGGCACCCATCTTGGGTACCGGGCTGCTGGCCCGGCCGAAACCTTCCCTGGTGGCCCAGTGCGCGTCACTGAAGTTAATGCAGAGCTTGCAGCGGCGCTCCCCTTTAACTGAACGAGAGGGACATTGTGACGCGTTAGTGCGATGCGGCATGCCCGTGTCACGCTGATGTCATCAGCGTGGTGCTGACGACATATACCAGCATCCGACCCGCACCACACGCACTTCCGTCCCGCAGCCGACCCGAACTCTGCCCGGAAATGAATTTTTTTTTTTAAAGTCCTCAATACCGCTCTACTCTCTGGCCCTTGGATTGGGGCAGAGAAAAATCTTCAGAAACAGTAGGTGCACCTACTTTCAGTCAGGGGGCAATTTCGGCCCCAAAATCTTTACCTTTTTTAAAACTTTGGATAGGACAGCTCTTCCCTACTCCGATAAAATGGTAAGATGCCTGACATTCTTGCCCCCTCCTACAGGGTGGAGGCCTGGGGTGTGTCATAAATAATGCTGGCATCTTCTCCCTGTTTGCAAATGACCCTGCCCCTGGGATTTGGGATAAGGCCATGGCTGGGCAGCCTGGTAGTTTTCCGCTCTTTTGGCAGCAGAGCGAGACTCCATTCATTTCTGGTTCCTGATATTTAGCAGTACTGGGGAGGGGCCATGATGTTTATCTTGTAGGCCTTGATCTTTGGTAGCACTGTGGGTTGGTCCTGGGATTTAGCAGCATGGGAGGAGCCCTTCAGTCTGGCATCTCTGTGGCGTGAGAGACTGAGACTTAGCAGAACTAGAGGTTGCGATGTGGGTTTTGGCTCACTGGTGCATTCCTGGTGTCTATCAGCAGTGAGGGGACAGCAAGGGTATGGGCCTGTCAGCACTGGGTGGGAAAGGGTGGCAACACAGGTTTGTAGCTTCCTAAGAGATCTCCTTAAACATTGCATTTGGTGTTTTGTGATTGGTAACAGGACACATCTCTCTCTCGCTTTCTCTCTCACAGGTATGGGGCAGTCCCGTGCAATCGGTTCTTAAGTCGGTTCACAGACTCCCAGGCCGCCTGTAATTTCTGCAGTCTAGAAGAGTCCGTGTTCCATGTTTATGTGGAGTGTGTCAGGTTGCAGTCGCTGTTCCAATATTTGAAAGGGCTGCTCCTCAAATTCCAGTTGCACTTCAGTCCCACGCTCCTGATCTTTGGGCATCCTGTGCAGAGGGGAGAGGGCAGGTCGGAAGGGCATGGCCAAAGTGGCCATTAACCGGTCCAGGCAGCAGGCAGTCGAGGGGGTCGTTCAGCCCGACTGCCTGCCTCTCTTCCACAGTTACATTCGTGTCAGGGTGTCCCTGGAGATGGAGCATGCCGTGTCCACCGATACGCTCGCGGCCTTACATGAGAGGTGGACGCCGGAGGGACTGGAGTGCATCATCACCCCCGGCAACCAAATTTTAATCTGACTGTTTAATGTCCAAAATTTAATTTGTTAATTTGTCAGTTCTAGTGCCCCTTTTAAGGGGGCACTTGATTTATAGTTTAATTAAAACAGTTGTAGAGCTGTTGTTTCATTTAATGTTTACTTAAAGTGTTATTGTTAATTTGTGTGTTCTCATGTTCCTTTAATAAGGGGGCACTCGGCTTTATCTGTTAACCAAAACAGCTGTGGAGCTGTTGCACTGTGAGTGGCTTCACTAGTCAGGTGATGTTCACAAGAAATAATTTTACTCTCTTACAGGTGTCAGTAATTAGAATGTTTAACTTTCCTAGTAACAAATCACAGGTTATAAATCAAGCATTTCTGCTTGTTTTCAAAAGCAATCAGCTAACAGATTCACAGCTCAAGGCAAAATTATCAAGTCCAAGCTTAGGTTTTTGGGAGATGATGAGGTCGTCAAGTAAGAATTTTAATGAAGATATTAAAAAAGCATAAAAGTCAACAATGGATAAGTTTACTCATTGCCATGTTTTGGGATCTTTTTACCATTTTTCCACAAAGCTGATTTGGAAAAAGAGTTATTTTGAACGTTCTGTTTTAAAGCATAGTGTATTCTGCAATCTGAGATGATAGATGGTTGAGATGCTAGTTTTGATATTGTTTCCTCATAGACCATAACTAACAAGCAAATGATTAGCTGTGTTGGAAAGCCAGTGATTCTGGGTGCATGGTAGGAGAGCTGGCAGACCTTCCTTTTCTGACTGTGACCAGTAAGACTAAAACCACAGAGACACAGACAATAAAGCACATGGCTTTTGAAACAGAATGCTGCAGTTAGGTTTTTGAAGAGAAAGTTGCAAAGCACTTCAGCCAACAAAAGGCTGTGAGAAAGTTACGATGTAGGGGGCAGTTAAAAATGTGTTTATTTAAATCAAGCAGGTGTCAAACTGATGTGTAGAACTGTAGCGTGTTCATTATCTTTGTACAATTATAATCGAACTTAAGTGAATCTGATCATAACTGTTGCACTGCTGTGAAATGAAGCAGCTTAATGATTCATATCATCTCAACAAGTGTTTCCTTGATCCACCTTTTGGAGATATTAATGAAGTAGACATGCAAAAGATACATATTTCTGTTTCAAAAGACAAGGGGCTATTATTGTTGTGCTATTGTGCAAGTACACAGGGTAGTGAGTCAATGCCCATAAAAACAAGACATACTGGGAGCTAAATTAGCCTGTGTAGCGTCTGTTTTTAAGTGCTTCATGGTCAAATAAGACTCGAAAATGGGGTCCCAGATGCATGTGCATACTTCCGACGGTAAGTGCACAGGTTGACATCTTGGTAAAGGGGACCCTAACAACCATAGGTTACATGCAGAGCAGTGGGAAGATGACATCAATCAATGTGTAACTCTGATTTGAAGCCACCACTGAATTTTTGAGCTCCACACTCCACCCAATGTCCTGTCTTAATCTCACACAGCTGAACACAATGTTACATGGAATGAAGGACCAGCGCTATTTAAAAGGATCATAAAGTATTTACAGTTTAGTTGCGTTATTTCTTCTGTTTGCTGGTGCAATTGTACTTGTTTTTGGAGCTTTCCTATAGTTGGCTAAAGTTTGAATAAAAAGAGGAAAAAAAACGTGCATTTATATAGCACCTTTCACGACCACCGGATGTCTCAAAGCACTTTACAGACAATGAAGTACTTATTGTAATGTGGTAAACATGGCAGCCAATATGCGCACAGCAAGCTCCCACAAAGAGCAATGTGATAATGACCAGATTATCTGTATTTTTGCTATGTTGATTGAGAGATAAATATTAGCCAGGACACCAGCAATAACTCCCCTGCTCTTCTTCGAAATAGTGCCATGGGATCTTTTACATCCACTTGAGAGCGCAAATGGGGCCTCGGTTTAACGTCTCATCTGAAAGACGGCACCTTCGACAGTGTAGCACTCCCTCAGCACTGCACTTGAATGTCAGCCTAGATTTATGTGCTCAAATCCTTGGAGTAAAACTTGAACCCACAACCTTCTGACTCAGAGGCGAGTCTGCTACCCAATGAGCCACAGTTGACACTCTACAGAGAGTGGTCTGGCTGGTCTTGTAGTACTTTTTTTGTCATATAAAATAGTGTGCTGAATGAAGTTGTGTCCAGATATGGGTGGCCTACTAGGGCTTCCTCTGGGAATTGAACAGGACTGGGAGAATGAAGAGAGGCCACGCAGAACAGGACAAGCTGCTTGAAGAGGGAGGAAGAGGAGGGGGAGAGGGGCACTCAGCAAGAGGACATATCAGACAATGGGTCTTCAGGGAGCAATTCTCTTACCTCAACTTCACCGAGAGCCAATGCATGAGACGTTTTTGCTTCACAAAAGGTGAAATATGTCAACTGCTGCAGCCACAACTGTAACCTCAAAGCAGGGCAAGGACAGCATTGCCTGTGGCTGTCAAGGTGACCATAGCTCATAACTTTTATGCGCCTGGCTCCTTTCAGGGTGCTACTGGAGATATAAGCAACATCTTCCAATTTTCCCTGCTGTATAAGGGAAGTCACTGAGGCTCTCTATACAAAGAGAAACACATACATCTCATTCCCTCTTGCCAGGGACAAGCAGGCAGAGAGACCACAAGGGTTTGCACAGATTGTAGGCTTCCTCATGGAGCAGGGTACCATTGACTGCATGCTCATTGCCTTGTGTGCGTCTCATGTGAATTCGTCCATTTTCATCAACCGAAAGGGATTCTACTCCTTCAATGTACAACAGGTGTGCGACTACACATAATGAAGGAGGAGGTAGTGAAGACAGTTGATAGGATAAAAATTGATAAAGAAGAGGTATTAGAAAGGCTGGCTTTACTTCAAGTAGTTAAATCACCAGGAGCAGATAGGATGCATCCTAGGCTGCTAAGGGAATTGAGAGCAGAAATCGTGGAGGTACTGGCCATAATATTTCAATCCTCCATAGATACGGGAGTGGTGCCAAAGGACTGGAGAATTGCAAATGTTACACCATTGTTCAAAAAAGGGTGTTAAGATAAACTCAGCAACTACATGCCAGTTAGTTTAACCTCGGTAGTGGGGTAGCTTTTAGAATTAGTAATCGGGGACAAAATTAGCAGTCACTTGGATAGGGGTGGATTAACTAAGGAAAGCCAGCACGGATTTGTTAAAGACAAATTATGTTTAATCAACTTGATTGAGTTTTTTGATGAGGTAACAGAGGATTGATGGGGGTAATGCAGTTGATGTAGTGTACATGGATTTCAAAAAAGTGTTCGACAAAGTGCCACATAATAGCCTTGCCAGCAAAATTGAAGCCCATGGAATAAAAGGGACAGTGCAGCCTAGATACGATATTGGCTATGTTTTAAAAAATGTATTTCTGGGATGTGGGCCTCACTGGCAGGACCAGCATTATTGCCCATCCCTAATTGCCCTTGTGAAGGTAGTGATGAGCCGCCGCCTTGAACTCCTGCAGTCTTTGGGGTGAAGGTACTCCCACAATGCTGTTAGGGAGGGTGTTCCAGGATTTTGACCCAGCGACGATGAAGGAACAGCAATATATTTCCAAGTCAGGATGGTGTGTAACTTGGAGGGGAACTTGCAGGTGATGGTGCTCCCATGCGCCTGCTGCCCTTGTCCTTCTAGTTGGTAGAAGTTGCGGGTTTGGGAGGTGTTGCAGTAACAGGAAACAGAGAGTAGTGGTGAATGGTTGTTTTTCAGATGGAAGTAAGGTATACAGTGGTGTTCCCCAGGGTCGGTTCTAGGACCACTGCTTTTCTTTTCAAAATTTGCAGATGACACAAAACTTGGAAGTATAGTGAACAGTGAGGAGGACAGTGATTGACTTCAGGAAGACATAGACAGGCTGGTGAAATGGGCAGACACGTGACAGATGAAATTTAACGCAGAAAAGTGTAAAGTGATGCATTTTGGTAGGAAGAATGAGGAGAGGAAATATAAACTAAATGATGCAATCCTTAGGGGGTGCCCAAACAGAGAGACCTGGGGGTATGTGTACATAAATCGTTGAAGGTTGCAGGGTGTAGGGGAGGACGAAAACCCCCTCATTTTACTCAGAAGGAAAAGGGCTGTGGGATCGGTCTGTGCTGTGAATTGAAACCGAGACGGTTTGACCTTGGCAGAGCAGTGATTGGACGGGGGAGGACATCAGAGAGCCAATGGTGGGACAGAGTCAGCCCGAAGCATGGGGCTTTCAAGCCAATGGGAGAGCACTTGCTTGAAAACTGTGGGACTGACTCATAGCCATTATCGGGCTATTGTCTTCCCCATGTTTACACTATGGAAGAAAATCATGCAGACCTTCAGAAACCAGGGAACCCAAAACAACCCAAGGGCCTACACAATGGCTACAGGAGGCCGACGCAATCAACACCCACTCAAACCTTGAGTAGATTAACATCAGTGGAAAAAACCCACAATAATCTAAAACTGCTGCATTTTTTTCAAAATCACAAAGCCCACCAATGGGAAGAATCGATTTCAGCAGGAGAGGCGGACTGGATAATCTGGCTATAAAAAGGGGTTTCTGACATAGTGTGGGTGGTTCCCTGCCCTCGTGATCCAACAACCAGCAAGCCTCTTGACACTGAAGGAAAACCAGTGTCCGAAGACACCGAAGATAGAAGAAACAAACCACCAGACTACAGAGGCACAGTAGTGAGTATAACCTCTGGTCCCTGGAACTCCCAACTCAGTTAGGCCAGGAAAGGTGGGGAGGTTGGGCGTTGTACTGCTAAACTTGTGTAAAGATTTTCGTTGTGTCCGTTTAGTGGGATTTAGAGGGATTGTTTTGTTGGCGTATTGCTGTTTGTTGAGATACACCTTGTCAAATAAATTGGAAGCCTAAGTTCCTCTTGGAATCACCTTGTCTCAGTTCTATTGTATTACATCTCCTGATCGTGAGTCTTATGTCAGAACAGTGTAAGAGAAGCTAGGAGCGCCTCGAAAACGCTCAACTGTGTGTCACAGGCTAGGGAAGAAGGGGTTAGGAGTGTTTGACACTCACAGGTGCCTCACAGGCTAGGCATAAGTTGTGGGGACGCACGAGTCTCAAAACCCCCTTCATAAGCTGTGGACACAGCCTCTCCAGGGGTGCTCTTGCAGCACTCAGGGTACCTCACAGGCCAGGCATAAGCTGTGAGGGCAGAAGCCCAGAGAGAGACACCCAAGGCACAACAACACTCTCTGAGAACCCCTTACAGAACATGGTGACCGCGGCAGGACATAAGCAAACAGGAGATGTTAATATAACAGATGAGGTGATAAGAGAGGAAACTAAAATGGAGGAGAGAATTTACTCATACATTTTTGGCAAGGTGAACCTCACCAAACCTTGGGTGCAAGCCCTCACTCGGGCAGAGCGCCCAGTGGATGCTGCTGCTCAGTGGACAGCAGGGAAGGACCACAACTGCAGGGTGGAAAAGGCCATCTGGCTTATCTGCCTCACCCGCCAAGTCCGAAAGCTCGACCAGCGGGTGAAGGACTTGGAACAGAGTCTTCAGAAATCAGAGCAGCTCTCTGCTATCCGGGCTGCGGTTGGGGACAACCTGCTGGCCGAATTAGCTGAGGAGCAGCAAGGGAAGAGGCAGTTGGAGGAGACCTTCCGAAATAGCTGGGACTATCTTCAGTGTCAGGTCACTGAGGCCAAGGGTAGTGAGGGGTCCCTCCGGGAACAGAACTCTCGGTACACCCAGAAAATTTGGGAACTAGAGACTAAATTAAAAGACGTACAGGCAGCCTATAAAGTGGCCAGTAGCAGTGAGTTTGCAGATCACGGTCCCTGCCAGGAGAGGATTAAAACTCTCACCCACGCTCTATCCCAGGCAAAGGGGATGGTCGTCCTGATAGGACCTGGAGGGTCCACAGGGGACAAAGAAGTGTATTGGGGGTAGAGAAGAATCCAAAGGCAAGAGACGCCCGACCACCTCCTGAGGCACCGGTGGTTTATCCGGTGGGGTACCAGGAGGAGCGGAGCGCGCAGGTAGTTGCATACCCAGGGCTGGGGGCAGGAACAATGTGTCCCGCTCGGCAGCAGGTATGTGAGGCTCCCGCCGAGGGTCAGTTAAGGGCTGGATCAGGTGACCAGGCACTGTCTGCTGCACTGGGTATGGTGGGATAGCCGGAGGTAGAGGGATCAGCGCAGAATGATCCTGAACCAGGGCGGATGTGCCCGGTCAGGCAGCGCAAGTACGGTCCTCCACAGGCAGGTGGCCAAGGTCAGGGAGTGATGGAGAGCGACTTTATTATTCCCCATGGAGTTCAATCACTCAGGGCCATGGTGGCCCATTTGGCCAAACTCACTCGCAGCGGGGACCCGTCTTTCCACTTCATGGAGGTGATGCAGGCAGGGGAAATTAATGGGTGCGACGAGGAAGAGACAGCCAAGCTGCTGCTATTCTCTCTGGACAGCAAATTGTACCAGGCCCTACCGGCAGAATGCCGGAGGGGGCAGTGCACATTTACTGAGGTCCAGAGGGTCGTCCTTGAGGCTATAGGCTTCGATGACGGCAGTCCTTTTGATACGTCCTTACTATACAGTATAAATGCACACGAGGCCCATGCTTGAGAGGTCAGTCTGTGACCTGTCCTTTATTTCATAGCACTCAAGTGCTGGAAGTGGGTGGAGCTTCCCCTTTTATATCTGAAGGTCTAGGTTAGGAGTGTATCCCACAAGTTCACCACCTTGTGGTCATTGTTCTCACAGTGTACAACTTAGGTCAGATTATACATGGGTTACAATGCTGGTTGAATACATGACATCACCCCCCCACCCCAAAGTCTTATTGGGATGTCAGGTTGAGTCTCTCTGGTGGTTTATGCTCCCTTGTAGAGTGCCTGAGTTGGGGCTCCGGTTGTTGGGCGCTGGCCTGAGTGTCTGCTGTTTGCGGTGCCTCAGGCCTGTCCGGACTGCCCACAGTGACTGGGCTCTCCTCCACTTGGTTCCGGTGTTCGGTCATCTGTGGTGGAGTGAACTCTACATCGTGTTCTTCCTCTGCTTCTTCTATGGGGTTGCTGAACCTCCTTTTTGTTTGATCCACGTGTTTGCGACAGATTTGTCCATTGGTAAGTTTAACTACCCAGAATCCTATTTCCCTCTTTGGCAACAACAGTGCCTGCAAGCCATTTGGGCCCTGCAGAGTAGTTGAAGACAAAGACAGGGTCATTGACATCAATACATTGCGCCCTCGCATTCCTGTCATGGTAGTCATATTGTGACTGGCGCCTGCTCTCGACAATTTCTTTCATGGTGGGGTGTATAAGGAATAACTGGGTTTTGAGCGTCCTTTTCATTAGCAGCTCTGCGGGTGGAACCCCTGTGAGCGAGTGTGGTCGGGATCTGTAGGCCAACAGGAGGCGTGATAAGCGGCATTGTAGGGAACACCCTTGGATTCTGAGCATTCCCTGTTTGATTATCTGCACTGCTCGTTCTGCCTGGCCGTTTGAGGCCGGCTTGAACGGTGCCGTTCTAACATGGTTAATTCCATTTCCTGCCACGAAGTCCTGGAATTCAGTGCTTGTGAAGCACGGGCTATTGTCGCTGACCAAGATGTCCGGTAGACCGTGGGCGGCGAACATTGCCCGTAGACTTTCTACCGTGGCAGAGGATGTGCTTGAATTTAAAATGGCACACTCAATCCATTTGGAGTAGGCGTCTACTACACCCAAAAACATTTTCCCCATGAAAGGACCTGCGTAGTCCACATGGATGCGTGACCAAGGCTTGGCGGGCCAGGGGCTAAGGGGGGCTTCCCTGGGCGCATTGCCCAGCTGGGCACACGAGTTGCACCTGCGAACACAAAGTTCCAGATCTGCGTCTATCCCTGGCCACCAAACGTGTGACCTGGCAATTGCCTTCATCGTGACAATGCCCGGGTGCCCATTGTGGAGTTCTCTGATGAACACCTCTCTGCCCATCTGGGGCATGACTACGGGGTTTCCCCACAGTAGGCAATCGGCCTGAATCGAGAGTTCATCCTTGCGCCTGTGAAATGGTTTAAATTTCTCAGGGCATGCCCTGTACGTGGCTGCCCAGTCCCCATTCAGCACACATTTCTTGACGAGAGACAATAGCTGGTCTCTATTTGGCCAGACTTTAATTTGACGGGCTGTCACGGGTGAGCCTTCACTTCCGAAAGCTTCAACAGCCATGACCATCTCAGCAGCATGCTTGGTAGCCCCCTCAGTGGTGGCTAGTGGGAGCCTGCTGAGTGCATCGGCGCAGTTTTCGGTGCCCGGTCTGTGCCAAATTGTGTAGTCATAGGCGGCTAACGTGAGTGCCCACCTCTGTATGCGGGTCGATGCGTTTGCATTTATGGCCTTGTTGTCGGCCAAAAGGGATGTTAGGGGTTTGTGATCTGTCTCCAGCTCAAATTTCCTGCCAAACAGGTACTGGTGCATTTTCTTTACCGCATATACACATGCGAGCGCCTCCTTTTCTACCATCCCGTAGCCTCTTTCTGCCTGGGACAGACTTCTGGAGGCATAAGCTACCGGCTGTAACTGACCCTTGGCATTGACATGCTGCAACACACACCCGACACCATAGGACGACGCATCGCACGTTAACACAAGTTTCTTACATGGGTCATATAGCGTTAACAGAGTGTTGGAACATAACAATTTGCGTGCTCTATTAAAAGCCCTTTCCTGACTGTCCCCCCAGACCCATTCGCGACCTCTGGAGCTAGGTAGACGCACTTCGCCTTTTTCAGTCACAGCCCTACCCGGTCCAGTCTGCGTAGCACCTCCTCCAGGTTGTGGAGTTGTTCTTCAGTATCGTAACCCGTAATGACGATGTCGTCCTGAAAAACCACCGTCCCTGGAATTGACTTGAGGAGGCTTTCCATATTTCGTTGGAAGAGCGCGGCGGCTGAGCGAATCCCGAACGGACATCTGTTGTACTCAAACAACCCCTTGTGTGTCGTGATGGTGGTCAGCTTCTTTGACTCACTCGGCAGCTCCTGGGTCATGTAAGCTGAGGTCAGGTCCAATTTTGAAAAAAGTTTGCCACCGGATAACGTCGCAAAGAGGTCCTCCGCTCTCGGTAGCGGGTACTGGACTTGGAGTGACATCCGATTGATGGTGGCCTTGTAATCGCCACATATCCTGACCGACCCATCCGCCTTGAGCACCGGTCACTGAATTCGATTGGCGAGATGATGCCTTCCCTCAGCAGGTGGTCTAATTCGCCTTCTATCTTTTCCCGCATCACGTACGGCACCGCTCTGGCCTTGTGGTGTACTGGCCTGGCGTCCGGGTTTATGTGAATCACTACCTTGGCCCCCATGAAAGTGCCAATGCCGGGTTGAAATAATGAGTCAAATTTGTCCAGGATCTGTGAGCATGATACTCGCTCCTCAGAGGAAATTGCATTGACATCGCTCCATTTCCAGTTCATGACAGCAAGCCAACTCCTCCCCAGTAGTGCGGGATCATCCCCTGGGACAATCCAGAGTGGCAGTCTGTTCTACGAATCTTTGTGGGTCACAACTACCGTGGCGCTGCCTAGCACCGGAATGATCTGCATTGTGTAAGTCCGTAGCTGTGCGTCAATCGGCGATAATTTTGGCCTCCTGGCCTTGGACGCCCACAACTTTTCGAACTGTTTGATACCCATCAGGGACTGGCTGTCCCCCGTGTCTAGCTCCATTGATACTGGGATGCCATTGAGGAGCACTTTCATCATTATCGGTGGCGTCCTGGTGTATGAACTGTATACGTGCTCCACATGAATCGCTGAACTTCAGCTTCCAGCGATTTCCCCCAGCGTTCATTTCTGCAATTTCTGCAAGTATTTTGCTCACCTCTGCAAACTCCGGCTGAGTGTGTGCCTCCACGCCTCCAACATGAGCTGCTGTTTGAAACAAAAGGTCCCTTGCCAGTCGATCGTCCCTGACTGCCCCTGTTATTGCTAGTGGCCATGCTCGCATGGTTTAAATCCCAGTTTCTTGTTGCCATTGATACGTCCTTACTATACAGTATAAATGCACACGAGGCCCATGCTTGAGAGAAGGTCAGTCTGTGACCTGTCCTTTATTCCTTAGCACTCAAGTGCTGGAAGTGGGTGGAGCTTCCCCTTTTATATCTGAAGGTCTAGGTTAGGATTGTCTCCCACAAGTTCATCACCTCGTGGTCATTGTTCTCACAGTGTACAACTTAGGTCAGATTATACATGGGTTACAATGCTGGTTGAATACATGACACCTTTTGAACGGGTCCAAAGGACAAGGCAGCTCGCAGGGGAAACCCCGCAGGCATTTGCGGACAGGCTGTGGGTGGTGAGGAGCTCCTCGACCGGGCGAATCTTTCCGCGGTACAGACTGGCTGCTGGCTGAGGATGTTGGTGGCAAACTGTTTGTTCCGGCTCAAGGCCAGGGCAGAACTGTGGTTCGATTCCCGGGACTCCAACCTCACCGAGGAAGCAGTGGTCAGGCAACTGGCACTGGTCCAATGGAATGGAGGAGGGGAGGAGGAGAAAACCTCCAAAGGTCGGGTAAATGAAGTAAAACCCAACACGATTCCCAAAAGGGAATGGCACCAGGAGGGTGGGCGCTCGTCTGATAAGGAGGGAGTGTACTACGGGTGCGGGAAAGCTGGGCATTTTAAAAGGGATTGCAGGAGCGCAGTAAAGAGATATGGGGGGAGAAGTCCTTCAGGAGCCGCCCAGAGTGGGGGAAGTGGAGCGAGCTCCTCACCATCCCTTGACGAGATAGTAGCTACATTGAGGACAGCTCTGGAGGGGACTGGGAAGGTAGCCACGGCAACAGGCAGGGAAGCACCAGCAACCCTGCCAGTACAGAGGCCGTGACTAGCCCAGACCCAGCCTGCATACCTGTGCCGACTAGAATATGACCCCTGGGGATGACTCTGGGTCAAGATGGAGGTTGAGGGTGTATTGGGTACTTACCTTTTGGACACTGGTGCTTCCAGCACGATAGTCCATTCGGAGGACCCCGCAACCTCACCTCTATCAAACGGGGTGCCGTATCAACTAGTTGGGTTCACAGGAAATGAGAAGGCTGGGTTTTTCTCAGTCCCGCTCGCAGTTCATTTAGGAGCACTCCAAACATAATGGAAGTGCGTCCTGATGAACTGGGAGCAGGTGGGAAAAGGGACCTTGGGGGCTGATTTCATCATCGCTCGCCAGATCCTAGTAGACTTGAGGAATCACGGGTCAATGGGGCACAGTAGGCACGGGAGCAGAGGGAGAAGTCATGGTTATTGATAAGAAACAGGGAAAAGGGACTCTGTGTACAATGAAGCCAAAAGGGGGTTACGACCTGGAGGTTCTGGTCGGTAACACCCCGGCCGAGTACCGGGCCTATGTGCAAGCAAATCTTGCAGCATTTGCCACCCATAAACACGATTGTAGGAGAGTCACAGGAGTGGAGGTTAGAATAGATGGGGATCCCATGTCCCGCCTGCAAAAGCAATATGGCTTTCCCCGAGAGGCAGAAGCGGACTTGGAGACAGCTTTAAGCTCGCTTGTCGAGCAGGTGTTTTGAGACCCATAGCCACCCATGTCAACTCCCCGCTTTGGCCGGTTAGGAAACCGGACAATTCTTGGAGGGCTACGGTGGATTATAGGTTGCTCAATAAAAACATCCCAGCTTGTGCTCCCACAGTAGCGGCGGTTGCGGATCTGATAGGGGAAATCCCTGCATCCGCAACCACGTTCACAGTATTGGACATATCCAACGGGTTCTGGTCTATCCCTGTACGGAGGGAAGACCAGTACAAGTTTGCCTTCACCTTCCGGGAACAGCAGTATACATGGAGCTGCCTCCCACAGGGCTTTCATAATAGTCCCAGTATCTTTCACCAATGCATGGCGAACTGCTTAAAAGGCTTCAGCCAACCACACCAGCTGGTCCAGTATGTGGACGACCTGTTGTTGTTCACAGACAGCAGTGAGGAACATGGTCCACTGTTGGCCGAACTGCTGGTCTTACTGAAGGAAGGGGGTTTTAAAGTTAAACTCAAGAAAGCCCAGATAGATCTAGGAGAAGTAAAATTCCTGGGCATGACGATAAGGGCAGGAGAAAGGGCCATTGATGAGGCTAGAAGAAAGGCTGTGCAGCAACTCCCTGTCCCTAGGGATGTGTCGGGGGTAAGGTCTTTCCTGGGAATCACTGGCTACTGTAGGGACTTCATCGAGGATTATGCAGCCACTGCCGCCCCTCTGCTCAGACTCCTACATAAGGGGGTCGAGTGGGAATGGGACGAGGACTGTGAGGCAGCATTTGTCCGTCTTAAGAGAGACCTGCAGGTAGCACCAGCCCTAGGGGCAATTGATGGGGGGGAGGAATTCTTCCTGGAGGTGGCAGCCAGTGGCGACAGCTTAAGTGCAGTGTTGCTCCAGGAGCGAAACGGTCAGCTGAGACCGTGGTGTACTCCTCCAGGGTCCTCACGGAGGTAGAAAAGGGATACTCCAATTGTGAGAGGCACTTGCTTGCCACCCACTGGGCAGTAAAGAGAGCTCAGATCTTTACCAGAATATCCCCCATTACACTCCTCACCCATCATACCCCGACGCAGATGCTGTTGGACGGGAGGATTAAGGACGGGACAGTGAGCAGTGCTAGAATCACTCGCTGGACCCTCCTCCTCTCCCAAATGACTTTAAAGGTCAAGGGCCTCTGCGAACCCAGACTCACAGCAAATTTAATCTATCCAGGGCAGCCGCATAGATGCTCTGTGGAGTGGGTATGGGACATCAACTTTGGATTTCGGGCAGGGATACACCCCGCAGGCCGCTAGATCCACGTTGATGGCTCCAGTTCAGTGTCCGCGGGTACAAGACTCACGGGCTGCGGAGTTTGGGATCCCAAGGCAGGGATTGCCTTGGCTCTTAAACTCTCATGCACCCTGAGCGCCCAGCAGGCGGAACTCTCGGCGGTGATGTATGTGGTCACACACCCCGAGGAATTCCCTACCCCATACACGATTTGCTCGGACAGCATGTTCACTTGCAATTTGTGTACAGAGTATCTGGCGATTTGGTCACGCCGGGGGTACACCTCTGCAGATGGGAAGCTCCTTGTGACCAAACCCCTGCTAGAAAAGATCGTGGCTGCAGTGGGAGAAACCGGGGATGTATATATCCATAAGGTAAAGGCCCACTCCAAAACTGAGCCACAGGCGGAAGGTAACCAGCAGGCAGACCTGCTGGCAAGGGAAGGTGCTCGTTCAGGTCGCCCATGGGACCCATACGAGGCAGGCAGGATAGCAGCAGCAAGAAGCAAGCCAGGGACACAAGGGAGCATAGGGGCGGCTGCAGCCCTGGACCTTAAAGTAGTCCAGATGCAGGATCCGGTCCTGAAGGCTGCCTTGGCTGCTATCAAACAGGGGGAAAAGGCGGAGGACCCATACAGTGCTGCAGATATTGCTGTGCGGGAAAGCATGTTGTTTAAAGGGAACAAATGGGTAGTGCCGCCACAACACCGGAGGGAATTCCTTCAGCTGGCCCATGAGGGTCCAGGTGCGGGACATCCTGGGCCGGAATCTACCTGGCAACGGGTAGAAAAGGCAGGGTGGTGGCCAGGCCTCCGGGAAGACGTCCGCAACTTCTGTGCGGGCTGTCTGGTTTGCGCTGCAAACAACCCAGACCCTCAGAAAAGGAAGGTGTCTATGGGACACGTCAGGCGGGTAGAGGGACCGTGGCAGTCGATCCAGATCGACTACATCGGACCCCTACCGGCCGCCCAGGGAGGTTATAAATACTGCCTCGTCCTGGTGGATGTGTTTTCCAAGTGGGTGGAAGCCTTCCCTTGCCGAACAGCTACCACGGTGGGGACTGAAAAAATCCTGGTGTGGGAGGTGTTTCTCTCAGTGGGGTCTACCTCAAATCATGGAGTCCGACTGGGGAAGCCACTTCACCAGCCAGGTGATGTAGGCCATCCTAAAGGTGCTGGGGATAAGAGCCAAATGGCATGTCGCCTGCAACCCTCAGTCCTCAGGCCCCGTAAAATGCCTGAACCGGACCCTAAAGGAAAGGCTGCGCAAGGAGACGGGAGACTCACCGAACATGTGGGTGGAGGTCTTATCATTGGTCCTCATGGGAATCCGGGCCAGTCAGTCAAAGAGCACAGGGTACTCACCCCATGAGCTGATGACTGGCCGGATCATGAGAACCCCAGTGCATGTGTTGGTGCCGGTTCTCACTGAAGGGCAGCTTCGAGAGGTGAACCGGGACTGCTTCGTCAGGAATCTGTTTGAACAGCTTCAACAGATTCACTGGCAGGCGGCCAACAACATGGGTAAACAGCACTGTGCCAATCGGCTGCTGCTGGAACCCCGTAGTCACCATGATTGGGAGGTGGGTGACCAGGTGATGGTGAGAAGCTTCGCCCGGGTCGGGGCATTTGAACCACTGTATATGGGACCATATAGCATCGTCGACAAGGCTAGCCCTATGGTCTATGCGGTTCAATTGCCTCGCTGGGTGAAGTGGTATCACATTAATCAGTGTAAATTGTTTGACCCCAAAAGAGGTAAAAAACAGAGGGGACGAGCAAGGGAAGGGAATCAGGCACTGGGGGAAGAACAGGCCCCGGTGGATTTGGAGGCTCCGGAGGAGGCAGCGGGCCCCGAAGCTCTACAGCCGGGGATGGTTCACTGCTCCTGTAAGGCTATCCCACCACTGGGTAGAGGTTCCCAGCCAACTAACAGAAGTAGGGAGAAAGGCTCTACCATTAGCAAGGTCCAAGGGGAAGCTGAACCTCCCATGGTGGATCAGCTGGGGCTAGCCCAAGAGGTGGAGGAGAAAGCATTGCAGCCTATAACGTGGGACTCTGCACCGACAGTAAGGAGGAGTAACAGAGTGCCACAGCCCAGGGCGCCGTGGTCCCTTGTTTACTTAGCTCCCCGCCCCAGACCGAGAAGGCGAAAGACAACAGGGAGGGTGCTCTGTTGCGCGAGCAAGGGTCTCCCACCGATTATCCGGGGCTCGGGAGGGCCTTGGAGGGCAGCACAAGACTCATTAAGGGGGACTATACTAGCCCCTCAGCGGAGGGCATCCTGGTCCCCAGGGTATGGTCAGCCGAGTGGTCGACGACGCCTCTACAGTGACAGGATGTAGCCTGGCCACCCGGGGACGGGTGGCGGTCTATATATTTTCCCTTCCTGTTTTGTTACTTTGTGTTGTGTGCAGATGTGTTTAGGTAAGGCAGTGATGGTTGGGTACAGCATTTTATGTTCGGAACATGTTAAGTGGGCCGAGCCTGGAGAGGTCTCTCAAGGCAAAGCCATGTTCTTCTTGCCTTTCAGATGTCAACACCTCCCTACTGGACGTTAGTGATGCTGGTATCGCTAAGGATCTGCACCGGGCACCGAGGGGACACCGAGGACTCCCTGGTTTTCGGATGCTCCGGGGGCAGAGCGCCGGCAGTGACCACAGGAGAAGGGACTCCGGCGGCGGATGGCCGGGTCACCTACTCCCATGAGGGGAGATGGCCTGGGTGGTTGGGATCGAAATCCACCAAAAGTACTCCAACCATAAAGACTTTACCTACGGAGAGGCCTCCATCCCCTGCCCGGAGATCACTGTGGCCACTTCCAGAGTGAGAGTGACAGACTTGTATATACAGTGGGATAGGGCCGAACCGGGCAGGCAGAGGCGTGGCACTTTAAATGACATTTTCACGTGGTTTAACACCGGGGCGTCCGCCATAAACAATTTGGATAACATGCAGCTGGCCCTCCAGATAAATGGGTTAAAGAATCAGCTGCGCAAATCCTGGGGAACGAGAATTCCGTAGTGGGATCCGCGCTCCACGAAGAGGTGGCAATGACAGTTCACTTAAAGGAGATTATCTCTCAATTGGAGGCACAGGCCAGGGCTGTAAACGCCTTGATTCGGGAGGATAGAAACGCCTCCGATCAAGCTGCCCAAAATGAGGTGTGCATGCTCTATGGGGCCTGGTTGCTGGGAGAGGGACGGAGTAACCTCGAGGATCTGAGACAGGGACAGGTCCCCTCCTGGATCAGCAACCAGCACTTAGCAGCACTGCACCCTTATGATAATGTTTTGAGTCCTTGCCAACTTCGTGTAGCGTCGGAAGCCTACCCGGTACCGGTGGACTGTGGAAAGTCAAACCATACCATCATGGATGTGGTGGTCAGGATGCTCCAGTGATGGGGGCGTCCCCACGACCAGCACCTCTGTACCGAGTGGAGAATGTGGGAGTCATTCGTGGAGGGGTGCATGTTTGATTCCAAGAGGTCCCACCTTATGTCACAATGTGGGAGCACACTGTGACAGGTACAGACCTCTCGGGTTGTCGGAGCAGTGGAGCACAGGTAATCCTGTGCCCCCAGCACTTGAACACTTTTGCAAGGCCACAATGCGGGTTCAGCACTGCTGGGGCAGAGCCTATCAATTGCACAATGGAGGTAATGGCCCCTAATCACATGCCTCCACAGGTAGCATATGTAGGCGGTGGGACATATTGTGTCACCACAAGTGCCCAACGGTATGAACACGGACCGGGAAGGTGGTGTCCAATACCGTACAGCAGCTTTTGCTTTAAACCCAGGGCAGAGGTTCAAGTGTCACACACCAGAATCACACCCATCCCTGAACCTTCCACGATTCACCTCACGGTACAAAACAACCTCAACCACCTACAACAATATGTCGCCCATTTTGGCTATCCCATTGCCCCACTACCTGAGAAACTTACAGCCCTCCTCCAGGCAGTGGATTTGTCTCAAAAACATTTTTACACCATGGAGCAGAAAACTGAAATTCTAGCAGGGGAGATTGCCCAGATTAAACCCCCAGCATGGTGGGATTTGGGGATATGGGCAGACATACTTGCGTGGATCCGGGTGGGATCGCATGCCTTAGTAATTGGCCAACTCCTGATTGTAGCATATCTGCTAGTTACAAGCTGTAAGCTCAGGAGAAAAAGAAAAAGAAAGCAGTTCCTCAGGCTACTACACAGCCAGGAGAGCCGTTGCTAAACACTCAAGGCGTGTAAACAAAGCTTGACTTAGGCGGTTTTGTTATTCCCAGGGATGACTGCATTTTCATACATGGCCCTGGGGAGTTTGCAGGGCAGGTTTCTTTGTTTTACAGTTAAGACTGAAATGAGACTCAATGTACAATTACTGCTGTAATCTTAAGTACATATATGTATATTGCTGTTGTATATTGTAACCTGTTGGATTCTGTGTTTTGTACCGCGTTAAAAGGAATTACGATATATATCGACGGGATCAGTTTAGAGTTAAACTGGGGAAAGTTGGGCAATTTGGGAGACCTAGGGTTTTCTCACCACCCTGAACTTTGACACATTCGAGTGGTGTCTGACTGTGTCAGATGGGAGATTATGTAGGGGAGGACGAAAACCCCCTCATTTTACCCAGAAGGAAAAGGGCTGTGGGATCGGTCTGTGCTGTGAATTGAAACCGAGATGGTTTGACCTTGGCAGAGCAGTGATTGGATGGGGGAGGACACCGGAGGGCCAATGGTGGGACAGAGTCAGCCCGAAACATGGGGCTTTCAAGCCAATGGGAGAGCACTTGCTCGAAAACTGTGGGACTGACTCATAGACATTATCGGGCTATTGTCTTCCCCATGTTTACACTATGGAAGAAAATTATGCAGACCTTCAGAAACCAGAGAACCCAAAACAACCCAAGGGCCTACACAATGGCTACAGGAGGCCAACGCAATCAACGCCCACTCAAACCTTGAGTAGGTTAACATCAGTGGAAAAAACCCACAATAATCTAAAACTGCTGCATTTTTTTCAAAATCACAAAGCCCTCCAATGGGAAGAATCGAATTCAACAGGAGAGGCGGACTGGATAATCTGGCTATAAAAAGGGGTTTCTGACGTAGTGTGGGTGGTTCACTGCCCTCGTGATCCAACAACCAGCAAGCCTCTTGACACTGAAAGAAAACCAGTGTCCGAAGACACCGAAGATAGAAGAAATAAACCACCAGACTGCAGAAGGCACAGTAGTGAGAATAAACTCTGGTCCCCGGAACTCCCAACTCAGTTAGGCCAGGAAAGGTGGGAGGTTGGGCATTGTACTGCTAAACTTGTGTAAAGATTTTCGTCCGTTTAGTGGGATTTAAGGGGATTGTTTTGTTGGTGTTTTGCTGTTTGTTGAGATACACCTTGTCAAATAAATTGGAAGCCTAAGTTCCTCTTGGAATCACCTTGTCTCTGTTCTATTGTATTGCATCTCCTGATCGTGAGTCTTATGTCAGAACAGTGTAAGGGAAGCTAGGAGCGCCTCGAAAACGCTCAACTGTGTGTCACAGGCTAGGGAAGAAGGGGTTAGGAGTGTTTGACACTCACAGGTGCCTCACAGGCTAGGCATAAGCTGTGGGGACGCACGAGTCTCAAAACCCCCTTCATAAGCTGTGGACACAGTCTCTCCAGGGGTGCTCTTGCAGCACTCAGGGTACCTCACAGGCCAGGCATAAGCTGTGAGGGCAGAAGCCCAGGGATAGACACCCAAGGAACAACAACACTCCCTGCGAACCCCTTACAAAGGCAAGTTGAGAAAGTGGTTAAAAAGGCTTGCAGGATGCTGGGCTTCATAATTAGAGGGAGTATAAAAATGATGGCTAGCATTATCTCCTCCATCGGGGGTTAAAACATGCAGGTGTGCTCGTCCTCCTCCAGTTCCTTCCTACTACCTTCTGATATGCTTCACTTCTCTTGCAAGAGCGAGGGACGTGTGTCAGTGAGTGTTGTGCAATATGTGGCTGATTTGGTTGAATAGCTGCCAGTATGTGCAAGCTGAGCATTGTGGGTGCAAAGCTTGCAACAGTACGAAGTGTGTGAGAGTGAGGTAAAGGTTAGGAATTGAAGGGTTGAGTACTGATTGATAGACATTGTTAGTAGCTGGGTGATGGGGAGGACGTAGTGAACTGAGCAGTGGATGAGGCTCATGGTGCAGTTGGTAGGATATGCCATTTGAAGACTGAACTCACTGACCTTGACAACCCGTGTCAGATTGTTAAACTTCATACACTGCATCCATGCTCTCGGCATCGACCTCTGCGACTACTTCTTCCCATTGCCTCCTGAGCGTATGTCTCAAGGTACTCTTGCCCTACTGCAGTTACAGGATGTCTCTCCTCTCCACATCTCCAAGACCTCCATTGTTTTATTTGAAAACCTTGGTGCATGCTCTCTCGCATGTTCAACCATTCTTCAATCTTTTACACTACCACTTCTTGCAGCCACAATGTACCTCCCCTTTAAGAGGTGCAGGCTACCTTTAGGTAGCTTTAGCCACTTGCAATATCGGGCTTCCTGTTGATGTATGCAGCCAATTAATAGCGTGGGTAGTGCTGGCTGCACACAATAATCATGTGTCAGCCGTGGCTCAATTGGGAGTCCCACTCCAGAAACGTGAGCACAAAAATCTAGGCTGACACTCCAGTGCAGTCATGAGGGAGTGCTGCACTGTTGGACATGTTGTCTTTCAGATGAGACATTAAACCGAGGCCCCAGCTGTTCACTCTATTTTGAAGAAAAGCAGGGGAGACATCTCTGGTGTTTTGGCTAATCAACCTCAACCAACATCATTAAATCAGATTATCTGGTCATTATCACATTGCCATTTGTGGGAGCTTGCTGTGTGCTTATTGACTGCCATGTTTCCTACATTACAATAGTGACTACGCTTCTAAAATACTTCATTGGCTGTAAAGCGCTTTGACGTCCGGTGGTCGTGAAAGATGCTATATAAATCCAAGCCTTTCCTTTTTTCTTTTATGTAAACCAGCAGGCAGCAATGCAATGTACAGGCGCAGGTTAATTGCATACCATGATCCCTTGCCCATTTTCAGGGGTTATCCAATTTAACTCCTAACTGGAGTGACGGACATCATGTGACCTGAATTTGTAATAATTGTTAATTGTGAAATATGTAATTTCTTGTTTTTAAAATTTATTTTTAAAAACTTATTTTGAACATTATAAATTTCAGATACTTGTAAAAATCGCAGACAATTTTCTTTCAAAATGGATTTTGAGTGATTTGATTGGTTCAACTATTTTCGCCTTTAAAAAAAAATGTAGCTTCTTCTGCTTCATTCATGGTTGGCTGTTTTCATAAGTCCTTCATAGTTTCTTCTTGGCATTTTCCAGCATTTTGCTTTTGATTTGCATTTTTTTTACTTTTTTTGTTTTGCTTTGTGGTACTTAATAAAATGCGACTGTGAAATATTAACATAGGCTTTCACCATTATATAATGTTTTCATAGGATCCTTGAAATCCTACTATTTTGAGGGGTAGAAATCTGGTGAGAGCAGGACAGGAAATTGGGTTCCCCAGTTACATCTCCTGCATGCTCAGTAGGCATATTTGCTGTATGTGGGCCCCACAATTACATATTCAAACAGCAATCAATCCAAAAGAGATTGATTCTTCACCCCTGCGAAATGAAGCAGCAAGGTTCCACTCTGAAGTCCTGCCAGCTCAGCAGGGTGGTTCCTCAGTAACACTGGTATTGGCGCTGAATATCTATCTAACCTGAAATCCTACACTATAAATCCTTGGCTGGTTGCCTTCCTTGCTTTCCACAGTCCCAGCAACAAAGGAACCATCATGTTCCTCACAGCATGAGTCATCTCTATCTGTGCTTGTCTTTATAATCTTTATTACAATTAAAGGAAAGATTATTAACTGTTGTGGTAAAAGTTGACCAGGAATGGAATTTACTTATAGCCCTACTAGTTCAGGTAAACAAATAAGGGCTTACTAAGTCCAATTGTTTGTGACACTCAATTTTGTACTTGTAACCAGATTAGTGGAAGTCAAATGTTTTTGAATGCTTTACAGTACATGACCATTGCAATGGTGAGGGAACAAACCACCTGCTGAAACCATAGGAGCTGTACGACATATGGGGGACTGGTAAAGGGAACCATTATGGGAAAGAGGGTCCCTTCTCATGATTATTTTTTTAAAAGCCTAGTGACGTAATCCTGATGAAATCCTTGGACTGAAAATTTTGATATTGAAATCCCAGTGAATATATTCTAGTATTAAATACACCACATACATGTTTGATTTTTGATTCAACTGGCAGTTTTGAAGAGAGTAATGTCTTGCTTTCATGATTAAATGCTCCTTACTTTATGTAGTGTATGGAGAAAGAGTCAGACTGAACACTGTGAGCTCAAAGTAAAGTGTGACCGTAGTCTTTTATTGCAGGTCTCCAGAGTGCCTCTCCAACCTGTGAAGCCTCCTTAAATACCTGTGCTCCCAAGGGATTATGGGATCCCTTTGGACTCCAGGGGATGAGCCCTCTGATGGCTGTACAGAGTAAATACAAGTTTACATATATAACAACACTCTCCGCCCCCCCCACCCCCCCAAAAGTCAATAGTGTAACTATTTACAATGTGAGTCGATCTGGGGCCCTTCTTGCCCTGGTTGATCATCTCGGTGTGAAAGCTGGTGTTGTTGAATCATTTGTTGGGCCCTCGATGGGCTGCTGTGCAGCTGGCCTTGCTGGGCTGCCTATGTGTTGGGCCTTGCTGGGCTGCTGTGGATGATGGGTTCTGCTTCGTGGTCAACCGTGGTGCCGGTTGCCACTGGTGTGTATGTTGGGGGATCAAAAAAGGTAGGGTCCAAGGTGGGTCGCTCAGGATAGTCCGTGAATCTGAGTTTGATTTGGTCCAAGTGTTTCCGGTGAATAAGTCCATTTGAAAGTTTGACCGAAACACCCTGCTCCCCTCTTTAGCCATGACAGTGCTGGGAAGCCACTTGGGACCTTGTCCATAATTTAATACAAATACAGGATCATTGATTTCAATCTCGCATGACACATTTGCACTATCATGGTATGCACTTTGTTGAAGCCGCCTGCTCTCTACCTGTTCCTGTAGATCAGGGTGAACTAATGCGAGCCTTGTCTTAAGTGCTCTTTTCATGAGCAGTTCAGCAGGTGGGATCCCAGCTAGTGAGTGGGGTCTCGTGCAGTAGCTAAGCAGGACTTGGGATAGGCGAGTCTGCAGTGAGCCTTCAGTTACTCTCTTCAAGCCTTGCTTGATGGTTTGCACCGCTCTCTCTGCCTGACCATTGGACGCTGGTTTAAAAGGGGCAGATGTGACATGTTTGATCCCTTTACGGATCATGAATTCCTTGAACTCAACACTGGTAAAACATGGCCCATTGTTGCTCACCAGGACATCGGGTAAGCCGTGTGTGGCAAACATGGCCCGCAGGCTTTCAGTAGTGGCAACGGATGTGCTAGCCGACATTATCTCACATTCAATCCACTTGGAGTACGGGTCTACAACCCCAAAGAACATTTTACCCAAGAACGGGCCTGCATAGTCGACGTGTACCCTACACCACGGTTTGGAGGGCTAAGACCATAAACTTAGCAGCGCCTCCCTGGGTGCATTGCTTAACTGCGAGCATGTATTACATCTGTGAACGCAGGACTCTAAATCTGCATCGATACCGGGCCACCACACGTGGGACCTGGCTATCGCTTTCATCATTACAATGCCTGGGTGGGTATTGTGGAGGTCATTGATGAAGGTGTCTCTGCTCTTTTTGGGGACCACTACTCGATTGCCCCACAGAAGGCAGTCTGCCTGTATAGATATTTCAACTTTGCGCTGCTGGAACGGCTTTATCTCTTCTTGCATTTCCACTGAGACACTGGACCAGCTCCCGTGAAGCACACAGCTTTTGACTAAAGATAATAAGGGGTCCTGGCTTGTCCAGGTTTTGATCTGCCAGGCAGTGACGGATGATTGCTCACTCTGAAATGCTTCCATAACCATGGCTAGATCTGCGGGCTGCGCCATTTCCACCCCGTGGCAATGGCAGCCTATTGAGAGCATCGGTGCAGTTTTCTGTGCCTGGCCTGCGCCGGACGGCATAGTTGTATGCGGACAATGTGAGTGCCCATCTCTAGATGCGGGCCGATGCGTTGGTATTTATCCCTTTACTCTTGGAGAACAGGGATATAAGTGGCTTATGGTCAGTTTCCAATTCGAATTTTAGCCCAAACAGGTATTGATGCATTTTCTTTACCCCATAGACAGACACTAACGCTTCTTTCTCAATCATGCTGTAGGCTCTCTCGGCCTTAGACAGACTCCTGGATGCATAAGCAACCGGTTGCAGTTTCCCGAAATCATTAGCTTGTTGCAATACACACCCGACGCCATATGACGACGCATCACATGCTAGTACCAAACGCTTACATGGATCATACAACACAAGCAATTTGTTTGAGCATAACAATTTTCTCGCTTTTACAAAGGCATTTTCTTGGCTTTTTCCCCAAACCCATTTGTCCCCTTTTCGTAGTAAGACATGCAGTGGTTCTAATAGTGTGCTGAGACCCGGTAAGAAGTTATCAAAATAGTTCAGGAGTGCCAGAAACGTCCTCAGCTCCGTCACGTTCTCGGTACGTTCTCGATTGCCTCCGTCTTCGCGTTGGTGGGCCTGATGGAGTCCGCCGCAATCCTCCTTCCCAGGAACTCCACTTCAGGCGCCAGGAAAACGCACTTCGAGTGTTTCAACCTGAGCTCCACGCGGTTGAGTCGACTAAGAACCTCCTCCAGGTTCTGCAGGTGCTCGACTGTGTTCCGACTTGTGACCAAGATGTCGTGCTGGAAGACCACGGTGTGTGGGACCGACTTCAGTAAACTTTCCATGTTTCTCTGGAATATCGCCGCTGCTGATCGGATTCCAAATGGGCATCTGTTATAAACAAAAAGACTTTTGTGTGTGTTGATGCAGGTGAGGGCCTTCGATAATTCCTCCAGTTCCTGCGTCACGTAGGCTGAAGTCAGATCCAGCTTCGTAAACGTCTTTCCTCCTGCCAGCGTTGCAAAGAGGTCGTCGGTCTTTGGTAGTGGGTATTGGACCTGCAGGGAGAAACAATTGATAGTTTCTTTGTAATCACTACAGATTCTGACGGTGCCGTCTCCCTTGAGGACTGGGACAATAGGACTGGCCCACTCGTTGAACTCGATTGGGGAAATTATGCCCTCTCTTTGCAGCCGGACTAGCTCAATCTCTACTCTTTCTCTCATCATGTACGGTACTGCTTTCGCCTTGTGATGGATGGGTCGCGCCCCCGGAATTAGGTGGATCTGCACTTTTGCTCCTTGGAATTTCACGATGCCTGATTCGAACAGCGAAGGGAACTTGTTTAAGACCTGGGCACACGAAGTGTTGTCAGCGGGCGATAGCGCTCGGATGTCGTTCCAGTTCCAGCGTATCTTTCTCAGCCAGTTCCTGTCGGGCAGTGTGGGACCATCGCGCGGTACCACCCAGAGTGGTAGCCTGTGCACCGCTCCATCATAGGAGACCTTTACGGTAGCACTGCCGATTACAGGAATCAGTTCTTTCATGTAAGTTCTTAGTTTCCTGCGAACTGGAGTTAAGACTGGCCTTGAGGCCTTGTTGCTCCACAATCTTTCAAAAGTCTTTTTGCCCATGATGGACTGGCTTGCGCCCGTGTCCAGCTCCATTGACACCAGGAGTCCATTTAGTTCAACATTCAGCATTATCGGGGACAATTCGTGGTGAATGTGTGCACCCCATATACCTCTGCCTCCTCGATCTGAAGCTCCGGTTCATCGTGATCCTCCATGGATCTGTCCTCCTCTGCAACATGGTGGTTTGCAGGTTTAACAAGCTTTGCAGCTCGCCTGCACACTTGTTGGAGGTGTCCCATTGTTCCACAGCCCTTGCAAACGTACTCTTTGAATCGGCATGAATGGAAATGATGATCACCCTCGCAGCGCCAACAAGGTGTTAATGGCCTTGGATTCATCACCCTTAATGGTGGACTCTGAGACAGCTGCGGATGTGTAGCTGCAGATATGTGACCTGCCCTGTACATTACAGTTCGAAAACAACATCACTTTGTTCACAGTACTTGTAGCAGCACTTGTGCGCTGAGAGATTTGCTTCGTATTGTCACTGATGGCAATGAACGCCTGGGCTATCGCTATGACCTTACTCAAGGTTGGGGTCTCTACAGTCAAAAGCTTGCAAAGTATGGTTTTGTGGCCAATGCCAAGTATGAAAAAGTCTCTGAGCTTGTGCTCCAAATGTCCTGCAAGTTCGCAATGTCCTGCAAGGCGTCTTAGCTCGCGACATAACTCGCCACTTCCTGGCCTTCAGACCTTTTGTAGGTGTAGAACTGGTACCTCGCCATCAGAACGCTTTCCTTCAGGTTCAAATGCTCTCGGACCAGTGTGCACAAATTGTCGTACGATTTCTCCCTGGGTTTCGCTGGAGTGAGCAGATTCTTCACGAGGCCATACGTTGGTGCCCCACAGACGGTGAGGAGGATCGCCCTTCGCTTGGCAGCGCTCTCTTCCCCATCTCGCTCATTGGCTACGAAGTATTGGTCGAGTCGCTCCACGAAAGTTTCCCAATCATCTCCCTCTGAGAATTTCTCCAGGATGCCCACTGTTCTCTGCATCTTTGGGTTCGCTATCTGTATCCCGTTGCCAGTTGTAGTGTATGGCGAAGGAGTCAGACTAAACACTGTGAGCTCAAAGTAAAGTCTTTTATTGCAGGTCTCCAGAGTGCCTCTCCAACCTCCTTAAAAGCTGTGCTCCCAAGGGATTATGGGATCCCTTGGGACTCCAGGGGATGAGCCCTCTGGTAGCTGTACAGAGTAAATACAAGTTTACATATATAACACTTTATATATTGCATAGGTAATCCTTTAGCGGCAACTCTTTTTGGCGGAAATAGCAGCTCAACTGGCTGAATACCTCGAACTAACATCGTACACAAATTGTGATCTTAGCTCAGTTGATAAGATTTTAAATGGAGTAGAGGAACAGATGGACTTTATATAGTCATTATAGTTAGCAGTGCAAGCAGGTAAGGCTGTAAACAGATGCAAACAGTATCCTTACATTTTATATCTAGTGGCGTAGAATAGAAAAGTAGGGAACTAATGTTGGACTTGTAAAAATCCTTGGTTAAGTGCAATACAAGTACAAGGACCAATTTCACGTTCCGTTGCTATCAGTGTGGAGTGGAGCTCACAGAACCTGCATTCGGGGGTCAGTACTAGGACCACTGCTTTTCTTGATCTAAATTAATGACTTGGATGCGGGTGTACAGGGTACAATTTCGAAATTTGCAGATGACACAATACTTGGAAGTACAGTGAACAGTGAGGAGGATGGTGATAGACTTCAAGAAGACATAGACAGGCTGGTGGAATGGGCAGACACGTGGCGGATTAAATTTAATGCAGAAAAGTACGAAGTGATGCATTTTGGTAGAAAGAATGAGGAGTGAAAATATAAACTAAAGGATACAATCCTAAAGGGGGTGCATGAACCAAGACCTGAAGGTATATGTGCTCAAATTACTGAAGGTGGCAGGGCAGGTTGAGAAAGCAGTTAAAAAAGCTTACGGGATCCTGGGCTTCATGAATAGAGGTACAGAGTACAAAAGTGTGGAAATTTTGATGAACCTGTATAAAACACTGGTTCGGCCTCAACTGGAGTATTGTGGCCAATTCTGGGCACTGCACTTTAGGAAGGATGTGAAGACCATAGAGAGGGTGCAGAAAAGATTTACGAGAATTACTCCAGAAGCTCGGGTTGTTCTCCATAGAGCAGAGAAGGTTGAGACGAGATTTGATAGAGGTGTTCAAAATCATGAAGGGTCTAGATAGAGAGAAACTGTTCCCATTGGCGGAAACAGAGGACAGAGATTTAAGATGATTGGCAAAAGAACCAAAGGCGACATGAAAAAAAATCTTTTTATGCAGCGAGTGGTTAGTGTAACGCGATAATGTATAGCGCCCTCTAGCTAGGAGGTATTGATATAATGTATAGCACCCTCTTGCTGGGAGGTATTGGGAGTTGCATTGAGAGAGAGGATCTGTGAAGGAACACCATCTTAAAGCTCCACATGGTTGTCTGAGATCTCCCAAATAAATAGAGTTAAGTTGAACTAAGAGTGTACAAGAGACTATAAAATACATGGTGTCAGAAGCGGAGACTTCCAATCTTTCATTGAACGCATCTACGACCGAAATATTGGAACTCTAAGACTTTTTCGAGCCGATTGAAATCAATGTTAAGCAGTGCAGTACAGAGCGTGCTTCCTACACATCGTGCGTGGATCTGTGAAGGGTGATAAATAGTCATAAGGTTGTAAAATAATCGAGAGGCATTAGTAAAGTAAACTTAAAGTGGCATAAGTTATTGTAGAGCCTCAATTGAAAAAGTATTTCTACAATTACATGGGCACGGTATTTTACAATTGGACTTGTTCTAGTCCTCTGGGTATTTGAACTGTATACATATATGTGACAAACTCAAAGTCCTAAACTGTAGTGAGCTATCATGACCACCACGGTGCCAACTCCCGCACACATTCCTCTCCCACCTCCATTGCAGGTGACTGGCGATTTGAAAGCCAACTGGAAAAAATTCAAACAGCTGTGGGACAGCTATGAAATTATCACGAATATTGTGGAAAAACCAGATAGAGTTAGGGCTGCAATATTTATCACTGCCATTGGCAGCGCTGCCCTAGATATCCACAATAATCTTCCCTACAAATCAGAGAATGACAAGCAGGAAATTTAGATTATTTTGGAGCTCTGGGAAGAGCACTGTAAAGGTAAAACCAATATTATCTATGAACGGTACCAGTTTAACAACTGTGTACAAGGGGACGAGCGGTTTGACAGATATCTCGTGAAAGTGAGAGACCTAGCATCACCGTGTGATTTCGTCAATTTGAGGGCTGATTTCATCAGAGACTGCATAGTCTGCGGAATATCTGATAACACTCTGCGTAAGAGGCTGTTGCAAGAATCAAGTCTAACACTCAATAAATGTGTGATGCTCTGTAAAGCTACATAGGCCACAGTTACGCAAATTAAATCCATGACGCTCACTAAAACAGACTCTGAAGATGTCAAAACTGTCAGATAGAAACCCCGCCCCACAAAGAAAGAATTCACAGGCAAAGAGTTCACGAACAATTGCAGATATTGTGGTAAAAGACATGAGCTGTCAAAAACTAAATGCCCAACATTTGGGAAGACCCGCACAAGTTGCGGTAAACTAAATCAGTTTTCTCAAAAGTGTAGGCAGAATGGATCGAGGCAGAAGTCTACACATAACCCTAAATATAAAGGCATGCCAAAAGTTCATGCACTATATGAAGAGTGTTATGATTCTGATTTTGAAGACATGACTGTAAAGATGCTTGGTAAAATGAATCGCACAATCAAGGACAAAGCTAATGGAAAGTATCCTAACAAGATTATGGCTACCTTCTCCATTAAAGGTCAAATGGTAAAAATGCAAATAGATTGTGGGGCCACATGCAATGTGATACCTCTTAGATACTTACCTAAAGGCTTAAAAATAAAAGAATCTAAGACAACACTGTCACTATATGACAACAATGCAACCATTCCAGTGGTAGGGGCTTGTAATGTGCCACTGGAAAGTACAAAGAACAAGCAAAACATTGTGCCCTTTGTGATCATTGAGGGCCAAAGTGCACCACTGATTGGCTCACGCACTGCTCAACAGCTACAATTGATAAAAGTGCGGCATCAGAATATCGCGGTGATAAATAAACCACGTGAATCGCAATCTACGAACAAGGCAAACATCTCGCTACTGTCAAAAACTGATGTCAACAATGTGTATCCGGATGTGTTTAAGTGACTTGGACACATGCCAGGGACAGTTCACCTTGAACTTAATGAATCAGCGACACCAGCTATAATGTCACCCAGACGGTTGGCCAATAGCAATCAAACAAATGCTAAAAGAGGAACTCGATCATTTGGAAAATCGACAAATCATCACGAAAGTTGTTGAACCGATGGACTGGGTATCCAGTGACTTTACAAAAACCAAATGGAAGGATACGAGTATGTATCGGCCCTCAGCATCTGAACAATGCCCTGAAACGTGGACACTATCCACTTCCTGTGATCAATGACATCTTGCCATAGATGTCAAATGTAAAGGTCTTCACTAAAGCAGACTGCAAGGAGGGTTCCTTGCAATGTGAATTAGATACAGAGTCCTCCTACCTCACGACTTCCAGACTCCATGGGGACGATATCGATACAATAGAATGCCATTTGGCATCAGTCCTGCCCCAGAAATCTTCCAGCAGAAGCTAGACCAAAACCACAAATGTCTAGATGGAGTCTACAAGATTGCAGGTGCTATCTTGATTACTGGACGCGGTGAGACACTTAAAGAGGCCAATCACGATCATGACGCTAACTTACTCAAATTTATGCAGAGAGCGAAACATCAAACTTAACTTCAATAAGTTTGAATACAAGAGCTCCCAGTGCAATACATGGGTCTAGTGATGGACTCAAAGCCGACCCAAGCAAAGTGGGTCGCAATCAACGAAATGCAGAAACCGCAGGATGCCGCAGGTGTACAACAATTTGTTGGCATGACAAAGTACCTCGCAAAATTCTTGCCAGATCTTTCAGACCTCAGTGAGCCTCTGTGACAGCTTACTCATAAAGACACAGTCTGGAAATTGACTGAAGAACAAGACAAAGCGTTTGAAGCTATCAAACAACACGTGACAGATTCTCCGGTGCTCAGGTACTTTGACCACAAACTTGCAACCGAAGGTCAAGGATATGCTTCGAGCAAGGGTCTGGGGTTTGTCCTTCTGCAGCAGGGACAACCAATTGCATAGGCGAGCCGAGCGCTCACTCCAGCAGAAACGCGACACTCTCAAATAGAAAAGGAGCTGCTTGCTCAAGTCTTCGGAATGGAACAAAACCATCAATATGTATATGGTCGCAAGATCACGCTATGGGCAGATCATAAGTCTTTGGTTGCTATCCGACGCAAGCCGTTATCTGCAGCACCCACGCAACTACAACACCTGCTCATTCGACGCAACCAATATGACGTTGAAATAAAGTATCAACCAGGAAAAGAAATGTACCTAGTAGACACCCTCGCGCGCGCATACCTCAAACATGGAGAGATCACCAACAGAAATTACAATGGAATGCATCCACATGGTGGACTTTCTCCCACTTTCCAAACAAGAACTGACTACCATACAATGTGCAACTGCAAGCGACTCCACACTACAACTGGTCATACAACAAATCACAATGGGATGGCCAGAAGCGACACATGAATGCCCATCTGAAACGTGTGCATACTTCAAAGTTCGTGACGAACTCACAACACAGGATGGCATAGTCTTCAAAAGCTATCGCTGTGTTATACCAAAATCCCTGAGATCTGACATTCGTCAGCGACTTCATGCTGCTCACACTAGCGTCGAGAGCACTCTTCGATGTGCCAGAGAATCAGTTTACTGGCCAGGACTGAACAATGACATAAAAGACTATATTTCAAAATGTGAAACATGTAACACCTATCAATCGAGCCAACCAAAAGAACCATTGATAAGTCACAACCTCCCTCAGAGACCGTGGGAAAAGATTGGGTGTGACATATTCACACTCGATTGCAAAGACTACTTATGCACAGTGGACTACTATTCAGACTATTTCGAGATAGACAATCTGCTTGGGAAGCGAGATGACACTGTCATCATCAAACACCTCGAGAAACACTTCTCTAACCATGGTATTCCAGACAATGTTCAATCCGACAATGGACCTTCCTTCAACTCACAAAACTTCACAAACTTTGCCACAGAATATGGATTCGATCATGCAACAAGCTCACCAGAATATCCACAAAGCAACAGAAAGGTTGAGAACGCGATTAAGCTCGCAAAGCGGTTGATCAAGAAGACTGTGGTGACTTCGACATGAACCTTCTTGTTATGTATTGTCCAGGTACATTAAATGTATAAGTACAATGGTGCGCCACAGAGGGCGCTGTGGTGGGAGACCTGAAAGTACCTGCAAGACAGAGTATAAAAGGCTGCCCACCACACCTGAGAGGCACTCTGGAGTTACACAATAAAGGACTAAGGTCACAGCAGTTACTACAACACCAGACTGTGTGGAGTCAGTGATTTAAGTGCTACATACATCACATTGGCGACGAGGACACGGACGAGCTTCACTCAACCATGGCTACTCTGGGCTCGTTAAAGGATTTTACGGTGGGCAATGATTGGGAGGCCTTTACTGAAAGGCTCGAGTATTACTTTACAGCAAACGACTTGACGGGGGGCACAGACGCACTGAGAGAGAAGCGTAAGGCAATATTGCTTTCCAGTTGTGGCGATGAGGTTTAATGTCTCGTCAGAGATTTGCTGGCACTCGTGAGCGCTCGGGACAAGTCATATGAGCAGCTGATCGAACTCATTCGTGACCAAATGAAACCGAAGGAGAGCATCCTACGGCCAGGCACAAATTCTACCATCACTGCAGACCTGAGGGCCAGGATGTCACCAAATATGCTGCGGACCTCAGGAGACTCGCGGCGCCGTGTGATTTTGGCACACACCTTGACGAGGTGTTGCGAGACATTTTGCTATGAGGATTGGCCATGAGGGTCTCCTTCACAAGCTGCTATCCACTGAACCTACAGTCACCCTGAAGCAAATTATCAACATCAGCCGGGCATTTATGACCTCGACTTGCAGCACCAAGCAGATGATCCACACAGTTTCGAACCCAGCAGGCACTGTCCACAGGATAGCGCCCGCCACGGACAAAAGTGCAGAACGTGGCTCTGTCCAGGGCAGAGAGTACGGACCTCGGGGTCCTGGAACTCAGAGTCCGCTGAGGGGGGTTAATCGAGTAGCACCATGCTGGCGCGGCGGAGGAAGCCATGGGGCTCACCGGTGCAGGTTTGCGGAGTCTACGTGCAACACTTGCCACACGAAAGGCCACCTTCAGCATATGTGCAAAAGAAACCTGACTCACCATGCGGCTGAGGATCCACCATCCAGCGAGGAACAGGCAGAAGAAGATGAGGCATTTGAACTGTATACATGTACCGACAATTCGGCCCCAGTGATTATGGAAGTCAAGATTAACGGAGTCCCAGTGAGTATGGAAGTGGACACTGGATCGGGTCCGTCGTTGATGAGTCAGGAAACTTTTGATAAACTGTGGGTCAACCCAGCTACACGACCCAAGCTGGTCCCGGTCACGGCGAAGCTGCGTACCTACACCAAGGAACTGATACCTGTTCTTGGCAGAGCGGATGTGCAGGTATCTCACGGTGGTGAGACACACGGTTTACCTTTGTGGGTCATTGCAGGCGATGGGCCGACGCTACTCGGCAGGAGATGGATGGGGAAAGTCCGTGGGAGCTGGGAAGACTTCATTCCTCCACAGACCGCTATCCCCAGGGTTCCCAAAGAGCAGCGCCGACCGAGCTGGAGGAGAAAGAAGCAGTTCATCGGCAGTCGAAATCCCCACAGGCGAGCAGACCCTGGAAGAGCAGTTTTTTAAGTATAGGCTGATCGCTGAGGTGCGAGCTGGTGGCGCACTGCAGGCGATGAATGGAAAATCCATCGATGGCCGACAAATCCGGGGGGCCCACGTGGAGAAAAAGTCGAGCGGAGGTTGCTGCTGCGGTGGTGGCGGCTACGGCAGCCGCAGGAGAGGTGGCTACGGCGGCCGTAGGAGAGGCGGCAGTAACTGGGACAGCGATAGGAGCGGAGGCTACAGCGGCGGCGGAGGCTACGGCAGTGGCCGGTATGACTCGGGAGGACGCGACAGCTACTCGGGCGAGTACAAGAGCCAGAGCGACGGATGCGGCAGCAATTACGGAGGCTGCTCTCACAAGGACTATGACTGATCGAATCCAAAGAACCACTTCTGCCAGATTCAAGATCAAATTGTTCTTGGCCGTTTTTCTTCTTTCTTTCTTCTTTATTCCTTCTATTCCTTCTTTAAACTCCATCCACAGCTGCACGAAGAGAGTAAAACGTCATGCCAGCGAGCTCAAGATGGTGGCGAGCCTCGTGGCAGCAGAGCTCTGCAGAGAAAGGCAAGCAGAGCAAATAAAATGGCGGCGTCCAGTGGAAGCCTCGTGGGAACCACAAGATGGTGTCTTAAAAGGGAAATGCACCCAGGAGTCTTAAAAGGGCCTTACACCATTGGCGGTCCCCACAAAGAGACTTTTGTAAGGCAAGAGCGCATCTAAATGAGCAATGTGATTTGTATGATGATGGATTTATGATAACATTTAATATTTTAATGCTGAATGGTTCTGTGTTTAAAATAATGGATATGAATTACGAAAAGAGTTAATACCACAAGGTACAAGTAAAAGGGTTAATGGATCTGTGACTAACATGACTAATGGACTAATGGGTTTTCGATTTACATGATTCATGCAATGGTTCAGCGGCTGCAGATGAGCCGCTAAGGCGACTACTTTCTGAGAACAGAGGCAATGCACTAGTTGCGATACCCGGTCTCAGCTCAGCCATTACCTCGGGCAAAAAGGGGCGGTATATCGCCACCGTACCTCACCCAGAGGAACTGGGATTAAATAACTGTTCAGTGTACCTGCAACCTTTTGACATAACATCTGTACTATATATTATATGTACCATACAAATGTACTGTCTATGTATACCTGCTTTCTGTTGGAGGTTATGCTCATGTACTTCATCATGGGTGGAGATTAGAGATAGTAAGGGGAAAAAGTCACTGGTGGGCGTAGTTTATAGGCCCCCAAATAATAACTTCACGGTGGGGCGGACAATAATCAAGGGAATAATGGAGGCATGTGAAAAAGGAACGGCAGTAATCATGGGGGATTTTAACCTACATATCGATTGGTCAAATCAAATCGCATGGGGTAGCCTTGAGGAGGAATTCATAGAATGCATATGGGATTGTTTCTTAGAACAGTATGTTACAGAACCTACAAGGGAGCAAGCTATCTTAGATCTGGTCCTGTGTAATGAGATAGGAATAATAAACGATCTCCTAGTAAAAGATCCTCTCGGAATGAGTGATCACAGTATGGTTGAATTTGTAATACAGATTGAGGGTGAGGAAGTAGTGTCTTAAACGAGCGTACTATGCTTAAACAAAGGGGACTACAGTGGGATGAGGGCAGAGTTGGCTAAAGTAGGCTGGGAACACGGACTAAAAGTGCCATAATTGAGGTACAGTGAAGGACTTTTAAGGAGCTCTTTCATAGTGCTCAACAAAAATATATTCCAGTGAAAAAGAAGGGCGGTAAGAGAAGGGATAATCAGCCGTGGATAACCAAGGAAATAAAGGAGAGTATCAAATTAAAAACCAATGCGTATAAGGTGGCCAAAGTTAGTGGGAAACTAGAAGATTGGGAAAATTTTAAATGACAGCAAAGAATGACTAAGAAAACAATAAAGAAAGGAAAGATAGATTACGAAAGTAAACTTGCGCAAAACATAAAAACAGATAGTAAAAGCTTTTACCGATATATAAAACGGAAAAGAGTGACTAAAGTAAATGTTGGTCGCTTAGAAGATGAGAAGGGGGATTTAATAATGGGAAATGTGGAAATGACTGAGACCTTAAACAATTATTTGCTTCGGTCTTCACAGTGGAAGACACAAAAACCATGCCAAAAATTGCTGGTCACGGGAATGTGGGAAGGGAGGGCCTTGAGACAATCACTATCACTAGGGGGGTAGTGCTGGACAGGCTAACGGGACTCAAGATAGACAAATCCCCTGGTCCTGATGAAATGCATCCCAGGGTATTAAAAGAGATGGCGGAAGTTATAGCAGATGCATTCGTTATAATCTACCAAAATTCTCTGGATTCTGGGGAGGTACCAGCGAATTGGAAAGCAGCTAATGTAACGCCTCTGTTTAAAAAAGGGGGCTGACAAAAGGCAGGTAACTATAGGCCGGTTAGTTTAACATCTGTAGTGGGGAAAATGCTTGAAGCTATCATTAAGGAAGAAATAGCGGGACATCTAGTTAGGAATAGTGCAATCAAGCAAACGCAACATGGACTCATGAAGGGGAAATCATGTTTAACTAATTTACTGGAATTCTTTGAGGATATAACGAGCATGGTGGATAGAGGTGTATCGATGGATGTGGTGTATTTAGATTTCCAAAAGGCATTTGATAAGGTGCCACACAAAAGGTTACTGAAGAAGATAAAGGTACGCGGAGCCAGAGGAAATGTATTAGCATGGATCGAGAATTGGCTGGCGAACAGAAAGCAGAGAGTCGGGATAAATGGGTCCTTTTTCGGTTGGAAATCGGTGGTTAGTGGTGTGCCACAGGGATCGGTGCTGGGACCACAACTGTTTACAATATACATAGATGACTTGGAAGAGGGGACAGAGTGTAGTGTAACAAAATTTGCAGATGACACAAAGATTAGTGGGAAAGCGGGTTGTGGAGAGGACTTAGAGAGGCTGCAAAGAGATTTAGATAGGTTAAGCGAATGGGCTAAGGTTTGGCAGATGGAATACAATGTCGGAAAATGTGAGGTCATCCACCTTGGAAAAAAAACATTAAAAGGGAATATTATTTGAATGGGGAGAAACTACAACATGCTGCGGTGCAGTGGGACCTGGGGGTCATTGTGCATGAATTGCAAAAAGTTAGTTTGCAGGTGCAGCAGGTAATCAGGAAGGCGAATGGAATGTTGGCCTTCATTGCGAGAGGGATGGAGTAAAAAAGCAGGGAGGTCCTGCTGCAACTGTACAGGTTATTGGTGAGGCCGCACCTGGAGTACTGTGTGCAGTTTTGGTCACCTTACTTAAGGAAGGATATACTAGCTTTGGAGGGGGTATAGAGACGATTCACTAGGCTGATACCGGAGATGAGGGGGTTACCTTATGATGATAGATTGAGTAGACTGGGTCTTTATTCGTTGGAGTTCAGAAGGATGAGGGGTGATCTTATAGAAACATTTAAAATAATGAAAGGGATAGACAAGATAGAGGCAGAGAGGTTGTTTCCACTGGTTGGGGAGACTAGAACCAGGGGGCACAGCCTCAAAATACGTGGGAGCCAATTTAAAACCGAGTTGAGAAGGAATTTCTTCTCCCAGAGGGTTGTGAATCTGTGGAATTCTCTGCCCAAGGAAGCAGTTGAGGCTAGCTCATTGAATGTATTCAAATCACAGATAGATAGATTTTTAACCAATAAGGGAATTAAGGGTTATGGGGAGCGGGCGGGTAAGTGGAGCTGAGTCCACGGCCAGATCAGCCATGATCTTGTTGAATGGCGGAGCAGGCTCGAGGGGCTAGATGGCCGACTCCTGTTCCTAATTCTTATGTTCTTATGTTCTTATGTTCACCCATGTAAGGACTGCTAATACCACATGCTTGTATCGGATCGCAAGCATAATCTCCACATGGGGGAGAAGAGGGAAGTGGATGGTCATAGACTCACACTCACAAATCAACCAGGACGAACAAGGCCGAGGTTACCGGCAATGGCTTTTGGAACTGGGGGGGGAGTAAGATGTTATGTATTGTCCAGGTACATTAAATGTATAAGTATAAGGTGCGCCACAGAGGGCGCTGTGGTGGGAGACCTGAAATTACCTGCAAGACAGAGTATAAAAGGCTGCCCACCACACCTGAGAGGCACTTTGGAGTTACACAATAAAGGACTAAGGTCACAGCAGTTACTACAACACCAGACTGTGTGGAGTCAGTGATTTAAGTGCGACATACATCACACTTCTCATCTGGCAAAATACACCAACTGACGGCCTTGATAGTTCGCCAGCACAACGCTTGCTCGGTAGCCGCACAAAGACAAACATCTCAATCGCAAATTAACTGCTCAAACCAAGGATCATGCACGACATCATTGTCAACAAAGAAAGGAGCCATGCCAAACAAGCACACTACTACAACAGAGGTGCTACAGCACTTCCTACGCTGCAGGAAGAAGAAACAGTGAGACTGAAACAAACGCGAGAAAACAAAGAGTGGCAAAAAGCTTGGGTTCAGAAACAAGTTGGCATTCATATCAGGTCATTACAGAAGATGGCCGTGAGTATTGCAGAAATAGGAAACATCTGAGAGAGCACTGAGACATTCATCGAAACTCCAGAGATGTCAGTGACGCCCACACATGATCCGCTGCCAATACAGTCAACTAACATGTGAAACAGCACTTCAATGACAATGCGTGAAAACAGATATGTTGCCTGATATTTCCCCTCAGAGCACTGATAAAGGAACTAAAGCGATCAGTGCACAGGACACCACTGAAACAGCCAGTTTGAGGCACAGCAACAGAATCAGCACAACACCAAAATACCTGGAGCACTATGTACAGAAATAAGAAATCATGGACACTGACCATTTGGATAAAGAATTAATAAGACAAGAGTTTTGTTCTTTGTTAAATTTGTAGTTGTTTAATACATGTATTCATAAGAAGTTAACTACCCGTTTATTTTGGAGCTAACTTTAATTCATTTTTGTTTCTTATGAAAGGAAAGGTGTAACAAGATAATGTATAGTGCCCTCTAGCTAGGAGGTATAGGGAGCTGCATTGGGAGAGCGGGTCTGTGAAGGAATGCCATTTTAAGCTCCACATAGCTATCTGAGATCTACCAAATAAATAGAGTTAAGTTGAACTAAGAGTGTAGAAGAGACTATAAAATACATGCCTGAAAGGGTGGTGGAGGCAGACTCAATCATTGCTTTCAAAAGAGAGTTGGATAAGTACTGAAAGAGAAAAATTTGCAGGGCTACTGGGAAAGGTCGGGGATGTGGGGCTAGCTGAGTGCTCTTGCAGAGAGCTGGCATGGGCTCAATGGGCCGAATGGCTTTCTTCCATGCTGTAACCATTCTATGATTCTATTGTGTGCACACAGCCCATTAATTTTTTCCCTTTAATTTTAATGAATGAAAAGGCGTGGGCTATGTACATGTGAGTTCCCATGATGTGCTCCCTGCTCGTGTCAGAGATGTATGGAATTAGCTCTACTGTGGACAGTTTTGGCCACCCCATGAAAGAAAGGCTATAAAAGCAATGGAAACACTACAGCATAGATACACTAGGATGAGGGAATTTAAGAGAGATTTAAGAAGTTAGGGCTTTCCATTGACTAGAAGAGTAAATCAGATGGAGTGCAAAACGGAGTGCTGATTCGCACAACGCGCATTTTGTGTTACTACGCAAGACCAGTTTTACCCCTATTGTTTCAACTAGTCATCGAGACAGTAACAAGAAGGCAAAATAAGGCTGAAAGGGGAGATTAGGCAAAAAAATTATTTATGCTGAGGGTGCTTAGAATGTGGAATTCTCTGCCACAAACTATTGTTGAAGCAGAGTCCAACTTTAAAAGGGAATTAAAGTTGCTTCAAAAAGAGGAATCTTGTACGATATGAGGAGTGAAAAGGAGGGTGGTATTGGTATATATGACTGATCTGGAGAGAAATATCATCACAGACTTAATGGGCCAAATGGTCTGTTTCTGCTCTATAACATTCTAAGATTATGGCCTATAAATGGCCACTAACCAGCCTAATCCCCAATATGGGCAGGAAGCAGGCTGCTGTTCCCCCACCCCACCTCATCACCACAGTTCCCTCCTCACTCCCCAATTGCCATTGTTCCCCCTGATCATCGCTGCAATTCCCTCTGATCTCCCGACCAACAAGCTATAAAAAATGTACACTAACCTCTGAGTTTCATTTCTAGAGGAATATAATTAAAAAGTAGTAAAGTTATGTTAAAGTTGTATGAAACCTTGGTTAGACCACACTGTGCATAGTTCTGGTCTCCATATTACAAAAAAGGGTATAGCTATAGTAGAGAAGGTGCAAAAAAAGATTCACAAGGATGATAGCAGAACTGAGAGGTTATAACTATCAGGAAAAATTGAACAGGCTGGGCTCTTCTCTCCAGAAAAGAGAAGACTGAGAGGTGACCTGATTGAGGTCTTTAAGATTATGAAACGGTTTGATAGAGTAGATGTAGATATGTTTCCAAAACTAGGGGCCATAAATATAAGAAAATCGCTAATAAATCGAACAGGGAATTCAGAGAAACATCTTTACCCAGACAGTGTTTAGAATGTAGAACTCGCTACCACAAGGATAGTTGAGGCGAATAACATAGATGCATTAAGGGGAAGCTAGATAAGTAGAGTCATCAGTAGTAGGGAAAATGCTGGAGTCTATTATAAAGGATGTGATAACGGCACACTTAGATAATATCAATGGGATTAAACAAAGTCAACATGGATTTATGAAAGGAAAATCATGTTTGACAAACCTACTGGAGTTTTTTGAGGGTGTAACTGGTAGAATAGATAAGGGAGAACCAGTGGGTGCAGTGTATTTGGATTTTAAGAAGGCCTTTGTGTACACTCATAATAAAGGATGAAACTGAGTACCGTATGCAATGAGTAAGTGTGATCTTAGCTTCGTTTAATTAAACTCCAGAGTGCTGGTACAGCATGGGAGGCCTACTTATATACAGTGCTCCCAAGGGATGCTGGGATCCCTTGGGACTCCAACAGGTAGGCCCTCTGGTGGTGGTGTGATACAGGTTGCCAAAGGTTACATACATAACATCACTCCCTCCCAAAGTCAATATTTACAGGGTGAGACGATCTGGGGCTTTTTGCTACCTTGTCGATTGTCTCGGTACAAATGCAGGTGTGGGTGAGTTGGTTGGTTCTTCACTGGGCAGCCGGCCTTGCCGGGCTGCTGGGGATGGTGAGTTCGGCTTCGTGGTCAACCGTGATGTCAGTTGCCACTTGTGTGTGTGTTGGCGGGTCGAAGTTGGTGGCGGCGTCTTCGGGTTGCTCATAGCTGTTAGTGAACCACAGTTTGGTTTGGTCCAAATGCTTTCTGCACATTAGTCCATTGGCCAATTTGACCTGAAACACCCTACTCCCTTCTTTGGCTATGACCGTGCCAGCAAGCCACTTGGGACCATGTCCGTAATTGAGTACAAATACAGGGTCATTGACCTCAATATCGCGATCATGGTACATGCTTTGTTGATGCCGCCTGCTCTCCACGTGATCATGGAGATCAGGGTGGACAAGAGGGAGCCTTGTTTTTAGCGCCCTGTTCATGAGCTGCTCGGCTGGGGGAACTCCGGTGAGCGAGTGGGGTCTGGTGCGGTAGCTGAGCAGGACTTGGGGCAGTTGGGTCTGCAAGGAGCCTTCCGACACACGTTTCAAGCTTTGCTTGATGGTTTGAATTGCCCTTTCTGCCTGGCCATTGGATGTGGGCTTGAACGGGGCAGATGTGACGTGCTTGATCCCATTGCCTTGATTCAGCACTGGTGAAACATGGCCCATTGTCGCTGACAAGGACATCAGGCAGGCCGTGTATGGCGAACATGGCTCTTAGGCTTTCGATGGTGGTGGTGGACGTGCTTACAGACATTATTACACGTTCAATCCATTTTGAATAAGCATCCACAACAACCAAGAACATTTTGCCTAGAAAAAGGCCCGCAAAGTCAATGTGGATCCTCGACTACGGTTTGGAGGGCCACGACCACAAACTTAGCGGTGCCTCTCTGGGTGCATTGCTCAGTTGAGAGCAAGTGTTGCTCTAAATCTGAGTCGATGCCGGGTCACCACACATGGGATTTGGCTATGGCTTTCAACATTACTATGCCTGGGTGGGTACTGTGTAGGTCGCGTATGAACATTTCTCTGCCTTTCTTGGGCAAGACCACGCGATTACCCCACAAAAGGCAGTCCATCTGTAAGGACATTTCGTCTTTGCGCCTCAGGAATGGCTTAATCTCTTCCTACATCTCCGCTGGGACGCTGGACCAGCTCCCATGGAGGACACAGTTTTTTTTTTACCAGGGACAGTAAAGGATCCTGGCTGGTCCAGATCCTGATCTGGCGGGCCGTAACGGATGACTTTTCGTTTTCGAATGCATCCATCATCAAGAGTAAGTCTGCAGGCTGTGCCATTTCCACACCAATGGTGGGCAATGGTAGCCGACTGAGAGCATCAGCGCAGTTCTCTGTGCCTGGTCTGCGACAGATTACATGTATATAATTGTCATTGCAATCCATGTATAAACTGACCTAAGTTGTACACCGTAAGAACACTGACCACAAAGTGGTGAACTTGTGGGAGACACTCCTAACCTGGACTTCCAGGTATAAAAGGGGAAGCTCCACCCACCTTCATCACATCAGTGCTGGCTAATAAAGGTTACTGGCCACAGAGTGACCTTCTCTCTAGTATGGGCCTCGTGTGCATTTGTACTGAATAGTAAGGACATATCATTGGCGACGAGAAACTGGGATTTAAACCACACAAGCATGGCCACTAGCAGCACAGACGAGAGGTACTGTGTTGGTGATGATTGGGACGATTTTATTGAGACTACAGCAAAGTTTCGTCACTGAGGAATGGCTGGGACAGGATTCGGCCGACAAACGCAGGGCTCATCTCCTGACGGTTTGTGGATCCAGGACGTACTCCCTGATGAAGGACCTTCTAGCGCCAGAGAAGTTGGCGGACAAGACTTTTGAAGAGCTCAGTAAGTTGATCGGGGAACACTTTAAACTGGCGAGCAGCATGCACATGGTGAGACACCGGTTTTAAACGCACTGGCGGTGAGAAAGGCAAAGCTTTCCAGACTTCGTGGCAGACCTCCGGCAACTGGCGAGCCTATGTAAGTTCCCAGATGCATGCAGAGTGGAGATGCTGCAAGACTTTTTTATTGAGGGCACGGGCACGCTGGGGTTTTCAGGAAACTAATTGAGACCAAAGACTTGACCCTGGAAACGGCGGCTTTGATGGCCCAGACATTTATCTCAGGGGAGGAAGAGACCAGAATGATGCTTGACAAAAATCTTGGTTTAAATGCAGCAAATAGACAGGGAGTCAACATTGTTAACGCGGCACACAGTTCTCCAGGCAGACAGGGGCAATCGGACATGCCCGAGCATGTAGTCGAACCCAAAGGGGGAACTCAACAGAGACAATGGGCTAGCTGAATGTCGATTCATGCCATCGCAAGGGACAATGCAGCCAGTAATGGGGCCATCAACACCTGTCAATGGTGCGTTTAAAGACAGTTACAGAGACAGTCAGAGACGATCGACTGGTAATGGACATTTTGTTTCCAACAACGGCTCATGTTGGAGGTGCGGAGGCAAACACACGCCCAGAGTTTGCAGGTATCAGCAATATACCTGCAGAAACTGCAACGTCAGCGGTCACTTGGTGCGTATGTGCAGGAAGCCTGCAGCCAGGTTGATGTACGAGGAAGACGGGCCCGATGTAAGCCCTACGAGGCCAAATGGACACAGGGGGAAATCGCTGGAAGCTGAAGTTCAGCGAGTTCATGTGGAGCACATATATAGTTCATACAGCAGAACGCCACCGATAATGATGAAAGTGCCCCTCAATGGCATCCCAGTATCAATGGAGCTACACACGGGGGCCAGCCAGTACCTGATGAGCATCAAACAGTTTGACAAGTTGTGGGCATCCAAGGCCAGGAGGCCAAAATTATTGCCGATTGATGCACAGCTACGGATATATACAAAGGAGATCATTCCGGTGCTAGGCAGTGCCACGGTATTCATGACCCACAAAGATTCGGAGAACAGGTTGCCACTCTGGAATGTCCCGGGGGACGGTTCCGCACTGCTGGGGAGGAGTTGGTTTGCTGTCATGAACTGGAAATAGGGCGATGTCAATGTAATTTCTTTTGTGGAGTGAATATCATGCTCACAGGTCCTGGACAAATTTGATTCAACTATTCCAACCCGGCATTGGCACTTTCATGGGGACCAATTCACATAAACCCGGACGCCAGGCCAGTACACTACAAGGTCAGAGCGGTGCCGTATGTGATGCGGGAAAAGATAGAAAGCGAATTGTACCCCCTGCTGAGGGAAGGCATCATGTCACCAGTCGAATTCAGTGATTGGGCGAGCCCGATCATGCCGGTGTTCAAGGCGGATGGGTCGGTCAGGATATGTGGTGATTACAAGGCCACCATCAATCGGGTGTCACTCCAAGACCAGTACCTGCTACCGAGAGCGGAGGACCTCTTTGCGACGCTATCTGGTGGCAAACTTTTTTCAAAATTGGACCTGACCTCAGCTTACATGACCCAGGAGCTGGCGAGTGAGTCGAAGAAGCTGACCACCATCACGGCACACAAGGGGTTGTTTGAGTACAACAGATGTCCGTTTGGTATTCGCTCGGCCGCCGCGATCTTCCAACGAAATATGGAAAGCCTCCTCAAGTCGATTCCAAAGACAGTGGTTTTTCAAGACGACATCCTCATCACGGGTTCTGATACTGAAGAACACCTCCGCAACCTGGAGGAGGTGCTACGCAGACTGGACCGGGTAGGTCTGCGACTGAAAAAGGCGAAGTGCGCCTTCCTCGCTCCAGAGGTAGAATTCCTGGGGATGAGGGTAGCAGCAGACAGGATCAGACCTAATGCGACCAAAACAGAAGCGATCCAGAGAGCACCCAGACCCCGTAACACGACGGAGCTGCATTCGTTCTTGGGGCTCCTGAACTATTTTGGTAACTTTCTTCCCAAATTGAGCACACTGTTAGAGCCGCTACACGTGCTCCTACGCAACAGTCGCGAATGGGTCTGGGGGGACAGCCAGGAAAAGGCTTTTAATAGAGCATGAAATTTGTTATGCTCCAACAGTCTCTTAAACGCAAAATGACCCATGTAAGAAACTTTGTTTAACGTGCGATGCGTCGTCCTATGGGGTCGGGTGTGTGTTGCAGCACGTCAATGCCAAGGGTCAGTTACAGCTGGTAGCTTATGCCTCCAGAAGTCTGTCCCAGGAAGAAAGGGGCTACGGGATGGTAGAAAAGGAAGCGCTCGCATGTGTATATGCTGTAAAAAAAATGCACCAGTACCTGTTTGGCAGGAAATTTGAGCTGGAGACAGATCACAAACCCCTAACGTCCCTTTTGGCCGACATCAAGGCCATGAATGCAAATGCATCGGCCCGCATACAGAGGTGGGCACTCATGTTAGCCGCCTATGACTATACAATTCGGCACAGACCGGGCACTGAAAACTGCACCGATGCACTCAGCTGGCTCCCATTAGCCACCACCGACGGGGAAACCGAGCATGCTGCTGAGATGGTCATGGCTGTTGAAGCTTTCGAAAGCGAAAGCTCACTTGTGACAGCCCGTCAGATCAAAGTCTGGACAAATAGAGACCCGCTACTGTCTTTAGTCAAGAAATGTGTCCTGAATGGGGACTGGGCAGCCACATACAGGGCATGCACTGAGGAATTCAAACCATTTCACAGGCACAAGGATGAACTCTCGATTCAGGCTGATTGTCTACTATGGGGAAACCGAGTAGTCATGCCCCAGATGGGCAGAGAGATGTTCATCAGAGAACTCCACAATGAGCACCTGGCCTTGGCATGATGAAGGCAATTGCCAGGTCACACGTTTGGTGGCCAGGGATAGATGCAGACCTGGAACTTTGTGTTCGCAGGTGCAACACATGTGCCCAGCTGGGCAATGCGCCCTGGGAAGCCACCCTTAGCCCCTGGTCCTGGCCCGCCAAGCCATGGTCACGCATCCATGTGGACTACGCAGGTCCTTTCATGGGAAAAATGTATTTGGTTGTAGTAGACGCCTACTCCAAATGGATCAAGTGTGACATTCTCAATTTAAGCACCTCTGCTATGGTAGAAAGTCTACGGGCAAAGTTCACTGCCCATGGTCTACCGGACACCTTGGTCAGCGACAATGGCCCGTGCTTTACAAGCATTGAATTCCAGGACTTCATGGCAGGAAATGGTATCAACCATGTCAGAACGGCATCGTTCAAGCCGGCCTCAAACGGCCAGGCGGAACGAGCAGTGCAGATAATCAAACAGGGGATGCTCAGAATCCAAGGGGGTTCCCTACAAAGCCGCTTATCACGCCTCCTGCTGGCCAATAGATTCCGACCACACTCGCTCACAGGGTTTCCACCCACAGAGCTGCTAATGAAAAGGATGCTCAAAACCAGATTATCCCTTATACACCCCACCATGAAATAAATTGTTGAGCGCAGGCGCCAGTCACAATGTGACTACCATGATGGGAATGCGAGGGCGCGATGTATTTATGTCAATTTATGTCAGTCTTTGTCCTCAACTACGCTGCAGGGCCCAAATGGCTCGCAGGCACTGTGATTGCCAAAGAGGGGAATAGGATTCTGGTAGTTAAACTCACCAATGGATAAATCTGCCGCAAACACGTGGATCAAACAAAAAGGAGGTTCAGCAACCCCATAGAAGAAGCAGAGGAAGAACACGTTGTAGAGTTCACTCCACCACAGGTGACCGAACACTGGAACCAAGTGGAGGAGAGCCCAGTCACTGTGGGCAGTCTGGATAGGCCTGAGGCACCGCAAACAGCAGACACTCAGGCCAGTGCCCAACAACTGGAGCCCTAACTCAGGCGCTCTACAAGGGAGCATAAACCACGAGAGAGACTTAACCTGTGATCCAAATAAGACTTTGGGGGGGGGGGGGAGGTGATGTCATGTATTTAACTGTCATTGTAATCCATGTATAAACTGATCTAAGTTGTACACCGTAAGAACACTGACCACTAGGTGGTGAACTTGTGGGAGACACTCCTAAACTGGACTTTCAGGTATAAAAGGGGAAGCTCCACCCACCTTCTTCATTTCAGTGCTGGCTAATAAAGGTTATTGGTCACAGAGTGACCTTCTCTCTAGTATGGGCCTTGTGTGCATTTGTACTGCATAGTAAGGACATATCAGTCCCAGTTGCAGCGGATCTTTCCCAGCCAACTTCTGCCAAATAGTGTGGGGCCATCCCCTGGCATGATCCATTGTGAGAGTTCGTGCACTGTTCCATCATAGGAGACTTTTACTTCTGCGCTCCCAATTACAGGGGTCAGCTCTTTGGTGTAAGTTCTTTGCTTGGTGTGAATGGGACTAAGCTTGGGCCTGTGTGCCTTGTTGCTCCACAGCCTGTTGAAGGCCTTTTTGCTCATTATAGACTGACTCGCACCCGGTCCAGTTCCATAGATACTGGAATGCCATTCAATTCAACTTTTAACATGATCAATGGACATTTCGTGGAGAAAGTGTCTACCCCGTACACTTCTGCCTCCTCGGTTCAAGTCTCTAGTTCAGCCTGATCTGCCATGGATCGATCATCCTCTGCAACGGGGTGGTTCGCAGGTTTTGCAGCTCGCCTGCACATTCACTGGAGGTGTCCCATTGTTTTGCAGCCTTTGCACGCATAGTGTTTGAAGCGGCATTGATGGGCTCGATGATCACCTCCAAAGCACCAACAAGGTGTTAACTGCCTCGCATTAACGATTGATGGCGGACTCTGGGTCATCTGAGGTCGTGCAGCAGCCGGCATGTACGTTCTGCCATATGCATTCCTGCTTGAAAACGACGTTACTTTGTGCACAGTACTAGCTGAAACCTCTTTATGCTGCAAAATTTGTTTGGTGTTATCGCTGGTGGACATAAATGCCTGGGCTATCGTTATGGCATTGCTCAGATTCGGTGTTTCAACAGTCACTAGTTTGCGAAGCTTAACCTCATGGTCAATGCCAAGCATAAAAAAGTCTCTCAGCATTTGTTCAAGGAATCCATCGACTTTGCAATGTCCAGCAAGGCGCCTCAGTTCGGTGACATAGCTCGCCATTTCCTGGCCCTCACACCGTTGACACATGTAGAACCCATACCTCGCCATCAAAACACTTTCCTTCGGATTTAGGTGCTCCCGGACCAGCGTACACACTTCTTCATAGGATTTGGTTGTTGGTTTCACCGGAGCTAGAAGATTCTTCATGAGGCCATAGGTTGTTGCCCCACAGACAGTAAGGAGGATCACCCTTCGTTTGGCAGCATTCTTGTCTCCTTCCAGTTTGTTGGCCACGAAGTATTGGTCGAGTCGCTCCACGAAAGCCTTCCAATCGTCCCCTTCTGAGAATTTCTCCAGGATATAATACAGTTCTTTGCATTTTTGTGTGGTTGTTCGTTACCTCGTTTCCAATTGTTATGCTTATAATAAAGGATGAAACTGAGTACTGTATGCAATGAGTAAGTGTGACCTTAGCTTCTTTAATTAAACTCCAGCGAGCTGGTATAGCATGGGAGGCCCGCTTATATACAGTGCTCCCAAGGGATGCTGGGATCCCTTGGGACTCCAACAGGTAGGCTCTCTGGTGGTGGTGTGATACAGGTTGCCAAGGGTTACATACATAACACTTTGATAAAGTCCCACAAATGAGGTTAGTGTACAAAATTAAAGCACATAGGACTGGGGGTAATGTATTGGCATGCATTGAAAATTAGTTAACTGATAGGAAACAGAGAGTAGGAATAAACGGGTCTTTTTCGGGGTGGTAGGCAGTGACTGGTGGGGTACCACAGGGATCAGTGCTTGGGCCCCAGCTATTCACAATATATATAAATGATTTGGATGAGGGAACCAAATGTAATATTTCCAAGTTTGCTGACGACACAAAACTAGGTGGGATTGTGAGTTGTGAGGAGGATGCAAAGACGCTGCAAGGCGATTTAGATAGGTTGAGTGAGTGGGCAAACACATGGCAGATGCAGTATAATGTGGATAAATATGAAGTTATCCACTTTGGTAGGAAAAACATGACAAAGTATTATTTAAATGGTGATGGCTTGGGAAGTGTCGATGTACAGAAGGACCTGGGTGTCCTTGTACACCAGTCATTGAAAGCAAACATGCAGGTGCAGCAAGGAGTTAGGAAGGCAAATGGTATGTTGGCCTTCATTGCAAGAGGATTTGAGTACAGGAACTAGGATGTCTTACTACTGTTATACAGGGCCTTGGTGAAACTGCACCTGGAGTATTGTGTGCAGTTTTGGTTTCCTTACCGAAGAAAATATATACTTGCCATAGAGGGAGTGCAGCGAAGGTTCACCAGACTGATTTCTGGGATGGCAGGACTGTCAGATTGGGTCGACTAGGCCTGTATTCGCTAGAGTTTAGAAGAATGAGAGGGGATCTTATTGAAACGTATAAAATGCTGACTCGGTTGGATAGACTGGATGAGGGGAGAATGTTGCCCCTGGCTGGGAAGTCTAGAACAAGGGGTCACAGTCTCAGAACACGGGGTAGGAAATTTAGGACCGAGATGAGGAGAAATTTTTTCACTCAGAGGGTGGGGAACCTGTGGGATTCTCTATCACTGAATATATTTAAGAGTGAGATTCGAAAGATTTCTAGAAACAAAAGACATCAAGGGTTATGAGGAAAAAGTAAGAATATGGTGTTGAGATAGAGGATCAGCCATGATCATATTGAATGGCGGTGCAGACTCGAAGGGTCAAATGGCCTACTACTGCTCCTATTTTCTATGTTTCTATGAGGGAGAAAGGAGTAGAAGGATATGCCAGGGGGTTAGATGAAGAGAGGTGGGAGGAGGCATAGACCAGTTGGGCCGAATGGCCTGTTTCTGTGATGTTAATTCTGTGTAAATATTTTGGGCAGGTGCCTACGCTGCTTTGGTACAATAGGAGCATCCAATAAGAGCAGGAATGTCTCAGCTGCACTTTGCCGCAGTATCCCAGAACCAGACAAAGTTGCAGAAAGAGCTGCAAGGACCAGAATACAAATCCGATGCTTTCCCACAGCTAATCACTCACTCGGGCAAGATGGCTCACTTCCAACAGGATTTAGTCCTGGCGTGCACTGTAAGGCTGCTTCGGTGCATTGCGGCCAACTGAGATGGAACTAGTGGGAATTAGGATGCCTGACATCATCCTGCAGTCCCACCCCGTCCAGTGTTGTCGCCACAGAAGCGGGTAGACACAAGAAACACCCAGCCTCACTTCCTGTATAATTTTTGGTGGCCACAAAATGCGGTGAATAATCAGCAAATCCGGATTCCTTCCCATATTCTTCATTCTCCTGCCCGGGGTTACATAATAATTGTACATCAGAATAAGTATCATTTTGGGACTCGGAAACAGGAAACTGAGGGTCTGAGGGAACAGACTGGGACATTGGGAAATTGGGAGGCTGAGCAGTGAAGACCAGGAGCAGGAGAAAAGTGACCAGTGCAGGAGAGTCCAGAACAGATTGGGGAATGAGACTGGGCCAGGCTCCCAAGTGATCTACCACAATGACTCATGTTTCAAACAAGTCCCCCCACTATTTTCAACCTTCAGGCAGTGACCTAAATTTCTTGATTTTTATGTGAGTATGGACGGTATTTTGTCCTAGATATGGGACTGTAAAACAAGCACAAGTAGATGCTATCAGTGCTAATCAGTCATCTGAAAATAGGACACAAGCTTAATGTGGGAATCAAGGGACTGGAGACAATATAAAGGAGATACAGATACCTTTTAGCTGATGTATAAAGGTTTATAGATAAAGGTGTGTAAGTGAAATGAATGTTTTTCTATAATGATCTATGTATGATAGATTAATTCTTGCTCAGATATGCAAGTTGGCATGTTTGTCTCCATATTTAGCTCAGTGTTCCTTCAAATTAGCCTGTCTTCAGCCGATTGCAAATCTCAATGACCAAAAAATTTAAAATTCCAAGGGGGTGATTTTCGTCTACGAGCCGCCCAATTAAAGTTGAAAAACAGAGCGGTCGGCAGACGACATTTAAAAAAACATCTCCTGCTCAGTGGCTACCCAAAACATGTCGGAGTCTTATTTAAATATTGATATCAGGGTCCTCCTTAAAGGAAGGCTCTCAAACACCCAGAAGAGGTCTTTTGGCTCAGATTCCTGTACCAGCAAAACCCTTCCCATCCGCTGCTCAGTGCCACTCGGGGATTGCCTATCACCCCGTCACCCTTTCAGATATTGACCTGTGGCTCAGCTCCATGGAGGAGCCACCAGATTTCCAAAAACCTCCTCCCCAATAGCTGTGCTGCCTGTCTGGGCTTATTGGGCACTGGACTCTATACAAATAAGGCCCGATCCTGAAATTGGTTTATGCCTCTCGCTAGAGCCATTGGACAGCAGTGCGATCATTCCACCCACTACCTGCCCGATATGGGCTCTATGTGAAAATACATGTCCCCACCTTATGTGAAAAATAAGATAGTAAGTATACTGAGAAGTCAAATCTACATTACTCTGGTCCAGTGTGCTTCCCCTCGGGCAGACAAGTTAATTTACGAAACAGATATGCATCATTACCTTTATCTTCCATCATCCCAACATTATTTGAATCAACATCAATTACGTGTTTGATTGTTCACTACAAATAAGATGTAATGCTTCCTCAATATGTAAAAAAGGCCTGGCCTTGGTTCTGGTCATGGTGGTTATATAATGCTGGTCTCGATTGCATCTTAGGCTTCCTGAAGATGTGTTTCACAATTTTGACAAACTGGTTATCTGAGAGAGGGTGTGGAAAACTGGTTAGGGAAGAAGTGCATTAATAACACCTATGAACACAGCACTTAATCTCCCCCGTCCAGCCAAGATGATTGTGTCATGGAGTTGTGGGTGGATAACTTCAGGAGATTGGGAGGGGGGAGGTTGCCAGAAAAGCAATCACGTTTTTTTAATGTTTTGAAAGGAACAACAACTACTTGCACTTATATAGCGCCTGTATCCATGTTAAGACATATATCATTGAATATAGCTGAATATTCCAAAGTAACAATTAAAGGAAAACATGAAACTAGAACAGTTCTAAATTCATCTTTTTATTTCAAATAAACCTAGAATGAATCTTGTTGCATGGTATTTTATTACTTGAATATGTTTAAAGAGAGTGAGTGGCCTAGAAATTCCAGGATGCTGGAAAGCTGCTGCTGGTTCCATGGGCAGCAGTTAACAATTGCCGAAATGAATAGCGCTGGCAGCACTGGTATATTGCTGCTGCTTGCTAATTAACATTAGGGTAACGCTAAACTTACTGTGCAAGGCCAGTTTCCGAGCAATAGTTTCAGCAAGAGATCCAATATAGCATGGCCGTAGTGTCATTGGAGCAAGAACAACCTTTCCTTAAAGCAAAACTTTAATTTTAAAAAGCAGTTCGGTCCCTTAAAGGGGAACTGCCTTTTAAGTGAAAAAATAAAAATCATTTAAGAAAAAGATAGTTTTTGGGCTGGTTTTTCAGGTTTCAGGATTTCCGGGCACATTTCGCGGTGGAGTGCAAAAGTTAGTGCCGGGATAACGTTAATGACACAGTGAGGAACTTTTGCTGACAGAAAGCTCCAGAGGAGTGTAGGCGTTAAGTTTTGCGTTGCACGACAGAGTCTGTGCGCCAGAGCCGAAACTTCCGGCGTTGAAGGAGGTGGCTATTTTGCGCATGCGCTTTTAGGTTTTTTTCCCACCTCCTGGTTTGGTTTCCTGTCGCAAACGCTAATGTAGGGCACAGCAACTTCTTGCGCATATGTGCATTTAAACTGGCCCACATCAATCACTTCTGCTGAACTGGAGGAGGAGGGAAGGCAGTGTGCCAGGCGCTTCATGCATGAGGCCAATGAAGCATTGGTGGGCGCGATGGAGAGGAGGTGGGCGACACTGCATCTTCGGGGGGGGGGATCTACACCTCTGTCTGCTGTTTTCAAACAGATCTGGAGGGAAGTAGCTGAAGAGATCTCTGCTTCAGACACTGTGCCCAGGACTGGCACACAGTGCCGAAAAATGTTTAACGATCTCATGAGAGTCGTCAGGGTGAGTAACATTTTCATCTGCACTCCTCCATGACTTCATGGATAAATCTGAGACACTGGTAATTGTTCTCCTGCTTTTTGTGCCTCTCAACACTATGTGGGTTGCCTCCAACAATGCATAACACAAAGGAAGGCTTACTTCGGCACCCTATTTTCATTGAATGATCTATGCACATAATTAACAACGTTCATCGCAACTGCTATCGCTTTCTGAAAGATCTCTTACATATCTTGTCATGTATCTCACACTACTGTATATAACTGTATCTTACCATGCTATACATGACTGTAACTAGATATGACCTGTAACCACAAGCATACTTTACCACCAGGGGTGCACTTGCAGGAGACACTGCATACCTGTTCCACACAGGTATATAAAGGCAGGTCTCAGACAAGTGTGGCACTCGAGAGCTGTGAAATAAAGGTGCAGGTCCAGAGTGACCTTGACTTCAGCAAGTGCCTTGTGTAAGTCTGTACTGTAGGGTCAGGACTTTACAGTGGCGACGAGTTACGGGATCACAGAATCCACAGAATGGCTACCAACGGCTCAGATGAGAAATACAATGCTGGAGACAATTGGGAGGACTTTATAGAAAGGCTCCAGCAAAGCTTTGTAACCAAAGACTGGTTGGGCGATGATAAGGCAGACAAGAGAAGAGCCCATCTCTTGACCAGCCGTGGCTCGAAAACATACGCCTTAATGAAGGATCTGCTGGCACCCGAGAAACCAGCAAGCAAGTCGTTTGAGGAGTTGAGCACACTGGTGAGAAACCATCTGAAGCCAGCGAGCAGCCTAGACATGGCCAGACACAGGTTCTACAACTACAGACACTGTGTGAGCCAGAGCATACCCGACTTTGTGGCGGAACTTCGGAGGCTGGCTAGTTTATGTGAGTTCTCCGATGAACTAAGGAGAGAAGTACTGAGAGACTTTTTTATTGAAGGAATAGGCCACGCAGGCATATTCCGAAAGCTTATAGAGACCAAAAACTTGACCCGAGAGGCAGCAGCATGGGTCGCACAGACATCTTGGCAGGAGAAGAAGAAACGAGGTTGATTTATGTGGGTACGACAACTAACAAAACATCGGAACAAGGGGTTCACAGCGTGAGACAAGCCGCTACCCCCACAGAGACAAAGGCAGGAGAGCAGGCCCTCAACAGCAGGCAGTGTGCCAGAAGCCATCAAGGGCCACATGAATGGCCGTTCACACCTCATCAACCCACAATGTGAGCAATCAACAACAGACTGAGAGAAGCTCAAGGGAGATCAGCCAGACGCAGCTCACCCTTCGGAAACAATGGAAGCGGTCTGTGCTGGAGATGTGGGGGAAGGCACTCAACAAGGGGGTGTTGATTTCAACATGCTGTTTGCAGAAACTGCAACTATACAGGGCATCTGGCTCGCATGTGCAGAAAAACAGCAACTCAGCTGGTATACGAATCGGAAGGGTCGGAAAGCGGACCAGAAGACGGTGGGGACAGTGCCCGGGACGCCGAGGTACAGTGGGTCAACACGATCAATGTCCACTGTTCTTACAACAAGACGCCTCCAATAATGATGAGGGTCCTACTCAACGGGATACCCGTCAACATGGAACTGGACACGGGAGCTAGTCAATCTCTCATGAGCGTCCAACAATTTGAACAGCTGTGGCCGCACAAAAGCAACAGACCAAAACTCACAAGGATCGACACCAAACTAAGGATCTATACCAAAGAAATCGTCCCAGTCCTTGGCAGCGCCATGCTCTCAGTCACAGTGAACCGACTTCCCCTGTGGATTGTCCCCGGAGATCTCCCAGCACTGTTGGGGAGAAGCTGGCTGGCAAAACTAAATTGGAAATGGGATGATGTTCACGCCATGTCGTCAGAGGAACAGACCTCCTGCTCAACAGTTCTAAGTCGTTTTGAACATCTCTTTCGGCCAGATGTGGGCACCTTCAAAGGGGCTAAAGTTAAAATCTACATCACACAGGATGCCAGACCAGTCCATCACAAGGCTAGAGCTGTGCCCCATGTGATGAGGGAAAAAATTGAACATGAACTGGACCGGCTTCTGCGGGAAGGCATTATTTCATCCGTGGAATTTAGCGACTGGGCAAGTTACATCGTCCCCGTCATGAAGCCTGATGGATCCATACAAATCTGTGGGGATTACAAGTCTACCATAAACAGAATCTCCCTACAGGACCAATACCTGCTGCCCAGAGCGGAGGACCTATTTGCCACATTGGCTGGAGGAAAACTTTTCTTGAAACTAGATCTCACATCTGCGTATATGACGCAAGAACTGACCGAAGAGTCTAAGCTACTCACCACCATCAACACACATTGAGGCCTTTTTATATACAATCGATGCCCATTCGGCATCAGGTCAGCAGCTGCTATATTCCAACGCAAAATGGAGAGTCTGTTCAAGTCCATCCCGGGGACGGTTGTGTTTCAAGTTGACATACTCATCACGGGCAGGGACACCGACTCCCATCTCCGCAATTTGGAGGAAGTACTAAGTCGATTGGATTGGGTAGGCCTAAGAGTTAAGAAATCCAAGTGTCTGTTTCTCGCGCCCGAGGTTGAATTTTTGGGCAGAAGGATTGCCGCTGATGGAATCCGCCCAACAGAATCCAAAACCGAAGCAATTCGTCTGGCACCCAGGCCCCGGAATGTCTCGGAACTGCGCGCCTTTCTCGGGCTACTCAATTACTTTGGGAACTTTATGCAGAATTTGAGCATGCTGCTGGAGCCTCTGCACGTGCTACTCAGAAAGGGGTGCGATTGGTTTTGGGGAGACGCCTAAGAACGCGCCTTCAATAAGGCATGCAACCTTCTATGTTCCAACAATGTTTTAGCCTTTTTTGACCCAGATAAAAAGTTAGTTCTTACATGTGATGCGTCAGCGTACGGGGTCGGGTGCGTTTTACAGTGTGTCAATGATGTGGGTAAATTACAGCCCGTTGCTTATGCCTCCAGGTCACTTTCACGGGTGGAGTGCGGGTACGGTATGGTTGAGAAGGAGGCACTCACGTGCGTGTACGATGTCAAAAAGATGCACCAATACCTTTTCGGGGCCAAGTTCGCATTAGAAACTAGCCACAAACCCTTCACGTCCCTGCTATCCGAGTGCAAGGCAATAAACGCCAACGCCTTGGTGCGCATTCAGCGGTGGGCACTCATGCTGGCGTCTTACGACTACACAATAAGGCACAGACAAGGCACAGACAACTGTGCCGACGCGCTTAGCAGGTTACCCCTGGCGACCACGGAAGGATCCGACGAACAGGGCTGTGAGATGGTCATGGCAATCAATGCCTTTGAATCCACAGGTTCGCCCATGACAGCTCGCCAAATCAGAGCCTGGACGACCAGCGACCCCACGTTATCCTTCGTCAAAAGATGTGTTTTAACTGGTGACTGGGCAGAGGCCCGCGATGCCTGCCCCGAGGAGATCGAACCTTTCCATAATCACATGCATGAACTATCACTACAGGTAGACTGCCTGATGTGGGGCAGCCGAGTAGTTATGCCCTTGCGAGGCAGAGAGCCATTTGTCCGGGAACTCCACCGTGAGCACCCGGGGATCGTTCTTATGAAGGCCATAGCCAGATCCCACATCTGGTGGCCTGGCATTGACGCGGACTTGGAGCTCTGCGTCCAGCGGTGCACCATTTGTGCCCAACTCAGTAATGCCCCAAGGGAGGCCCCCCTAAGCCCCTGGCCCTGGCCCACCAAATCATGGTCGCGGGTGCATGTAGACTATGCGAGCCAATTCATGGGCAAAATATTCCTCGTAGCCGTCAATGCATTTTCGATTGAGTGCACCATTTTAAACTCGAGCAGCACCTCCACCATTGTGGAGAGCCTTAGAACCATGTTTGCAATGTACGGAATTACTGACATATTGGTCAGTGATAATGGTCTGTGCTTCACCAGCGCGTAATTTCAAGATTTTCTAGTTGACCACGGCATAAATCATGTTAAGACGGCACCATTCAAGCCGGCCTCCAATGGCCAGGCGGAGAGAGCAGTGCAAATCGTTAAACAAGGCATGCTAAAAATCCAAGGTCCCACGCCTGTCCAGAGCCGCCTGTCGCGACTGCTGCTGGCATACAGATTTCTTCCGCATTGGTTGACTGGGGTTCCCCCCGCGCAACTATTGATGAAATGGACCTAAAAGACTAGGCTCTCGTTAATCCTCCCAGACATGCATGAAATTGTTGAGGCAAAGCGCCGGAAGCTAACTGAGTACCATGACCGAAATTCGAGGGGGAGGTGGAATGAGATAGGGGACAAAGTGTTTGTGCTAAACTATGGCAGGAGTTCCAAATGGCTTGCAGGGACAGTAACAGGCAAGGAAGGAAACAGGCGACTGGTTGTACAAATGGACAATGGCCAAAGCTGCTGGAGGCATGTAGACCAAGTAAAAAGTAGATTCACCAACAACACTGCAGAACCAGAGGCAGACTACAATGTGGAACTCACACCACACCTGGTGGACAGACAGAGGGAACAACCTGAGGAAAGAGCAGTCTCAACAGACAGCCCAGGCGAGATACCAGCAATCATACTGAATGAAACAGACAACCCAGGCGAGATACCAGCAATGACACCGAAAGAAAAACAGGCACCAAGGCAAACAACTGAACCACAACTAAGACGCTCCATGTGAGAGCGTAGACCACCTGAGAGACTGAATCTATAAAGACAATAAGACCTTGGGGGAGGGTGATGTCTTGTATCTCACACTACTGTATATAACTGTATCTTACCATGCTATACATGACTGTAACTAGATATGACCTGTAACCACAAGCATACTTTACCACTAGGGGTGCACTTGCAGGAGACACCGCATACCTGTTCCACACAGGTATATAAAGGCAGGTCTCAGGCAAGTACGGCACTCGAGTGCTGTGAAATAAAGGTGCAGGTCCAGTGTGACCTTGACTTCAGCAAGTGCCTCATGTAAGTCTGTACTGTAGGGTCAGGACTTTACACATCTCATCTTAGATGCCTGTAGACTTCGATAACCTTCTGATGAAGCACATGCAAGATCCAAGCGCATTAAACAGAGGCCCCTAGAACATTCACACAATATGGCCTAACCTATGTAAGCATCGGCTCCCCAAGGATTGTTGGGCATTATCTGGATATTGCGTTTTAATATTTCTCACTGCAGAAAGAGCTGGCAGCCTGTTGTGGGAGCGGCCCAGGTATTTTTCCATGTTGTACTCAAAATCCACAGCTGATGGACGGGGGGTGGTCTGGGACAAGTTACAATGGCCAGGAGAAGGCAACTCATCACAGGTAATGGGCAAAGATGGAGGGTCCATTGTTAAGCAATGTGAACTCGTCAGAAATAGATCAGATGTAAACTGGTCAGTGATTAAGCCATTACCTGGATGAGTTAACCCCGAGAGGCGGGAAACCAGAACAAAAGAAAGCCATTAAGCCCCAGAATGGTTGGAAGGAAAAACCCATCACCAGCCATCACTGGAATACACATGGGCCACTCAGACAGAAGCCTCGAAACAAGGAAAAGTTTATTTGGCCAGAAGAAGCAAACAGACTTTGGATATAAAAGGTGGCTGCGTGGCCATCGCTCGCTCTCTTTTGCTCTCGCTTGCTTCACCTCTACAAGGACCGAGCACTCAGTCTTGGACGGAGAGAAGAAACCATCAATGAGCAACCAGAGCATCGCTATTCAACTGTGGAGCTAATCTTGAGACTGGGACTTGGATACTATAGACAGTACGGAACCAGAAGAGACGTTTTCACCAGGAGATGCAGCAAGTAAGCCACTGAATCGGTGAGCATCATCCCTGCCCACACATCTTTAAGATCACAGCCACTGTGTGAGGAGGTGGCGTGTGTTCTCCCAACCAAGCCTTAAGAAGGGTTTTATTGGGGAGGTTTTGGTGTGAGGTCCATAGGGGTACGCCCAGTCGGTCAGTACAGATTCGGTGGTGGATCCGAGCAGAGGGTTTAGACGTTAGGTACTTCGTGATAGGGGCAGTTTAGACATGCCAGGGTATTTGACTGTACTGCATCATCACTGTATTTACTTGTTGTTTTGCTGTGTTGTGGTAGCTTTAATAAAGCATTGATGATTGAGACCGAAGTATTTGTCCGTAACTCATTCATCTGTTCAGTACAGTAATCACTCCCAGGTCTAGAACTAGTGTAACGTGGGGGTGCGTCGAAAACACCTAAGGGAAACCACTTAAAGAATCTGGTGACCACAGGCAGGACCTGGGTGTACTGAACAGAGAGTTATTGAAGATATTAAGGCCAAGAGATCGGCAATGGGGGATAGGATTTCCTCATATACCTTTGGGAAAGTTAACGTAACACAACAGTGGGTACTAGACCTTTTGCGGGCTGAGAGTCCAGAGGACAAAGCTGCTGAGTGGACAGGGAGTAAGGAGCATAGAAAGGCAAAAGAAAAGGTCATCTGGCTCCTGTGTCTGCAGAAGCAAGTCTAACTGCTTGGGGAGCAGGTTGGTAGGCTTAAGGCATAGCTCAAGATGTCCAAGGAGCAGTCAGCTGCAAGGGCCGTGGTAGGAACGAGGCTTTTAGATGAGTTGCATGAGGAAAAGCAGGAGAGGCACACTCAGGAGGAAATCTCCCGTAACAAAAGGGAATACCTGCAGTGTCAGGTAACAGAGGCCAAGCTCAATGAGCAGGTCGCACGGGAGGAGACCGCTCATCTAGCAGGTAAAGTAGATGGGCTGGAGGAGCAACTAAAGGATATTAAGACAGTGTATAAGGTAGACACCAGTAAGGGTTTTGAGAGTGGGAATCACGGGCCCTGTCAAGAGAAAATCCAAAGCTTGGCCCACGCTCTATCAGTTGCAGGGGGAGCCAAGGAACCATTGGCTCAGGACCTTAGTGTCAAAGAGTTTGCCCCGGATTAGGGCAAAGTTCGAGTACTGGTTTGACCTTGAGGATCTCCAGAACACGGAGGCCGGTGTGCTCCATCACATGAGTCTGGCATTTAAGGCCGGCGTGGAGGAGGAGGTCAAACCAGTTAAAGGGAAGGTTCACGAGATTAAGTCCAGTAGTGTTAGTAAAAGGGGATGGCGCGAGGAAGGGGGTAGCTCAGAGAGGATTAGGACGTATTTCGGGTGTGGGAACCGGGCCACTGGAGGAAAGAGTGCCCAGCCCTGAGGAAGGGGCAAGGGAAAGAGGATCCTCCGATGGCCGTGGCGAAACCTGTTGAGGTGAAGGGGCCGAACACCGAACAATTCAATGTTCTGGTGACCGCCCTTTGAACACTTTTCGTGCCAGAGAAGGGAAGGGTAAACGCTGCCGTGAGCAGGGAAATCCCGACTACTCCGGTAAACCCAGCACCCTGACTAGCGCGCGCCCAGCCTGAGTACCTGTGTTCGCTCACGTACGATGAGTGGAGTAGACCATGTGTGAGGATGGGGGTGGAGAAGGTAGAGGGGAAGTATTTGTTGGACACCCGGGCTTCCAGCACGGTGATTCACGCAAATAATCCGACTACCTCACTTTTCTCTAACAAGGTTCCACACAGTCTGTGGGGTTCACAGTGAACGAGCAGGCAGAGTCGATCTCCAGGCCGATAGCCATCGATTTAGGATCACTCTATGCAAAATGGAAGTGTGTCCTGCTGAAATGGGAGCAACCAGGGTCAGGAGTCCTAGGGGCAGATTTTTTGCTAGCCCATAGAATCATAGTGGATTCCAAGAATTGCTCTATGCGGAGCTCCTTCGTGGCAAACGAGCCAAAGGTGGGCAGTGGAAACGTTACAAGGACACCCTCAAAGCCTCCCTGGTAAAGGATGACATCACCACTGACACCTGGGAGTCCCTGGCCGAAGACCGCGTTAGGTGGAGAAAGTGTATCCGGGAGGGTGCTGAGCTCTTCGAATCTCAACGCCGCGAGCCTGAAGAGGTCAGGCGCAGGCAGCGGAAGGAGTGTGTGGCAAATCAGTGCCGGCCCCCGCTTCCCCCGTCTGTGACAGGGTCTGTGGCTCTCACATTGGACTGTTCAGCCACCAAAGGACTCACTTTAGTAGTAGAAGCAAGTCTTCCTCAATTCCGAGGGACTGCTGATGATGATGATTTCAGGAACCACTGTCTTTGGGGAGCGGTGTGTACAGAGAAGGAGAGGGAGATAGTGGTTATCCCGGAGAAAAGGAAGGGTAAAGACAGTGTGTACGATGAAGCCGAAGGGTAGTTACGACCTAGAGCAATAGATCAACACTACCCCGCTCGAGTACCAGGCTTACCATGCGGGACAATCTTGCATCGTTCGCCACACACAAACACGACTGCGGTAGGATGACGGGGGTGGAAGTCAGGGTACAAGGAGACCCTATGTCCCAGCCGCAGAAACAGTATAATTTCCCCAGGGAGGCAGAGGCGGCACTTAGAGACGGCACTGGGATCCCTGGTAGCCCAGGAGGTGTTGAGGCCCATAGCCACACACGTGAACTCTCTACTTTGGCCGGTTCGGAAACCGGACCAGTCGTGGAGGGCCACCGTGGACTATCGAGTGCTCAACAAGAACATCCCAGCTTGCGCGCCCACTGTCGTGGCCATAGCCGACCTGATAGGGTGCATTCCAGCATCTACGACCACATTCACAGTGCTGGATATATTGAACGGGTTCTGGTCAATTCCCCTCAAAAGGGAGGACCAGTACAAGTTCGCTTTCACATTTAAAGGGTTTCCACAACAGCCTCTCCATCTTTCACCAATGTATGGCCAACAGTTTAAAGGGTTTCAGCAGGCCTCAGCAGTTGGTGTAGTATGTAGATGACCTGCTTTTGTTCTCCGATGAGGGGGAGGAGCATGGTCCGCTGCTGGAGCTGTTGATGGAGATGGTGTTCAAGGTCAATCCTAAGAAAGCTCAGATCGGTCAGATGGAAGTGAAATTCCTCGGGCTGACCGTGAGAACTGGGGAAAGGGCTATAGACGAGGCCAAACGGAAAGTGGTACTGGAGTTACAAGCCCCTATGATATAGAAACATAGGCCCCAAGTTTCCACACGTGGCGAAAAAGGCGCCCCTCAGAGCTGGGCGCCTGTTTTTTGCGCCAAAAACGGCACCCGAAAAAAAACGCGGTATTCTCGAGCTCCTTGCAGCTCGATGTCTGCTTGGCGCGGCGCACAGGGGGCGGAACCTACCACTCACGCCGATTTTGTAAGTAGGAGGGGGCGAGTACAATTTAAATGAGTTTTTTTGGTGCCGGCAACCCTGCGCGTGCACGTTGGAGCGTTCGCACACGCGCAGTCTGAAGTAAACATTGGCACTCGGCCATTTTTAAAAGTGCTGCAGAAAAAGTGAAAATTTGTTTATTGAACCCTTGCAAAGGCTTGCATTTTAATTTTCTTGATATTTCTGTGTGTGAGGGAGTGCTTTTAGCAGCACTGCCGAATAAATCACCTGCTGAATTAATGTTGGCTCTTTAACCAGTGTTACTGCAGCAACTGTGCATTTTAATTCAGCCTTTACAACTCGTTACCGTTTCAATCTCCACCACTCATTCTGTAATTAAAGATAGACTGTGATAAACGGGACACATGCACTTGTTTGAGACTATTCAAATTCTTTGTAGCTGTTCAATTTTTAACATTTTTTAATAAAACCACATTGCCCTTCCATGATCAGCACTGAGGCTGCTTGCTGCTTCTTGCCCCTGCCGTCGGGACCGATGCCACACCGCTGCCTGAAAGGCCTGCCTGAAGCACTTTCACACAGGTAGGAACATGGTTTATTTAATCTTTTCTTTGCTTATAAATTTTTATTCAGGTTGGATTTATTTGTATAATATTTGTATAAGTATAACTAAGGATTGATTGTAGAATTTAATGACTTCCCTCCCCCCCCTCCCCCCACCTCGTTCCCGACGCCTAATTTGTAACCTGCGCCTGATTTTTTAAAGTGTAGACAAGGTTTTTTCAAGCGTACAAAAATCTTCACTTGCTCCATTCTAAGTTAGTTTGGAGTACGTTTTCACTGTGGAAACTTTCAAATCAGGCGTCAGTGGCCGGACACGCCCCCTTTTGAAAAAAAAATTCTGTTCAAAAGTGAAACTGTTCTACCTGACTAGAACTGCAGAAAACTTAAATGTGGAGAATTCCGATTTCTAAGATACTCCGTTCTCCACCAGTTGCTCCTAAAAAATCAGGAGCAAATCATGTGGAAACTTGGGGCCATAGAAACATAGAAAATAGGTGCAGGAATAGGCCATTCGGCTCTTCGAGCCTGCACTGTCATTCAATAAGATCATGGCTGATCATTCCCTCAGTACCCATTTCCTGTTTTCTCTCCATACCCCTTGATCCCCTGAGCCATAAGGGCCATATCTAACACCCTCTTGAATATATCCAATGAACTGGCATCAACAACTCTCAGTGGCAGGGAATTCCATAGGTTAACAACTCTCTGAGTGAAGAAGTTTCTCCTCATGTCAGTCCTAAATGGCCTACCCCTTATCCTAAGACTATGTCCCCTAGTTCTGGACTTCCCCAACATCGGGAACATTCTTCCCGCATCTAACTTGTCCAGTCCCATCAGAATCTTATACGTTTCTATGAGATCCCCTCTCATCCTTCTAAACTCCAGTGAATAAAGGCCTAGTTGATCCAGTCTCTCCTCATATGTCAGTCCAGCCATCCCTGGAATCAGTCTGGTGAGGCTTCGCTGCACTCCCTCAATAGCAAGAACGTCCTTCCTCAGATTAGGAGACCAAAACTGAACACAATATTCCAAGTGAAGCCTCACTAAGGTCCTGTACAACTGCAGTAAGACCTCCCTGCTCCTATATTCAAATCCCCTAGCTATGAAGGCCAACATACCATTTGCCGTCTTCACCACCTGCTGTACCTGCATGCCAACTTTCAATGACTGATGAACCATGACACACAGGTCTCGTTGCACCTCCCCTTTTCCTAATCTGCTGCCATTCAGATAATATTCTGCCTTCGTATTTTTGCCCCCAAAATGGATAACCTCACATTTATCCACATTATACTGCATCTGCCATGCATTTGCCCACTCACCTAACCTGTCCAAGTCACCCTGCAGCCTCTTAGCATCCTCCTCACAGCTCTCACTGCCACCCAGTTTAGTGTCATCCGCAAACTTGAAAATAACATGACGGGGGTGAGATCCTTCCTGGGGCTTATGGGGTACTGCAAAGATTTTATTGAGAATTATGTCGCCATGACAGCCCCTCTGCTTCTGCTCTTCCGCAAGGGAGTCGGATGGGAGTGGGGTGAGGATTGCACAGCAGCGATTAATCGCCTCCAGGAGACCTGCAGACTGCACCCGCACTAAGGGCGATTAATTGTGGGGAGGACTTCTTTTTAGAAGTAGTAGCCAGTGGGGACAGTTTGAGCGCAGTGCTGCTCCAGGAGCGGCACGGCAAGCTGAGACCCGTGGTGTACTCCTAGAGTCCTCACAGATGTAGAACAGGGGTACTCCAATTGCGAGAGGCACCTCCTTGCCACGCATTGGGCCGTGAAATACTCCCAGCTCTTCACGGGGTAATTCGAGATCGTTCTACTGACCCACCAAACCCCCACTCAGATGTTATTAGATGGGAGAATAAAGGATGGCACAGTGAGCAGTGCTCGCATTGCTCACCGGACTTTATTGCTCTCACAGATGAATCTGAGAGTGCAAGGCCTGTGTGAGCCCGAGCTGGCCACTAACATGATCTATGCCAGGACAGACTATAAGTGTTCGGTAGAGGGAGTATGGGACTTGGACATAGGATTTTGGGCCGGGTTACACCCCACGGGCCGCAAAATGTATGTCGATGGATTCAGTTCGGTGGTAGCAGGGGAGCGTTTCACCGGGTGTGGGATTTATGACCCTACGGCAGGCATTGCAAGGGCCATTAAACTCCCGAGCACCCTGAGCACTCAGCATGCTGAACTGTCAGTGGTGGTGTATGTTGTTACTCACGCCGACGAGATCACGACCCCATACACCATCTGTTCGGATTCCATGTTCATGTTATGTATGTAACTATGTAATACTTGCCACCAGGGGAGTCCTAATGGTCACCTGCACACACGTGCAGGGCCAGTGCAAAAGGTTGGCTGCCATGTTGTGTAGGCACTCTGGAGTTGTAATAAAGGAGACTAAGGTCACACTAAGTTTAGCTCACAGTACTCAGTCTCGTGGAGTTCTTCTATACACAACAATTGGCAATGAGCAACAGAATACGAACCTTCACGCAACCATGGCTGCCATTGGAATATTAGAGAGATTGTGATGATTGGGAAGCCTTCGTCGAGCGTCTCGACCAGTACTTCGTGGCCAACGAGCTGGAAGGAGACACTAACACGACCAAGCGCAGGGCGGTTCTCCGCACCGTCTGTGGGCCTAAAATATATGGCCTCATCAAGAATCTGCTCACACCGACAAAACCAACGGAGAAGGAATATACAGAGTTGTGCACACTGGTTCGGGATCACCTGAAACCGAAGGAGAATATCCTCATGGCCAGATATCTTTTTTACACGCACCATCACTCCGGGGGCCAGGACGTGACGGATTAGGTCGCCGACCTGAGACGCCTCGTGGGACCTTGCGATTTTGGAGCTGCATTGGGGCAAATGCTGCAGGACTTTGTCGTGCTGGGCATCAGCCACGAGGTCATTCTTCGAAAGCTGCTGGCTGCCGAAACCCTAGACCTGAGCAGGGCCATCGCAATCGCCCAGGCATGCATGGCCACGGACGATAACAGCAAACAGATATCTTCTCAACATGGAAGCTCACTGACAAGTACTGTGCATGAAATGACGTCGTTAGCAAGCCGAACTGCATATGGCAGGGCCTATACGTCTGTGGCTGCAAGACCTGTGATGACTCAGATTCCACCATCGGGGGTGAATGTGAATCCATTAGCACCATGTTGGCGTTGCAGGGTAATCATCGGGCCCATCAATGTCGATTCAAGCACTATGTGTGCAAAGGCTGCGCAATGATGGGGCACCTCCATACCTTCACCACCAAGAGCCCTCCTGCTGAAAGTCAAATTAAATGCAGTTCCAGTATCCATGGAGTTGGAGTCAGTGCGAGTCAGTCAATAATGAGCCAGAAGGCTTTCAAGAAACTGTAGGGCAATAAAGCACAAAGGCCCAAACTGAGCTCTATTAATGCAAAGCTGCGTACCTACACCAAAGAGCTCATACCAGTCAATGGAACTGCGGCAGTGAAGGTGTCGTATGATGGAGCTGTGCATGACCCACCATTGTGGATTGTTCCAGGCAATGGCCCAACTCTGTTTGGCAGAAGCTGGCTAGAAAAGGTTAGATGGAATTGGAACGACAATAAAGCACTATCTTCAGTGGATGACGCCTCGTGTGCTCAAATGCTGAGCAAGTTTCCCTCACTATTCGAACCAGGCATCGGCAAATTCACAAGCACCAAGGTACAGATCCATCTAGGCCCCAATACACGGCCCATCCATCACAAGGCTCGGGTGGTTCCGTACATGATGAGGGAGAAAGTCGAGATCGAACTGGACATACTCCAATGCGAAGGAATCACATCACCAGTCGAGTTCAACGAGTCGGCCAGTCCAATTGTTCCAGTGTTGAAAAGCGATGGCACGGTCAGAATCTGTGGCGACGATAAGTTAATGATTAACCGAATCTCACTACAGGACCAGTAACCACTGCCCAAGGATGACCTGTTCGCAACATAGAAACATAGAAACATAGAAATTAGGTGCAGGAGCAGGCCATTCGGCCCTTCGAGCCTGCACCGCCATTCAATAAGATCATGGCTGATCATTCAATCTCAGTATCCCTTTCCTGCTTTCTCTCCATACCCCTTGATCCCTTTGGCCGTAAGGGCCTGATCTACCTCCCTTTTGAATATATCTATATCTAACAAACTGGCCTCAACAACTTTCTGGGGTAGAGAATTCCACAGGTTAACCACTCTCTGAGTGAAGAAATTTCTCCTCATCTGGGTCCTAAATGGCTTACCCCTTATTCTTAGACTGTGAACCCTAGATCTGGAACTCCCAAGCAACAGGAACATTCTTCCTGCCTCTAACCTGTCCAATCCCGTCAGAATTTTATATGTTTCTATGAGATCCCCTCTCATTCTTCCAAACTCCAGTGGATACAGGCCCAGTTAATCCAGTCTCTCCTCATACGTCAGTCCAACCATCCCAGAATCAATCTGGTGAACCTTCACTGTACTCCCTCAATAGCAAGAACACCCTTCCTCAGATTAGGAGACCAAAGCTGAACACACTATTCCAGGTGTGGCCTCAGCAAGGCTCTGTACAACTGCAGTAAGACTTCTCTGCCCCTATACTCAAATCCCCTAGCTATGAAGGCCAACATGCCATTTGTCTTCTTCACCGCCTGCTGTACCTGCATGCCAAACTTCAATGACTGATGTACCATGACACCCAGGTCTCATTGCACCTCCCCTTTTCCTAATCTGTCACCATTCAGATAATATTCTGTCTTCCTGTTTTTGCCACCAAAGTGGATAACCTCACAATTATCTACATTATACTGCATCTGCCATGCATTTGCCCACTCACCTAACCTGTCCAAGTCACCCTGCAGCCTCTTAGCACCCTCCTCACAGCTCACACCACCACCCAGCTTAGCGTCATCTGCAAACTTGGAGATATTACATTCAATTCCTTCATCTAAATCATTGATGTATATTGTAAATAGCTGGGGTCCCAGCACTGACCCCTGCGGCACCCCACTAGTCACTGCCTGCCGTTCTGAAAAGGACCCGTTTATTCCAACTCTCTGCTTCCTGTCTGCCAACCAGTTCTCTAGCCATGTCAATACATTACTCCTAATACCATGTGCTTTAATTTTACACACTAATCTCTTGTGTGGGACTTTGTCAAAAGCCTTTTGAAAGTCCAAATACACCACATCCACTGGTTCTCCCTTATCCACTCTACTAGTTACATCCTCAAAAAATTCCAGAAGATTTGTCAAGCATGATTTCCCTTTCATAAATCCATGCTGACTTGGACCAATCCTGTCACTGCTTTCCAAATGCGCTGCTATTTCATCTTTAATAATTGCTTCCAACATTTTCCCCCACCACCGATGTCAGGCTAACCGGTCTATAATTACCCGTTTTCTCTCTCCCTCCTTTTTTAAAAAGTGGCGTTACATTAGCTACCCTCCAGTCCATAGGAACTGATCCAGAGTCAATAGAATTTTGGAAAATGACCACCAATGCTTCCACTATTTCCAGGGTCACTTCCTTAAGTACTCTGGGATGCAGCCTATCGGGCCCTGGGGATTTATCGGCCTTCGATCCCATCAATTTCCCTAACACAATTTCCTGACTAATAAGGATTTCCTTCAGTTCCTCCTTTTCGCTAGACCCTCGAACCCCTAGTGCTTCCAGAAGGTTATTTGTGTCTTCCTTAGTGAAGACAGATCCAAAGTATTTGTTCAATTAGTCTGCCATTTCTTTGTTCCACATTATAAATCCACCTGATTCTGACTGCAAAGGACCTACGTTGGTCTTCACTAATCTTTTTCTCTTCACATATCTATCGAAGCTTTTGCAGTCAGTTTTTATGGTCCCTGCAAGCTTCCTCTCATAATCTATTTCCCCCCTCCTAATTAAACCCTTTGTCCTCCTCTGCTGAGTTCTAAATTTCTCCAAGTCCTCAGATTTGCTGCTTTTTCTGGCCAATTTATATGCCTCTTCCTTGGATTTAACACTATCCCTAATTTCCCTTGTTAGCCACAGTTGAGCTACCTTCCCCTTTTTATTTTTACTTCAGACAGGGATGTACAATTGTTGAAGTTCATCCATGTAATCTATAAATGTCTGCCATTGCCTATCCATCGTCAACCCTTTAAATATCATCCTAGCCAAATCACGTCTCATACCATCGAAGTTACCTTTCCTTTCGTTCAGGAGCCTTGTCTCTGAATTAACACTGTCACTCTCCATCTTAATAAAGAATTCTACCATATTATGGTCACTCTTCCCCAGGGGACCTCGCACAACAAGATTGTTAATTAGTCCTTTCTCATTACAGAACACCCTGTCTAGGATGGCCAGCTCTCTAGTTGGTTCCTCGACATATTGGTCTAGAAAACCATCCCTAATACACTCCAGGAAATCCTCCTCCACCGCATTGCTACCAGTTTGGTTAGCCCAATCTATATGTAGATTAAAGTCGCCCATGATAACCGCTGTACCTTTATTGCACGCATCCTTAATTTCTTGTTTGATGCCATCCCCAACCTCACTACTACTGTACACAACTCCCACTGGCATTTTCTGCCCTTTGGTATTCCGCAGCTCTTCCCATACAGATTCCACATCATCCAAGCTAATGTCCTTTCTTACTATTGCGTTAATTTCCTCTTTAACCAGCAACGCTACCCCACCTCCTTTTCCATTCTGTCTATCCTTCCTGAATGTTGAATACCCCTGCATGTTGAGTTCCCAGCCTTGGTCACCCTGAAGCCAAGTCTCCGTAATCCCAATGATATCATAATCATTAATAGCTGCCTGCGCAGTTAATTCATCCATCTTATTACGAATACTCCTCTCATTGAGGCACAGAGCCTTCAGGCTTGTCTTTTTAACACTCTTTGTCCCTTTAGAATTTTGCTGTAATGTGGCGCTTTTTTATTTGTGCCTTGGGTTTCTCTGCCCTCCACTTTTACTATTCTCCTTTCTATCTTTTGCTTCTGCCCCCATTTTATTTCCCTCTGTCTCTCTGCATAGCTTCCCATCCCCCTGCCATATTAGTTTAACCTCTCCCCAACAGTACTAGCAAACACTCTCCCTAAGACATTTGTTCCAGTCCTGCCCAGGTGCAGACCATCCGGTTTGTACTGGTCCCACCTCCCCCAGAACTGGTTCCAATTTGAATCCCTCCCTCTTGCACCACTCCTCAAGCCATGTATTCATCTTAGCTATCCTGCTATTTCTACTCTAACTAGCACGTGGCACTGGTAGCAATCCTGAGATTACTACTCCTTTTGAGGTCCTACTTTTTAATTTAACTCCTAGCTCCCTAAATTCAGCTTGAAGGACCTCACCCCGCTTTTTACCTATATCGTTGGTACCTATATGCACCATGACAACTGGCTGTTCACCCTTCCCCTCCAGAATGCCCTGCAGCCACTCCGAGACATCCTTGACCTTTGCACCAGGGAGGCAACATACCATCCTGAAGTCTCGGTTGCGACCGCAGAAACGCCTTTCTATCCCCCTTCCAATAGAATCCCCTATCACTATAGCTCTCCCACTCTTTTTCCTGCCCTCCTGCTACTGGTCATGGATGCTTTTGAGAGCGAGGAGTCAGCCGTCACTGCTCGCCAGATCAGGACCTGGACCAGCCAGGATCCTGTGCTATCATTAGTAAAGAGTTGCGTCCTAAATGGGAACTAGATGGGCCATTCCCGGGTAAATGCAAGATGAAATTAAGCCATTTCACCAACACAAAGATGAAATGTCCATCCAGTCAGATTGTCTCTTATGGGGTAATCATCTGGTTTTGCCAAAAAAAGGCAGGGAAACGTTTATACACGACCGACACAATACCCACCCAGGCATTGTCATGATGAAGGCAATTGCCAGGTCGCATGTTTGGTGGCCCGGCATTGACTCGGACTTGGAGTCATTCGTGCATCAGTGCAACACTTGCTCGCAACTGAGCAATGCACCAAGGGAGGCTCCACTGAGTCTGTGGTCATGGCCCTCCAAACCGTGGTCCAGGATCCACGTAGATTTTGCTGGCCCCTTTCTAGGAAAGATGCTTTTAGTAGTTGTGGATGCTTACTCCAAATGGATTGAATGCGTAATCATGTCATCCTGCACGTCCATAGCCACCATTGAAAGCCTCGGGGCCATGTTCGCCACCCATGGCCTGCCCGACGTCCTTGTCAGCGACAATGGACCGTGTTTCACCAGCTCAGAATTCAACGAGTTTATGACTCGCAATGGCATCAAGCATGTCAGGTCTGCTCCGTTTAAGCCTGCATCTAACGGTCAGGCAGAGCGGGCAGTCTAAACAATCAAGCAGAGCATGAAATGCGTGACGGACGGCTCCCTGCAGACCCGCTTGTTTCGCATTCTGCTCAGTTACCGGACGCGACCCCACTCACTCACCGGGGTTCCCCCGGCAGAATTGTTAATGAAGAGAGCCCTCAAAACCAGGCTGTCCCTAGTCCACCCGGATCTTAATGATCACATGGAAACCCGGCGACACCGGCAGAACATGTACCACGATTGAACGGCTGTTTCACGTGATATTGATGTTAACGACCCTGTGTTTGTCCTGAATTACAGTCATGGTCCCAAGTGAATTGCTGGCACTGTTTTGGCCAAGGAAGGGATAGGGTGTTTATAATCAAACTGTCAAATGGCCAAACGTGCAGAAAGCATTTAGATCAGACCAAATTGCGATTTACTGACAACCAGGAATGACTTGAAGAGGACATCACCATCGACGATCCACCAACACACACCCAGCCAGCAATCGACCTCACTGTCAATCACGAGGATCAACCCACCGTTCCTGACAGTCCGGTCAGACCAGCCGCGGTGCAGTGCAGCAATGGTCTGACCAACTCACACATGCCAGGGTTTGAACTTAGATGATCAACCAGGGAGTGAAGGGCTCCGGATCGCCTCAACTTGTAAATAACTTGTACCGAAGACTTCGGAGGGGGGGCGCGGGGGGGCGGGGAGTGATGTTATGTATGTAACTATGTAATACTTGCCACGACTGTTGGAGTTCTAATGGTCACCTGCACAGACATGCACAGACATGCAGGGCCAGTATAAAAGGTTGGTTGCCACTCTTGGAGTTGTGTAGACACTCTGGAGTTGTAACTGATACATCCTTACTACACAGTATAAATGCACACGAGGCCAATGCTTGAGAGAAGGTCAGTCTGTGACCTGTCCTTTATTCCTTAGCACTCAAGTGATGAAGGTGGGTGGAGCTTCCCCTTTTATACCTGAAGGTCCAGGTTAGGAGTGTCTCCCACCTAGTGGTCAGTGTTCTCACGGTGTACAACTTAGGTCAGTTTATACATGGGTTACAATGCTGGTTGAATACATGACATCACCTCCCCCCCCAAAGTCTTATTGGGATCACAGGTTGAGTCTCTCTGGTGGTTTACGCTCCCTTGTAGAGCGCCTGAGTTGGGGCTCCGGTTGTTGGGCGCTGGCCTGAGTGTCTGCTGTTTGCAGTGCCTCAGGCCTGTCCGGACTGCCCACAGTGACTGGGCTCTCCTCCCTTTGGTTCCGATGTTCGGTCACCTGTGGTGGAGTGAACTCTATATCGTGTTCTTCCTCTGTTTCTTCTATGGGGTTGCTGAACCTCCTTTTTGTTTGATCCACATGTTTGCGGCAGATTTGTCCATTGGTAAGTTTAACAACCAGAATCCTATTTCCCTCTTTGGCAACCACAGTGCCTGCGAGCCATTTGGGCCCTGCAGCGTAGTTGAGGACAAAAACAGGATCATTTACATCAATACATCGCGCCCTCGCATTCCTGTCATGGTAGTGATATTGTGACTGGCGCCTGCTCTCGACAATTTCTTTCATGGTAGGGTGTATAAGGGATAATCTGGTTTTGAGCGTCCTTTTCATTAGCAGCTCTGCGGGTGGAACCCCTGTGAGCGAGTGTGGTCGGGATCTATAGGCCAACAGGAGGCGTGATAAGCGGGTTTGTAGGGAACCCCCTTGGAATCTGAGCATCCCCTGTTTGATTATCTGCACTGCTCGTTCTGCCTGGCCGTTTGAGGCCGGCTTGAACGGTGCCGTTCTAACATGGTTAATTCCATTGCCTGCCATGAAGTCCTGGAATTAAGTGCTTGTGAAACACGGGCCATTGTCGCTGACCAAGATGTCCGGTAGACCGTGGGCGGCGAACATTGCCCGTAGACTTTCTACCGTGGCAGAGGATGTGCTTGAATTTAAAATGTCATACTCGATCCATTTGGAGTAGGCGTCTACTACAACCAAAAACATTTTCTCCATGAAAGGACCTGCGTAGTCCACATGGATGCGTGACCAAGGCTTGGCGGGCCATGGCCAGGGGCAAAGGGGGGCTTCCCTGGGCGCATGGCCCAGCTGGGCACACGTGTTGCACCTGCGAAACAAAGTTCCAGATCTGCGTCTATCCCTGGCCACCAAACGTGTGACCTGGCAATTGCCTTCATCGTGACAATGCCCGGGTGCCCATTGTGGAGTTCTCTGATGAACACCTCTCTGCACATCTGGGGCATGACTTCGCGGTTTCCCCACAGTAGGCAATCGGCCTGAATCGAGAGTTCATCCTTGCGCCTGTGAAATGGTTTAAATTTCACAGGGCATGCCCTATACGTGGCTGCCCAGTCCCTATTCAGGACACATTTCTTGACTAGAGACAATAGCGGGTCTCTATTTGTCCAGACTTTAATCTGACGGGATGTCACGGGCGAGCATTCACTTCCGAAAGCTTCAACAGCCATGACCATCTCAGCACCATGCTCTGTAGCCCCCTCAGTGGTGGCTAGTGGGAGCCTGCTGAGTGCATCAGCGCAGTTTTCGGTACCCGGTCTGTGCCGAATTGTGTAGTCATAGGCAGCTAACGTGAGTGCCCACCTCTGTATGCGGGCCGATGCGTTTGCATTTATGGCCTTGTTGTCGGCCAAAAGGGACGTTAGGGGTTTGTGAACTGTCTCCAGCTCAAATTTCCTGCCAAACAGGTACTGGTGCATTTTCTTTACCGCATATACACATGCGAGCGCCTCCTTTTCTACCATCCCGTAGCCCCTTTCTGCCTGGGACAGACTCCTGGAGGCATAAGCTACTGGCTATAACTGACCCTTGGCATTGACATGCTGCAACACACACCCGACACCATAGGACGACGCATCGCACGTTAACACAAGTTTCTTACATGGGTCATATAGCGTTAACAGATTGTTGGAACATAATAAATTGCGTGCTCTATTAAAAGCCCTTTCCTGGCTGTCCCTCCAGACCCATTCGCGACCTTTGTGTAGGAGTACGTGTAGCGGCTCTAGCAGCGTGCTCAATTTGGGAAGAAAGTTACCAAAATAGTTCAGGAGCCCCAGGAACAAACGCAGCTCCGTCGTGTTACAGGGTCTGGGTGCTCTCTGGATCGCTTCCGTCTTGGATGCAGTAGGGCTGATCCCATCTGGTGCTACCCTCATCCCCAGGAATTCTACCTCTGGAGCTAGGAAGACGCACTTCACCTTTTTCAGTCGCAGACCTATCCGGTCCAGTCTGCGTAGCACCTCCTCCAGGTTGTGGAGGTGTTCTTCAGTATCGTAACCCGTAATGAGGATGTCGTCCTGAAAAACCACCGTCCCTGGAATCGACTTGAGGAGGCTTTCCATATTTCGTTGGAAGATCGCGGCGGCTGAGCGAATCCCGAACGGACATCTGTTGTACTCAAACAACCCCTTGTGTGTCGTGATGGTGGTCAGCTTCTTCAACTCACTCGGCAGCTCCTGGGTCATGTAAGCTGAGGTCAGGTCCAATTTTGAAAAAAGTTTGCCACCAGATAGCGTCGCAAAGAGATCCTCCACTCTCGGTAGCGGGTACTGGTCTTGGAGTGACACCCGATTGATGGTGGCCTTGTAATCGCCACATATCCTGACCGACCCATCCGCCTTGAGCACCGGCACAATCGGGCTCGCCCAGTCACTGAATTCCCTCAACAGGCGGTCCAATTCGCCTTCTATCTTTTCCCGCATCACGTACGGCACCGCTCTGGCCTTGTGGTGTACTGGTCTGGCGTCCGGGTTTATGTGAATCACTACCTTGGCCCCAATGAAAGTGCCAATGCCGGATTGAAATAATGAGTCAAATTTGTCCAAGACCTGTGAGCATGATACTCGCTCCACAGAGGAAATTACATTGACATCGCCCCATTTCCAGTTCATGACAGCAAGCCAACTCCTCCCCAGTAGTGCGGGACCGTCCCCTGGGACAATCCAGAGTGGCAACCTGTTCTCCGAATCTTTGTGGTTCACGACTACCGTGGCGCTGCCTAGCACCGGAATGATCTGCTTTGTGTAAGTCCATAGCTGTGCGTCAATCGCCGATAAATTTGGCCTCCTGGCCTTGGATGCCCACAACTTTTCGAACTGTTTGATACCCATCAGGGACTGGCTGGCACCCGTGTCTAACTCCATTGATACTGGGATGCCATTGAGGAGCACTTTCATCATTATCGATGGCGTCCTGGTGTATGAACTGTATACGTGCTCCACATGAACTCGCTGAACTTCAGCTTCCAGCGATTTCCCCCAGTGTCCATTTCTGCAATTTCTGCAGGTATTTTGCTCATCTCTGCAAACTTCGGCTGAGTGTGTGCCTCCACGCCTCCAGCATGAGTTGCAGTTCAAAACAAAAGGTCCCTTGCCAGTCGATCGTCCCTGACTGCCCCTGTTATTGTCCTTGAGTGCACCATTAACAGGTGTTGATGGCCCCATTACTGGCCGCATTGTCCCTTGCAATGGCGTGAATCGCTGTTCAGCTTGCCATTGTCTCTGTCGAACTCCCCCTCTGGGTTTGACTACATGTTGGGGCATGCCTGACTGCCCTTGTCTGCCTGGAGAACTGTGTGCTGCTTTAACAATGTTGAATCTCTGTCCCAACCATTCCTTAACACAGTACCTCTCGTCTGTTCTGCTAGTGGCCATGCTCGCGTGGTTTAAATCCCAGTTTCTTGTCGCCATTGATACGTCCTTACTACACAGTATAAATGCACACGAGGCCCATGCTTGAGAGAAGGTCAGTCTGTGACCTGACCTTTATTCCTTAGCACTCAAGTGATGAAGGTGGGTGGAGCTTCCCCTTTTATACCTGAATGTCCAGGTTAGGAGTGTCTCCCACCTAATGGTCAGTGTTCTCACGGTGTACAACTTAGGTCAGCTTATACATGGGTTACAATGCTGGTTGAATACATGGCAGTAACAAAGAAGACTAAGGTCACACTAAGTTTAGCTCACAGTACACAGCCTCGTGGAGTTCTTCCACACACAACAGTTCACATGCAATTCGTGCACTGAATACTTGGCCATCTGGTCATGTCACAGTTTCACATCTGCAGACGGGAAGCCCTTAGCAACCAAACCACTGTTGCAAAGGATCTTGGAGGCCATGGGAACCCAGGGAAGCCATTACATTCATAAAGTAAAGGCCCATTCCAAGACAGAGCCCAGAGGGGAAGGCAACCAAAAGGCTGATGTGTTAGCCAAGGAGGGAGCCAAAACAGGAGAGTTTTGGGACCCATATGGGTCCAGTCTAGTAGCAGCGATCCGGGACAAAGGGGGAACACAAGGGAGTGTAGGGGTATCGTTGGCCCCGGACTTGAGGAAAGCCCGGGCACAGGATCCCGTCCTCAAGGTTGTCCTGGAGTAGCTGGCTAGGGGAGAAAAGGTAGAAGGTCCGTTCGGAGTAGCGGGCATTACTTTAAAGGAGGGAATGCTTTTCAGGGGGGATCAGTGGGTAGTTCCAGAACAGCACCAGAAGGAATTCCTCCAGGTAGCCCACGGGGGTCCAGGAGCGGGACACCCATGGCCGGAGACTACCTGGCAGAGAGTAGAACAGGCAGGGTGGTGGCCGCAACTGAGGGAGGATGTCCGCGATTTTTGTGCAGACTGTCTGGTGTGCGCAGCAAACAACCCCGATCCCCAGAAAAGAAAGGTTCCCATGGGACACACGAGAAGGATAGAGGGACCATGGCAGTTGGTACAGGTCGATTACATCAGGCCATTGCCCACTGCAAAGGTGGGGTTACAAGTACTGTTTGGTCCTAGTGGATGTTTTCTCGGAGTGGGTTGAACCCTTTCCGTGCCGATCATCCACGGCACTGGCGACGGCACTGATCTTGGTGAGGGAAGTGTTCTCTAGTTGGGGACTGCCGCAGATCGTGGAGTCTGACCGGGGAGCCACTTCACAGGGCAGGTCATGCAGGCTACCTTGAAAGTGCTAGGGATAGAAGGGAAATGGAGGGTTGTGGAGTGACTTAATCAGACCATCAAAGAAAGGCTGCAGAAGGAAACAGGACAGCCCCCGAAAAAGTGGGTTGAGGTCCTGCCCTTTGTCCTGATGGGGGTCCGAGCCAGCCTCTCCAGAAGCACAGGGTATTCCCCGCATGAGCTCATGACTGGATGACTGGTAGGGTCATGCACATGCCCACCCATGTTCTGTCGCCGGTTCTCACAGCGGGGCAGGTGAGAGAGGTTAACCGGGACAAGTTTGTCAAGAATCTGTTCGAGCACTTGAAACAGATTCATTGGCAAGCTGCCAGCAACACGGGGCAGCACTGGAGCAATCGGTTTGCTGCTCGAGCCCCGGAGAACCCACGAGTGGAAGGTAGGGGATCAGGTTATGGTCCGCAACTACGCTCGGGTGGGCACGTTTGAGCCTTTGTACATGGGACCCTACAGCATCGTAGATAAGGCCAGTCACATCCTGTACGCGGTTAAGCTTCCGAAGCGCACAAAGTGGTTCCATGTGAACCAGTGCAAGTTGATAACCCGGGAGAAAGAGCGAGAAACAGAAAGAAGCACCAAGGCACTGTAAACAGCATGGTGGACGCGGGTCTTCCTCCCATAGTTTGGGACAGTGAGGAGCCCGTGGTGGTGGTGGTGGTAGGAGGAGTAGCAGGATCCCACAGCCGAGAACGCCATGGTCACCTCCTTACACACCACCGAGGAGCCGTAAAAGGCCCAGGGTCTTAGAGACCTAGAGGGACCCCTAGAGACGGGTGGCAGTGTATATAGTTTCCTTCTCAGTTTCGTGTTTTTACAGAGTGTGTTTTTGATGAAGCCAGACCTGTGGAGGTATACCCTCTCACAGAAAGGTTATTGTTTCTTTGTACTTTAACAGGGAGCCGAGAGAGTGATGGAGACAACCCTGGTAATCGTTCTTTGGAGCTTAGCCGGAATAGGGTACAGGAGGAGGGGGTCACCGAGTTGTCCTTCCTCTACGGATGTACTGGGGGGAACGGACCCACCGTGACACGGGGGTAGGACAGGGGACACGGACGGGATGGCAGCCTACTTCCACGCGGGAAGGTGGCCAGGGTGGCTGGAGTCGAATTCGACGCCGGGTTCACATACGGGGAGGCTTCCATACCGTGTCCCAGACTGAAGGTCACACCCACATGGGTTGGGGTGACCAAGGGCAAGACCGAATGCTTGAAGTGCAAGGGACACATTCCCCTGGGATGGTGGTGATGGCTCAGCAAATTAAGTCAGGACATGGGGAACCAGACAGCGGACTGGGAATGACTGGGGAACAATACATACCGACAGATCACGGGGTCAAAGGCGGGAGTGGAAGTGTGCTGGGACAAGTGGTGGAAGGAGGAACAGAGAATTTATGTGTGTATGTGGGGGTCAGTACGGACCTGCCCAGCGGGTGTGTCGATTGCCTTTTTGAGGCAATGGCAGGATGCCGGGGCTGGGATCAGATGGGATAGAAGTATGGACTCCTGCCTGATCCCAGACCCTCCCAACACAATAAATGCCACTGAACTTGTAGCACCCAAGAGGAAGCCCATGCCCACAGCCCCACTGGTACAGGCAACAGAAGTTAGGTGTCCAACCACCACACTAGGCCCAGGGAATGGTTTAGTTTTAGTCCCGACTGGAAAGGTTTTATTCCAGGGGCTGCATTACGCGGTCACGTTGGTCATTTTGAACTTAACCGGGGTACATCTACCCAAGTGGTGTCCAAAAGAAACTGAGCAGCTGTATGAGGCGCTCATTAAAGAAATGTTCCGCCAGTTCTTGAGCTCAGTTACGGGGATGTGAGTCTGGAAAGATTGTATGTTATGGGAGTATATGATAACATTAGTCCGGGGAGGCAGAGGTGAGGGGTGCTCAATGATGTCGCTACGGTGTGTAGCACGGGTACAACTCTCATCAATAGTATGGACGACGTGCAGCTGCAAATGCAGATCAGTGGTTTAAAGGACCAGCTGCGGAAAATCCTGGGGGGAGGGAACCTGGTGGTAGGGTCCGAGTTAGAGGAGGACCAGGCAATGACTGTCCATTTAAAGGAGGTTATCGCAGAGCTGGAGACACACGCAGACTGTAAATGCATTAATACGGGAGGACAGGAATGCCTCGGTGCAGGCAGCACGAAACGAAGTGTGCGTGTTGTACGGTGCCTGGTTGCTGAGCGAGGGGCACAGTAAGTTAGAGGACCTCCGTCATGGATCAACAACCGGCACCTCGCAGCGCTCAGCCCGTATAGTAATTCAATGAGCCCGTGTCAGCTCCGTCTAGTCTCCGAAGCCTACCCAGTCCCAGTGGATTGTGGTCGGTCCAATCACACAATCATGGGGGTAGTGTTGCGTATGTCGGTAATGGGCGGGACATCATAACCAGCACCGGTATACAGGGTGGAGAACATTGAGGTCATACAGGAAGGGGTGCACGTGCGGTATCATGCGGTCCCACCGTTTGCTATAAAGTGGGAGCACGCCATGAGCGGCAGTTGGGGAGAGGCGGGAGCAGCGTCGGAGCGGCCTATAAAAGGCCCAGCGGGAGCTCGAGTACCAGCGGCAGTTGGCGAGAGGTGGGAGCAGCGTCGGAGCGGCCTATAAAAGGCCCAGCGGGAGCTCGAGTAACAGCGGCAGTTGGCGAGAGGTGGGAGCAGCGTCGGAGCGGCCTATAAAAGGCCTAGCGGGAGCTCGAGTACCAGCGGCAGTTGGCGAGAGGTGGGAGCAGCGTCGGAGCGGCCTATAAAAGGCCTAGCGGGAGCTCGAGTACCAGCGGCAGTTGGCGAGAGGTGGGAGCAGCGTCGGAGCGGCCTATAAAAGGCCCAGCGGGAGCTCGAGTACCAGCGGCAGTTGGCGAGAGGCGGGAGCAGTGTGGGAGCGGCCTATAAAAGGCGTACTTGTGCAGCTACAGCGGGAGAGAAAGCAAAATAGAAGTAGAAAAGAATCAAAAGGTGACGTCACAGCCAATGGGGTAAGTGATTGGCTGGTGATTGGTGAGTAGCTTTTCTTTTTATTTTTTATATCAGTAAGTGAACTGTAACATTGTTATTACCAACTTAAGGGTATCTAAGGGTTAAGGCATGGCAGGAGAGCTCGGTCACGTGATATGCTCCTCCTGTACCATGTGGGAACTCAGGGACACTTCCGGTGTCCCTGACGACTACGTGTGTGAGAAGTGTATCCGCCTCGAGCTCCTGACGGTCCGCGTTACGGAATTGGAGCTGAGGGTGGATTCACTCTGGAGCATCCACGATGCTGAGAATGACGTGAGTATCACGTGTAGTGAGTTGGTCTTACCGCAGGAGAAGGGTCCACAGCCAGATAGGGAATGGAAGACCAGCAGGAAGAGCAGTGCAAGGAAGGTAGTGCAGGGGTCCCCTGTGGTCATCCCCCTGCAAAACAGATACACCGTTTTGAGTACTGTTGGGGGGGATGACTCATCAGGGGAGGGCAGCAGCAGCCAAGTTCATGGCACCATGGCTGGCTCTGCTGCACAGGAGGGCAAAAAAAAGAGTGGGAGCGCGATAGTGATAGGGGATTTAATGGTGAGGGGAATAGATAGGCATCTCTGCGGCCGCAACCGAAACTCCAGGATGGTATGTTGCCTCCCTGGTGCAAGGGTCAAGGATGTCTCAGAGCGGGTGCAGGACATTCTGAAATGGGAGGGAGAACAGCCAGTTGTCGTGGTGCACATTGGTACCAATGACATAGGTAAAAAAAGGGATGAGGTCCTACGAAACGAATTTAAGGAGCGAGGAGCTAAATTAAAAAGTAGGACCTCAAAAGTAGTAATCTCGGGATTGCTACCAGTGCCACATGCTAGTCAGAGTAGGAATCGCAGGATAGTGCAGATGAATACATGGCTTGAGCAGTGGTGCAGCAGGGAGGGATTCAAATTCCTGGGGCATTGGAACCGGTTCTGGGGGAGGTGGGACCAGTACAAACCGGACGGTCTGCACCTGGGCAGGACCGGAACCAATGTCCTCGGGGGAGTGTTTGCTAGTGCTGTTGGGGAGGAGTTAAACTAATATGGCAGGGGGATGGGAATCAATGTAGGGAGATAGAGGGAAACAAAAGGGAGGCAGAGGCAGGAGATGGAGGGGAGATGGGGGGGGGTGGGGGGCGGAGAGGCCCGGGGCGGGGAACAGGAAGGGCCACTGTGCGGCAGAATTCTAAAAGGACAAAGGGTGTTAAAAAAACAAGCCTGAAGGCTTTGTGTCTTAATGCAAGGAGTATCCGCAATAAGGTGGATGAATTAACTGTGCAAATCGATGTTAACAAATATGATGTGATTGGGATTACGGAGACGTGGCTCCAGGATGATCAGGGCTGGGAACTCAACATCCAGGGGTATTCAACATTCAGGAAGGATAGAATAAAAGGAAAAGGAGGTGGGGTAGCATTGCTGGTTAAAGAGGAGATTAATGCAATAGTTAGGAAAGACATTAGCTTGGATGATGTGGAATCTATATGAGTAGAGCTACAGAACACCAAAAGGCAAAAAACATTAGTGGGAGTTGTGTACAGACCTCCAAACAGTAGTAGTGATGTTGGGGAGGGCATCAAACAGGAAATTAGGGGTGCATGCAATAAAGGTGCAGCAGTTATAATGGGTGACTTTAATATGCACATAGATTGGGCTAGCCAAACTGGAAGCAATACGGTGGAAGAGGATTTCCTGGAGTGCATAAGGGATGGTTTTCTAGACCAATATGTCGAGGAACCAACTAGGGGGGAGGCCATCTTAGACTGGGTGTTGTGTAATGAGAGAGGACTAATTAGCAATCTCATTGTGCGAGGCCCCTTGGGGAAGAGTGACCATAATATGGTGGAATTCTGCATTAGGATGGAGAATGATACAGTTAATTCAGAGACCATGGTCCAGAACTTAAAGAAGGGTAACTTTGAAGGTATGAGGCGTGAATTGGCTAGGATAGATTGGCGAATGATACTTAAGGGGTTGACTGTGGATGGGCAATGGCAGACATTTAGAGACCGCATGGATGAATTACAACAATTGTACATTCCTGTCTGGCGTAAAAATAAAAAAGGGAAGGTGGCTCAACCGTGGCTATCTAGGGAAATCAGGAATAGTATTAAAGCCAAGGAAGTGGCATACAAATTGGCCAGAAATAGCAGCGAACCTGGGGACTGGGAGAAATTTAGAACTCAGCAGAGGAGGACAAAGGGTTTGATTCGGGCAAGGAAAATGGAGTACGAGAAGAAGCTTGCAGGGAACATTAAGGCGGATTGCAAAAGTTTCTATAGGTATGTAAAGAGAAAAAGGTTAGTAAAGACAAACGTAGGTCCCCTGCAGTCAGAATCAGCGGAAGTCATAATGGGGAACAAAGAAATGGCAGACCAATTGAACAAGTACTTTGGTTCAGTATTCACTAAGGAGGACACAAACAACCTTCCAGATATAAAAGGGGTCAGAGGGTCTAGTAAGGAGGAGGAACTGAGGGAAATCTTTATTAGTCGGGAAATTGTGTTGGGGAAATTGATGGGATTGAAGGCCAATAAATCCCCAGGGCCTGATGGACTGCATCCCAGAGTACTTAAGGAGGTGGCCTTGGAAATAGCGGATGCATTGACAGTCATTTTCCAACATTCCATTGACTCTGGATCAGTTCCTATCGAGTAGAGGGTAGCCAATGTAACCCCACTTTTTAAAAAAGGAGGGAGAGAGAAAACAGGGAATTATAGACCGGTCAGCCTGACCTCAGTAGTGGGTAAAATGATGGAATCAATTATTAAGGATGTCATAGCAGCGCATTTGGAAAATGGTGACATGATAGGTCCAAGTCAGCATGGATTTGTGAAAGGGAGATCATGCTTGACAAATCTTCTGGAATTTTTTGAGGATGTTTCCAATAAAGTGGACAAGGGAGAACCAGTTGATGTGGTATATTTGGACTTTCAGAAGGTTTTCGACAAGGTCCCACACAAGAGATTAATGTGCAAAGTTAAAGCACATGGGATTGGGGGTAGTGTGCTGACGTGGATTGAGAACTGGTTGTCAGACAGGAAGCAAAGAGTAGGAGTAAATGGCAGGCAGTGACTAGTGGGGTACCGCAAGGTTCTGTGCTGGGGCCCCAGCTGTTTACATTGTACATTAATGATTTAGACGAGGGGATTAAATGTAGTATCTCCAAATTTGCAGATGACACTAATTTGGGTGGCAGTGTGAGCTGCGAGGAGGATGCTATGAGGCTGCAGAGTGACTTGGATAGGTTAGGTGAGTGGGCAAATGCATGGCAGATGAAGTATAATGTGGATAAATGTGAGGTTATCCACTTTGGTGGTAAAAACAGAGAGATAGACTATTATCTGAATGGTGAGAGATTAGGAAAAGGGAAGGTGCAACGAGACCTGGGTGTCATGGTACATCAGTCATTGAAGGTTGGTATGCAGGTACAGCAGGCGGTTAAGAAAGCAAATGGCATGTTGGCCTTCATAGCGAGGGGATTTGAGTACAGGGGCAGGGAGGTGTTGCTACAGTTGTACAGGGCCTTAGTGAGGCCACACCTGGAGTATTGTGTACAATTTTGGTCTCCTAACTTGAGGAAGGACATTCTTGCTATTGAGGGAGTGCAGCGAAGATTCACCAGACTGATTCCCGGGATGGTGGGACTGACCTATCAAGAAAGACTGGATCAACTGTGCTTGTATTCACTGGAGTTCAGAAGAATGAGAGGGGACCTCATAGAAACGTTTAAAATTCTGACGGGTTTAGACAGGTTAGATGCAGGAAGAATGTTCCCAATGTTGGGGAAGTCCAGAACCAGGGGTCACAGTCTAAGGATAAGGGGTAAGCCATTTAGGACCGAGATGAGGAGAGACTTCTTCACCCAGAGAGTGGTGAACCTGTGGAATTCTCTGCCACAGAAAGTGGTTGGGGCCAATTCACTAAATATATTCAAAAGGGAGTTAGATGAAGTCCTTACTACTTGGGGGATCAAGGGGTATGGCGAGAAAGCAGGAAGGAGGTACTGAAGTTTCATGTTCAGCCATGAACTCATTGAATGGCGGTGCAGGCTAGAAGGGCTAAATGGCCTACTCCTGCACCTATTTTCTATGTTTCTATGTTTCTATGATCGGCACTGACCTCAAGGGGTGCCAGAGCAGGGGTGCACGTGTCATATTGTGTCCCCAGCATTTGAATACATTCAATCGGCCAGAGTGTGGGTTTGAATCCGAGAGTCGAGAGCCCATCAATTGTACCATGGAGGTGAGGGCCCAGAGCTATGTTCCACCTTGGGTAGCATATGCGGGCAATGGGACATACTGTGTAACCACGATTGTGGACCGGTATCGAGTGCACCGGGACACTTAGTGTCCGATCACCGACAGCACTTTCTGCTTCAAACCCCACGCCGAAGTTCAAACGGCACAGGAACGTATTATTCTGATCCCAGAGCCATCCACAGTACACGTTACAGTAAACGACACGATCCCGAACTTGCAACAGTATATTACCCAGTTCGGGAGTCAGATTCCTTTTCTGCCGGAACACCTAACAACATTATTAACACTGAGCTAACCCAAAAACATTATTTCTCACTGGAACAGACGAACCACGACACAGGGAAAGAATTAAAGGGATAAATTCCATGCCCTGGTGCGACCTTGGTATAAGTGTGGAGGTTCCTCTGTGGATCCGGATATGCTCACATGCTCTCGTCATTGTACAGTTTTTGATTGTGATATACCTGTTGTGTATTTTTTGTAAAACAAAAAGTCAGGCACTCTGGAGTCGATGGGATGCTGTAGTTAACGAACCTTGAATGTAACTTTCTGTATATATGTGGTAACAGTGCGGTGCACGGTTGTATTTCGGGGACATATATTCGGGGTGTTTTAAAAGACAAAAGGATAGGATTGGTTGGAAACCACGATGCTTGCTCACCAGCGGACGTTGATATGTTCTAGAAGGACTCTTGAAATATCATAGAGGGGACTGTAAGCACCGGCTCCCCATGGATTGTTGGGCATTATCAGGATATTGTGTTTTAATATTTCTCACTGCAGAAAGAGCTGGCAGCCTGTTGTGGGAGCAGCCCAGGTATTTTTCCATGTTGTACTCAAAATCCACATCTGATGGATGGGGGGGTGGTCTGGGACAAGTTACAATGGCCAGGAGAAGGCAACTCATCACAGGTAATGGGCAAAGATGGAGGGTCCATTGTTAAGCAATGTGAACTCGTCAGAAATAGATCAGATGTAAACTGGTCAGTGATCAAGCCATTACCTGGATCAGTTAACCCCGAGAGGCGGGAAACCAGAACAAAAGAAAGCCATTAAGCCCCAGACCGGTTGGAAGCAAAAACCCATCACCAGCCATCACTGGAATACACATGGGCCACTCAGACAGAAGCCTCGAAACAAGGAAAACTTTATTTGGCCAGAAGAAACAAACAGACTTTGGATATAAAAAGGTGGCTGCGTGGCCATCGCTCGCTCTCTTTTGCTCTCACTTGCTTCACCTCTACAAGGACCGAGCACTCAGTCTGGGACGGAGAGAAAAAACCATCAATGAGCAACCAGAGCCTCGCTATTCAACTGTGGAGCTTATCTTGAGACTGAGACTTGGATACTATAGACAGTACGGAACCAGAAGAGAGACGTTTTCACCAGGAGAAGCAGCAAGTAAGCCAACGAATCGGTGAGCATCATCCCTGCCCACACATCTTTAAGATCACAGCCACTGTGTGAGGAGGTGTCGTGTGTTCTTCCAACCAAGCCTTAAGAAGGGTTTTAGTGGGTTGGTTTTGCTGCGAGGACAATAGGGGTACGCCTAGCCGGTCGGTACAGGTTTGATGCTACACTGTGGATCCGAGCAGAGGGTTTAGACGTTTGGTACTTCTTGATAGGGGCGGTTTAGACATACCAGGGTATTGGACTGTACTGCATCATCACTGTATTTACTTGTAGTTTTGCTGTGTTTAAAGCATTGACGGTTGAGACTAAGGTATTTGTCCATGACTCATTCATCTGTTCAGTACAGTAATCACTCCCAGGTCTAGAATTAGTGTAACGTGGGGGTGCGTTGAAAACACCTAAGGGAAACCACTTACAACTACTTTGGCCATCTGTGCCACAACAGCAGATGGACCCTTTTGTAACCATTGCCATTTTCATCTTTTCAGTCGAAGCACTCCCACAATCGCAGGGAGCAACTGCAGTCAGGCGGGGGTCCACCTCAGACACTTCCACTCATGGGTGTGGAGGAGAGTGGCAGCCCTCATCGAACAGCTGCCAGTGGGGTTGCTGAGCCCTCTTTGTGTACTGAGGGTAAGTAAATGGATCGCGCGACTCAAAACACTACATTGAGACATCTAATGGAGTAGCGGCAGTCCTTCAAATGAGCCTGTGCTATGCGACCTTCCTCATGTCACCCTGCCCCCTTCGCTGCTGCTAACCACTCGGCTGTTGCTTTCTACTTCCAGATGACCAGCCAGAGTCGCCGTATCCCTCGAGGGAGCCCTCCACGTCACACCATAGTCTGGAGGAGGAGGAGATGGATGACGCAGCTCCGGCGGAGTAGCCAAGCCCACCTGATGTCCCATTGGGACTCAGCTCATCTGGGGACAAGGCTGCATTCCTAAGGTTTGAGGACTCAGAGGTTCCTGGGTCCAGTGGCATCCAGCAAGGCAGTGCTGGGGTAGAATCCCACAGGACAGCTCTCCGGAGGGTGAGGCAGCAAAGTCGGGCTGCCACCAGACAGGCACACCTAGAACTGGACTGGTGGAGTTGTCCAGGGCCAACACAGAGATCAGCCGTCAGCTCATTGATGCATTGGGACGGATCCCCCGTGTGCATCGACAAGCTCATTGCGACAATTATGGAGGTAGGGTTGCAGATTATCGCTGCAAGTCGTGAGTCTAGCGAGGCCATCATTGCCTGTGCACACAGGCTGGTGTCCTCGAGCAGTGACAGTGGAGTTCCAGAGCGTGTGGCGCGTGCCATTGATCACGCCGCGGACTCGGGCACATCACAGGCACAAGCTCTGCTTCAGCTTGGGCAAGTGATGCAGTCCATGTCTGCCTCCATATTTTCTGCGTTCCCCAGGGTCCCACGGGGAAGTGACGGTGCCGAAGCAGGCCAGCAAGGTGGTCCTTTACATCGTGCTCCGGTTGCTAAGGCCCAGCCCCGTCGGCAACAGAGTGGCTCCAGGGAGATGGGAGGTATTGGCTTTCCTCAGGATGATGGCATTCTGTCTTTCCCCCACCCCCACCCCACTCACTCGCTAACCAAGCACCAAGACGGTTGACACCTAAACCACCTGTGACAGGCAACGTCGAGGAAGAGGTGAGCCAGTGGGAAGCCAGGCCTTCCATGCCTGGAGCTGGTCCAGGCATCCTCAGACACCATCTCCGTTGTCTCAGCCCCCAAGACAACAGCCCTCTAGATGCCTTGCTGCATGCCCTGATGCCACATTGAGGAGGAGCAGCAGGCATGGGAGGGGGATGAAGGGAAGGAGGGCTAAAAACATACGCAGTCGGGCATCCCAAGAATGTAAACCACTGCAGTATGGCTTGTTAATCAATGCTGCATATGCAGATTTTCTTTTTATATGTGTGTATCCATTGAATTATTGTGGGCTTTGTTGGGGGGGGCGGGGTGTTGAGACTGCTACGTTTTTCATAAAATATTTCCTTCACCCTAACCATTGCTGGCTAGTGTCTCATTTGCAGAGTAATTGGGGGAATAGCCAGCATGGTGGCATAGAGTGGCGAGGTAATGCTCAAACCTCCCGTTCCCGTTCAAGCAACCCGGTCAATGATGAACTGCTGACGTAAGGCTCTTACCGCGGCCACATCTCCACGCTGCCTTCCCTGTGGTTGTGGTGGTTGCGGTATGGGTTCCTCGCCAAGCTCCTCTTCCTCGTCTTCCTCCTCCTGAGGTGGGCCTGCAATCCCCATTGGCAATGCCTGTCCCCTCGTGATGGCTAAGTTGTGTAGCATGCAGCACACAACTCAGAGACCTGCTGAGGGGAGTACTAAAGGCTGCATCCAGAGCAGTCCAAGCATCGGAAGCGCTGCTTCAGCACGCCAATTATCTGTTCAATGATGTTGCGGGTAGTTGCATGGCTGTCATTGTAGCACTGCTTGGCTTCTGTGGCAGGGTTCCGGAGGGGGGGTCATGAACCAGGTGGCCAGGCTGTATCCTTTGTCCCTGATCAGCCAGCTGTGACCTTGTCTTTGTCATTGAAATATGTGTGAGACACTGCTCTCACTAAGATGAAAGCATCATGTGTGCTCCCTGGATAGCAGGCATTGACTGTGAGGATGCGCTGAGTGTGGTCACAGACCAGCTGAACGTTTAGGGAGTGGTATCCCTTTCTGTTTCGGAAGACCTCTGCATTCTGTGTTGGTGCTCGCAGGGTGACGTGCTTACAGTCAATGGCACCCTGAACCTTGGGGAAGCCTGCAAATCATCCAAAACCTATAGCCCTCTCATTCTGGCTCTCCCTGCTCATTGGGAACATTATGAAGTCCATCCTACATGCATACAGTGCCCTTGTCACCTGGCGAATGCAGCATTGTGTAGCCTGCTGCGAGATGCAGTATATGACCGCTACTGCTGCCTGGAAGGAGCCGGAGGCATAGAAGGCCAGTGCCACAGTCACCTTCATCTTGACGGACAGTGCAGTCCTATTGCCGCTGGTAGGCTGTAGGCCTGCCAGTAGGAGCTGACATATCTCTGTCAGCACTTCTTTTCTGAAGTGCAGCCTTTGAACGCACTGCGCATCAGAAATGTATAGGTATGAGTGATGTTCCCTGTAAACCCATGGTGGGGTACGGTCTACTCCCCAAGCGTCTGCGACCTCTTCGATTCCGTTGCAAACCATGGACAATAAGCTGTCTTCCAGCTTGAAGCCGCCTGCCAATAGCAACCAGCATAATTGCTGCTGAACTAGCATTGCACCCATTGAACTCTTGTACTGACCTTGAAAACAAAGGGTTAAGTCACTTTAAAGTGTGCACTCACACAGCGTTCTGTGCGCAACCATGGCAGTCACTGACAACTGTGATATAAGATTCTCCAGCCTCCCTTTAAATATGGCGGCAATTGCGCCTGCTGCACCCTGGGACCATCTGTTTTTTTTGTTCGGGTCCTTGGGCAGACGCAAAATCAGACAGAATGCCCGAAAGTTCCACCCGGGGCGCTAGCGCAGCCTTGCACGACGATTGACATCATCCTGATGGTCAAAACGGCGGGCGGGACGGTAAGTTTTTGCACCGCCGCAAAATCATTGCCGAAACTTCTGGCCGGTCGCTAAATCTTGGACGCCCCATTTGATGCACCTTTTTCCGCCCCGCCGAGGTGCAAAATGGTGCGCAATTTAGTCGAAAGTCCAGCTCAATTTAGCCCTTCGAGCTCAACTGCCTTCTGAAAAAAAATTTACATTAAAATAATTCCCAAATGGCAGCCTTTATTGCACCCAAAAAAAAAATGGAAAAAGTACTTCAGCACTAACACAAATGGCTCAGCAAGCCAGGGAAGGGGCACCCAGAGTCTTGCACACAGCACTCCAGCTTTGTGCAGGGGTCAACACTGCAAGAGAGGTCCTCTACTGACAGGGGCCAGGAGGCCCTCCAAAAATAATTACATGTGACCACATCACCGAGGCCCCACCACCTGGCTCCAGTGCCCAAAGAAGCTTCATGACCTCAGTGGTCAAGGTCAGTGAATGGATCTTCAAACGCCATCTCCTACCAACTGCATCACTACCCTTGTGTACTGCCCATTGCACAACCCCCGCCCCCCCACCCCAGTCACTCGTCTACCTACAATTTGTATCAAACACGAGACATTCCTTGCTTCACTTCACTCCCTTGGTGGAGATGGTGCTGGCCATTCTTGCAGAGGTATGGCTGAGCCCTTGGCCATTGGCAAGAATCAAAAGGATACAAGATGCTGGTTTCCTCATACATTATCCTCCTTCTCGCATGCACCTCTTGCTTTCCCGCCCTCCCCTCACCATAACTCCACCCTTGTGCCTTCCTCATTTCACACACCCAAAAAATGCAGCCTGCCCAGCCAGTGGTTGACCAAGAAGAGGGAGAGGAGCGTGAAGGAGAAGAAACTCGATTTCACATTCCCAGCCACCAGTTCCTCAAGCATGACCTGCAAGGCCATTTGCAGTATCCCTCATTGAAAGTCAACAGCCTTCCATCAGCCATTCTGCAGCCACTGGGGTAGCACTGTGTGACATCAGTAGGATAGGCAAAGGAACACACAGGGCAGTTACTAAGGGAATGCATAGGGTGAAGAGTTGATTTCTTGATGTCATATTGGATGGATAGATGTATAATGTTGAATTGGAAAGTTTCCTATGTGGTGGCTTTTATTTCAGCATCATGGCCAAGAGGACACTGTAATGGTCAGTAACAGAGGGAAGGTAAGGTGTGGGACTAATGTTGAAAGGGGAATTGGGGTTGTGGTCACTGGGAACGTAGGTGGATGATTCCATCGCAGATATGCTGGCCAGAATGGTGCTTTCTGGGTTGCATTCTCCCTTCTGATTCATCCTCTTCTGCGTCTTCTTTTCCTCTCTGCGAACGGAAATCTGAAATAAAAGCAGAAAATGCTGGAAATACTCACCAGGCCAGGCAGCATCTCGACCTGAGACATGAACTCTATTTCTCTCTCCACAGATGCTGCCTGACCTGCTGAGTATTTCCAGCATTTTCTGTCTTTTCAGTGGCCTTCCTTTACCATCTGAGGCCTTGTAAGCACTCCCTACACATTTTATAAACTTTTAACATCTATTGCACCAAGCAACTACTTCAATTAAAATATTAAAAAACCCAAAAATATAAAAACATAGCGCAAAGGTCCAAATTCACAGAGTGTGACGTTAAGTCGGCATTACATGACGACTGATGTCACGCACTCCAGATTTGAATGTCCACGGCTGCTGTGGCCCTCAGGAAAATGGCAGCTGCCAAGTCCCACGCCAGAGGCGGGCAAATGAGCCACAGCCACCATTTTGTTTTTCAGGAATCTGCCGGTAACAAATGGTCGTAAGTAGTCGGATTTCTAGGCTAGTGACTTTGCCGTGGAGACTAAGAAGATCCCAGGTTCAATTTGCAAGTAGACAGAAAGAAAGCTTCCAACTGAATCAAGCATGTTTATTTACTCTCACACATTGATGTGCAGGATGTGTCACTGTCGATGTTCTTCAAAATTGCAATTTGCTGAATGCACGTTGCTGGCATGAAGCTTCACCTCCCAGCAGCATATATCAGGAAATTAATGAATGGAAAATCACAGGGAACATGTCCACGATTTCCCAATATGCACTGCTGGTGGGCAAGACTCGAGTTCGGAAGTGCACATTTGGGAAAATATGCCCTACTGGGTACTGCCATGTAGACATTATTAGAATTGTGTTTTGTTGCCTCTTTTGTAATATGTTTCTCTTCTGTTTCTGTAGGAGAGCCCAAGAACCAGCATGAGCTCCCAGTGAAACAGAAGTGGGTAGCACCTTGTGCACGCATTACTCACTCCATTTGTCCCAAGCATCCGCACAGACAAATCCACCCCTGGGATTTAGTCAGTTTGGGGAAGGAGCACTGGGTGAATCACAAAACACAAGTGAGCACAGCAGGTGGCGGCGATGACAGAGGAGGAGCAAGGACCTGCTGGCCAATGGTCAGATTACTTCCTTCCTCAGCTGCAGAGCCAAGGTAATTGGATGTCACAGGCCCTGGATATAAAAGATTACTGTGTGAGCTTGATCATTTTCTGTTGCAATTTGACAGTCATAGTGATTGTGGCAGAAACCATGACTTGCATATGTGCAGTTGTGCATGATCCCATTTTGCAACTGCAGTCCACAATGGAGCGTGTAACAATTGCATGAATTTCAGCAGTAGAGCTCCCAGTGTCAGGTAATAGCACAGCAGGTTATCTCTTATAAATGCTAGCACGGGTTCTTATGTACAGTTGATTCTCTGGTCCACTTACTGGGGGATCTGATGGAGAGTCTTAATTGTGGATTCACAAACTTCATTGTTGCCTAAAGACTGCTCCCACACTGATTGATGGGATTGGTGAAGGAGTGCCCGGTAGCAGCGCATAGCTGAAGTAGGCACACATATGGCTGCTGTCTCAAAATATTGCCACAACTAAGCCATCCAGCTCCCCTGCTCACTCCATGTGAAAATATGCCACTGCAGTACTGGCTGTGGCAGACCTGGTTGCAGAGCCACCTCATTACCAAACACAAGGAGCGACAGGGCGACCTCAATCCCAGCAGGCTCCCATTCATAAATAGCAGCCAGCCACTTCACTTATGCCTCTCACTGGGTAAGCATCTAGCATGAGGACAGGTTGTAGAAAACACATTGTAGACTATTACCAAGGGGAAGCACCAGGTGAAACACACTAGACAATTGCTTTTGTGGGAATAAATTGGTTGCACTTTATTTGCACTTTGTCATGAGAGTTTCCTTGATGGTGTAAAATAACATAGCAGCAAATGAAAAGTCCATAGTAGTTGTGGTAGTGTGGAGGACAGTGTTGGTGATGGTTATTGAGCCATTACATAGTCTACATGTGCAGACAAAAGTGACTTGGGAAATTCATACAATAAGGGGATTGTAATGTATTTCACCATCTTGCAATGACAATAGTTATGTAACTGTAACTCATGCACACTGTACCTGTACCCTTGAAATGCTCACTCTGACCACAGGGGGTGAGCTTGCGGAAGACACTCCTCACCTGGGTTTCCAGGTATAAAAGGGGAGGTCCCACTCAGGGTCAGCACTCCTTGGTCCTGGGAATAAAGTGAAGGTCACAGAGTGACCGCGTCTGATATATACATGACTCGTGTGAGTTTGTAATAAGGTGCAGAGACACTACATCTGGCGACGAGAAACGGGAATCACCGAACCATGAGGATGGCCACTGGTGGCACAGAGGAACGCTACTGTGTGGGTGAGGACTGGGATGATTTTGTGGAAAGACTCCAGCAGAGCTTTGTCACAAAAGACTGGCTGGAAGAGACAGCGGCTGACAAGCGGAGGGCGCATCTATTGAACAGCTGTGGTCCACAGACGTATGCGCTGATGAAAGACCTGCTCGCACCCCAAAAGCCAGCAGACAAGTCCTTCGAAGAGCTCAGCCAGCTGATCAGTGAGCATCTCAAGCCGGCAAGTAGCATACACATGGCCCGGCACTGGTTCTACTCTCACTGCCGTCGGGAGGGTCAAAACGTCTCAGACTTCGTGGCGGAACTGCGGCGTTTGGCCAGTCTCTGTAAGTTCTCCGATGTCTGCAGGGGGGAGGTGTTAAGGGACTTTTCCATTGAGGGCATTAATCATGCCGGCATTTTCAGGAAGCTCATAAATACCAAGGACCTGACTTTAGAAGGGGCAGCGTTGATAGCTCAGACCTTTATGGCAGGGGAAGAGGAGACCAAGCTAATTTATGCATGCAGCCCTGGTTTTAACGTTGCGATGAACCAGGGAGTTAATGTTGTAAAAGTGATACAGAACCCCGCAGGCAGGCAAGGGCAATTCGACACCGCCCAGGCAGGCAGGCAAGGGCAATTCAAAACCGCCCAGGCAGCAACAAGCTCCAGGGTGGGCCCGCAACAAGGACAATGGAAAGGGGATTGGCAAATCACGGCATCGTTAGGAACAATGCATCCCGTGATGGGACCATTAACACCCTCCATCAGAGTGCTTAGAAACAGCCAAACGGGCCATCAGAGAGGAATGCCTGGGAATAGTCCTTTTGTTAACAGCACTCTCAGCTCATGTCGGAGGTGTGGGGGGGGACACTGCCAAAAGCTGCAGGTTCCAGCTTTATACCTGTAGGATTTGTAATGTCAGTGGACACTTGGCCAGGATGTGCAAAAAGGCGGTAGCAAGGCTAGTCTGCGAGACAGAGGAACCAGATGAGGGGTCTGTAATGCAGGATGAGGCCCGGGGAACAACCATGGATGCTGAAGTTCAGAGAGTTCATGTGGCTGACGTCCACAGCTCATACACTAAAATGCCACCCATGATGATGAAAGTCTTACTGAATGGCATCCCGGAGCACATGGAGATGGATACGGGAGCTAGCCAGTCACTCATGAGTGCCCAACAATTTGAGAGACTATGGCCACACAGAGCTAGCAGGCCCAAACTGGAGCGCATTGAGACGCAGCTACGTACATACACCAAAGAGATCATCCCTGTGCTGGGCAGTGCAAACTTGGTGGTAATGCATAATGGATTACAGAACCGGCTGCCACTCTGGATTGTTCCGGGAAATTGTCCCGCGCTTTTGGGGAGGAGTTGGCTAGCTGAGATGAATTGGAAATGGGGGGATGTGCATGCCATTTCATCTGTGGAGCGAAGTTCATGCTCGCAGGTATTGCAAAAATTCGAGTCACTCTTTCAACCCGGTGTCGGAACGTTCAAGGGCACTAAAGTAGTGATACGCATCACTCCGGACACCAGACCAGTGCACCACAAAGCCAGAGTGGTGCTGTACGTGATGCGTGAGAAAATTGAAAGTGAACTGGACAGGCTGCTCAGAGAGGGCATAATTTCAGCCGTTGAATTCAGCGACTGGGCAAGTCCCATTGTTCCCATCCTCAAAGCAGATGGCTTGGTTAGGATTTGTGGCGACTACAAAGCCATCATCAACCGAGTGTCGCTGCAAGACCAATACCCGCTCCCGAGAGCAGAGGACCTCTTTGCCACGCTGGCAGGTGGAAAGCTGTTCACGAAGCTGGACCTCACTTCGGCCTACATGACTCAGGAACTGGCAGAAGATTCCAAGCTTCTGACCACCATCACGACGCACAAAGGATTATTTGTCTACAATAGGTGCCCGTTTGGCATTCGTTCGGCGGCAGCTATCTATCAGCGAAACATGGAAAGCTTGCTCAAGTCCATCCCTGGAATGATCGTATTCCAAGACGACATCCTTATAACGGGTCGAGACACCGAGGAACACCTCCGCAACCTGGAGGAGGTGCTACGCCGATTGGATAGGGTAGGCTTGCGGCTGAAAAAGGCCAAGTGCGTGTTTTTGGCCCCAGAGGTCGAGTTCCTGGGCAGGAGGGTTGCCGCAGACGGGATCCGGCCCACTGAATCAAAAACTGAGGTGATTCGCCGGGCTCCCAGGCCCGGCAACACGTCGGAGTTGCGATCATTCGTGGGACTTTTGAACTATTTTGGGAACTTTCTGCCGAACTTAAGCACATTGTTGGAGCCATTACACATGTTCCTCCGTAAAGGTTGTGAATGGTTTTGGGGGGATTGTCAAGAACAGGCTTTCAATAAGGCGAGGAACCTGCTGTGTTCCAACAAACTGTTGACTTTGTATGACCCCTGTAAAAAACTGGTTTTAACATGCAATGCGTCATCCTACGGGGCTGGGTGTGAATTGCAGCAGGGTAACGATGACGGCCGACTCCAACCGGTGGCTTACGCCTCCAGGTCGCTCTCCCAGGTAGAGCATGGATATGGCATGGTCGAGAAGGAGGCACTCGCGTGTGTGTACGGTGTGAAAAAGATGCACCATTACCTTTTTGGTAGACAGTTCGAGCTAGAGACGGACCACAAGCCGTTAACATCCCTGTTGTCCGACAGCAAGGCTGTCAATGCTAACGCATCAGCTTGCATACAGCGATGGGCCCTCACGCTGGCTGCATATGACTACACCATACGGCACCGGCCAGGCACCGAAAATTGCGCTGACGCACTCAGCAGGCTCCTACTGGCCACCACCGAGGGAGCGTCGGAGCAGAGCGCCGAGATGGTCATGGCCGTTGAGGCTTTTGACACTGCGGGCTCCCCCATCACAGCCCGACAGATCAAACTCTGGACCAACAGGGACCCTATCCATGATAAAGAAATGTGTCCTGACTGGGAATTGGGTGCCCGCACACATAAGAACATAAGAACATAAGAATTAGGAAAAGGAGTAGGCCATCTAGCCCCTCGAGCCTGCTCCGCCATTCAATAAGATCATGGCTGATCTGGTCGTGGACTCAGCTCCACTTACCCGCCCTCTCCCCATAACCCTTAATTCCCTTATTGGTTAAAAATCTATCTATCTTTGACTTGAAAACATTCAATGAGCTAGCCTCAACTGCTTCCTTGGGCAGAGAATTCCACAGATTCACAACCCTCTGGGAGAAGAAATTCTTTCTCAACTCGGTTTTAAATTGGCTCCACCGTATTTTGAGGCTGTGCCCCCTAGTTCTGGTCTCCCTGATCAGTGGAAACAACCTCTCTGCCTCTATCTTGTCTATCCCTTTCATGATTTTAAATGTTTCTATAAGATCACCCCTCATCCTTCTGAACTCCAACGAGTAAAGACCCAGTCTACTCAATCTATCATCATAAGGTAACCCCCTTATTTCTGGAATCAGCCTAGTGAATCGTCTCTGTACCCCTTCCAAAGCTAGTATATCCTTCCTTAAGTAAGGTGACCAAAACTGCACGCAGTACTCCAGGTGCGGCCTTACCAATACCTTATACAGTTGCAGCAAGACCTCCCTGCTTTTGTACTCCATCCCTCTCGCAATGAAGGCCAACATTCCATTTGCCTTCCTGATTACCTGCTGCACCTGCAAACTAACCTTTTGGGATTCATGCACAAGGACGAGAGGTGGGCACCGGAGGGACTGGAGTGCATCATCATGCCCGGCAACCAAATTTTAATTTGATTTTACGTTTTAAAGTTTAATTTGTTTTAATTGCCAGTGCTTTTAGTGTCCCCCTCCCCTTTTATAGGGGGCACTGGAGGAAAAAATGTGATTTTAGTGCCCAGAAAAAAAAAAAAAAAGAAAAAAAAAAACCCACAAAAAAGAAAAAAAAAGGGACCTTGTAAATGTCTGGTGTGTCATCCAGGTCGGGTGGCACCGATTAATGTTTTATGTTTTCCAGATAAACTCCAAAAAGAGTTTCATGCACAAGGACCCCCAGGTCCCTCTGCACCGCAGCATGCTGTAATTTCTCCCCATTCAAATAATATTCCCTTTTACTGTTTTTTTTCCCAAGGTGGATGACCTCACACTTTCCGATATTGTATTCCATCTGCCAAACCTTAGCCCATTTGCTTAACCTATCCAAATCTCCTTGCAGCCTCTCTGAGTCCTCTACACAACCCGCTTTCCCACTAATCTTAGTGTCATCTGCAAATTTTGTTGCACTACACTCTGTCCCCTCTTCTAGGTCATCTATGTATATTGTAAACAGTTGTGGTCCCAGCACTGATCCCTGTGGCACACCACTAAGCACTGATTTCCAACTGGAAAAGGACCCATTTATCCCGACTTTCTGCTTTCTGTTCGCCAGCCAATTCTCTATCCATGCTAATACATTTCCTCTGACTCCGCGTACCTTTATCTTCTGCAGTAACCTTTTGTGTGGCACCTTATCGAATGCCTTTTGGAAATCTAAATACACCACATCCATCGGTACACCTCTATCCACCATGCTCGTTATATCCTCAAAGAATTCCAGTAAGTTAGTTAAACATGATTTCCCTTTCATGAATCCATGCTGCGTCTGCTTGATTGCACTATTCCTATCTCGATGTCCCGCTATTTCTTCCTTAATGATAGTTTCAAGCATTTTCCCCACTACAGATGTTAAATTAACCGGCCGATAGTTACCTGCCTTTTGCCTGCCCCCTTTTTTAAACAGAGGCGTTACATTAGCTGCTTTCCAATCCGCTGGTACCTCCCCAGAGTCCAGAGAATTTTGGTAGATTATAACGAATGCATCTGCTATAACTTCCGCCATCTCTTTTAATACCCTGGGATGCATTTCATCAGGACCAGGGGACTTGTCTACCTTCAGTCCCATTAGCCTGTCCAGCACTACCCGCCTAGTGATAGTGATTGTCTCAAGGTCCTCCCTTCCCACATTCCTGTGGCCTGCAAATTTTGGCATGGTTTTTGTGTCTTCCACTGTGAAGACGGAAGCAAAATAATTGTTTAAGGTCTCAGCCATTTCCACATTTCCCATTATTAAATCCCCCTTTTCATCTTCTAAGGGACCAACATTTACTTTGGTCACTCTTTTCTGTTTTATATATCTGTAAAAGCTTTTACTATCTGTTTTTATGTTTTGCGCAAGTTTACCTTCGTAATCTATCTTCTCTTTCTTTATTGCTTTTTTAGTCATTCTTTGCTGTTGCTTAAAATTTTCCCAATCCTCTAGTTTCCCACTAACCTTGGCCACCTTATATGCATTGGTCTTTGATTTGATACTTTCCTTTATTTCCTTGGTTATCCACGGCTGGTTATCCCTTCTCTTGCCGCCCTTCTTTTTCACTGGAATATATTTTTGTTGCGCACTATGAAAGAGCTCCTTAAAAGTCCTCCACTGTTCCTCAATTGTGCCACCGTTTAGTCCTTGTTTCCAGTCTACTTTAGCCAACTCTGCCCTCATCCCACTGTAGTCCCCTTTGTTTAAGCATAGTATGCTCGTTTCTGACACAACTTCCTCATCCTCAATCTGTATTACAAATTCAACCATATTGTGATCACTCATTCCAAGAGGATCTTTTACTAGGAGATCGTTTATTTTTCCTGTCTCGTTACACAGGACCAGATCTAAGATAGCTTGCTCCCTTGTAGGTTCTGTTACATACTGTTCTAAAAAACACTCCCGTATGCATTCTATGAATTCCTCCTCCAGGCTACCCCATGCGATTTGATTTGACCAATCGATATGTAGGTTAAAATCCCCCATGACTACTGCCGTTCCTTTTTCACATGCCTCCATTATTCCCTTGATTATTGCCCGCCCCACCATGAAGTTATTATTTGGGCGCCTATAAACTACGCCCACCAGTGACTTTTTCCCCTTACTATCTCTAATCTCCACCCACAATGATTCAACATTTTGTTCATTGTAGCCAATATCATCCCTCACAACTGCCCTGATATCATCTTTTATTAACAGAGCTACCCCACCTCCTTTCCCTTCTTGCCTATCTTTCTGAATCGTCAGATACCCCTGTATGTTTAATTCCCAGTCTTGGCCACCTTGCAACCATGTTTCTGTAATGGCCACCAAATCATACCCATTTGTAATGATTTGTGCCGTCAACTCATTTACTTTATTTCGAATGCTGCGTGCATTTCGGTAGAGTGTTTTCATCTAGTTTTTAAACCATGATTTTTAGTTTTGACCCCTCCTGCAGCCCTTTTATATTCAGTGGCCCTTTTTGTTTCTTGCCTTTGGTTTCTCTGCCCTCCACTTTTACTCATCTCTTTTCTGTCTTTTGTTTTTGTCTCCTTTTTGTTTCCCTCTGTCTCCCTGTATTGGTTCCCATCCCCCTGCCATTTTAGTTTAACTCCTCCCCAACAGCACTAGCAAACACTCCCCCTAGGACATTGGTTCCGGTCCTGCCCAAGTGCAGACCGTCCAGTTTGTACTGGTCCCACCTCCTCCAGAACCTGTTCCAATGCCCCACGAATTTGAATCCCTCCCTGCTGCACCACTGCTCAAGCCACGTATTCATCTGTGCAATCCTGCGATTCCTACTCTGACTAGCACATGGCACTGGTAGCAATCCCGAGATTACTACTTTTGAGGTCCTACTTTTTAATTTAGCTCCTAGCTCCTTAAATTCGTTTCGTAGGACTTCATCCCTTTTTTTACCTATGTCGTTGGTACCAATGTGCACCATGACAACTGGCTGTTCTCCCTCCCTTTTTAGAATGTCCTGCACTCACTCGGAGGCATCCTTGACCCTTGCACCAGGGAGGCAACATACCATCCTGGAGTCTCGGTTGCGGCCGCAGAAACGCCTATCTATTCCCTTTATGATTGAATCCCCTATCACTATCGCTCTCCCACTCTTTTTCATGCCCTCCTGAACAACAGCGCCAGCCACGGTGCCATGAACTTGGCTGCTGCTGCCCTCCCCTGATGAGTCATCTCCCTCAACAGCACTCAAAGCAGTGTATCTGTTTTGCAGCGGGATGACCAGATGGGACCCTTGCACTACCTTCTTTGTACTGCTCTTTCTGCAGGTCTTCCATTCCCTAGCTGGCTGTGGATCCTTCTCATGCAGTAAGACCAACTCAATACACGTGCCACTTATGTCATTCTCAGCATCGTGGATGCTCCAGAGTTAATCCACCTTCAGCTCCAATTCCGCAACGCAGTCCGTCAGGAGATGGAGGCGGATACACTTCTCACACACGTAGTCATCAGGGACACCGGAAGTGTCCCTGAGTTTCCACATGGTACAGGAGGAGCATAACACTTGACCAAGCTCTCCTGCCATGCCTTAACCCTTAAATACCCTTAAATTGGTAATAACAATGTTACAGTTTACTTACTGATATAAAAAAGAAAAAGAAAAGCTACTCACCAATCACCAGCCAATCACTTACCCCCTTGGCTGTGACGTCACCTTTTGATTCCTTTCTACTTATTTTTTGCCTTCTCTCCCCGCTGTAGCTGCACAAGTACGTCTTTTATAGGCTGCTCCGACGCTGCTCCAACCTCTCACCAACTGCCGCTGCCTGTGGAACACCCGCTAGGCCTTTTATAGGCCGTTCCGACGCTGCTCCCGCCTCTCACCAATTGCCGCTGCCTGTGGAACACCCGCTAGGCTTTTTATAGGCCGTTCCGACGCTGCTTCCGCCTCTCACCAATTGCCGCTGCCTGTGGAACACCCGCTGGGCCTTTATAGGCCGCTCCAACGCTGCTCCCGCCTCTCACCAACTGCCGCTGCCTGTGGAACACCCGCTGGGCCTTTATAGGCCGCTCCGACGCTGCTCCCGCCTCTCACCAACTGCCGCTGCCTGTGGAACACCCGCTGGGCCTTTATAGGCCGCTCCGACGCTGCTCCCACCTCTCACCAACTGCCGCTGCCTGTGGAACACCCGCTGGGCCTTTATAGGCCGCTCCGACGCTGCTCCCGCCTCTCACCAACTGCCGCTGCCTGTGGAACACCCGCTGGGCCTTTATAGGCCGCTCCGACGCTGCTCCCGCCTCTCACCAACTGCCGCTGCCTGTGGAACACCCGCTGGGCCTTTATAGGCCGCTCCGACGCTGCTCCCGCCTCTCAGCAACTGCCGCTGCCTGTGGAACACCCGCTGGGCCTTTATAGGCCGCTCCGACACTGCTCCCGTCTCTCACCAACTGCCACTGCCTGTGGAACACCCGCTGGGCATTTATAGGCCGCTCCGACGCTGCTCCCATCTCTCACCAACTGCCACTGCCTGTGGAACACCCGCTAGGCCTTTATAGGCCGCTCCGACACTGCTCCCACCTCTCACCAACTCAATCTAACCCTGCGACGGTAAAAAGGGGCCAGCTCTGGGGCTCTTCTGTTAGAATTGTGTGGGATGTAAACCGTAAGCTGGGCACTTACCAACGCCTTCAGGAGAGATGGTGAGAAATCCAACGGTGGAGAATGAATAAAATAAATGAGGATTTGAATTTCACTCCTGGGCACTTGGACCCGGTTGCGGACCACAGGGCGTGCCCCGAGGAAGTCAGGCCGTTTCAGAGACGGATGGATGAACTCTCCATCCAAGCTGACTGCCTGTTATGGGGCAGCTGGGTAGTCATGCCCCAGAAAGGAAGAGAAGTGTTCATCAGGGAACTCCACAGCGAGCACCCTGGCATCGTGTTAATGAAGGCCATTGCCCAGTCACATGGTGGCCAGGGATTGACTCAGACCTGGAACACTGGGTTCGCAGGTGCATGACGTGTGACCAGCTGGGCAATAGCCCCAGGGAGGCTCCACTCAGCCCGTGGCCCTGGCCCACCATCACAGTGGAGAGTCTGCGTATGGTTTTCGCGACCCACGGCTTGCCGGACATCCTGGTCAGCAACAATGGCCCGTGTTTTATCAGCCATGAATTTCAGGAGTTTATGTCGGGCAATGGGATCAAGCACATCCGGACAGCACCATTCAAGCTGGCTTCCAATGGCCAGGCGGAACGGGCGATCCAAGTCATAAAGCAGGGCATGCTACGCATCCAAGGACCCTCCCTTCAGTGCCGCCTAACGCGCCTCCTGCTGGCCTACAGGTCCCGGCTGCACTCACTCACAGGAGTCCCGCCAGCGGAACTACTCATGAAACGCACGCTCAAGGCGCGGCTGTCCCTCATTCACCCAGACCTGGCAGACATTGTTGAGGGCAAGCGCCTGTCCCAAACCGAGCTCCATGATCGAGGCTCAAGGGGGAGGTGTACAGAAATAGATGACCTGGTATTTGTTCTTAACCATGCTTTGGGACCCAAATGGTTTGAGGGCATCGTAATTGGCAAAGAAGGAAACAGGATCATGGTGGTCAGACTAAACAATTGGCAGATATGCCGCAAACACTTGGATCAAGTAAAAACAAGGTTCAGCACAGACACGGAGGAACCGGAAGAAGAGCATGATGAGATAGCACCCACACCACTGCTAGCGGACAAGCAACAAAGACAGCCCTCAGCATGTACAGTCCCTGCGGCCAGCCCGGACAGGCCAGAATCACTTCAAGTGACAGAGACACGTACTGAGGCTCAGCCACCAGAGCCACAACTGCGGCGCTCCACGAGAGAGCGTCGACCACCCGATAGACTTAACCTCTGAAACAAAAAGACTCAAGGGGGGAGGTGATGTCATGTATTTCACCCTCTTGCAATGACAATAGTTATGTAACTGTAACTCATGCACACTGTACCTGTACCCTTGAAATGCACACCCTGACCACAGGGGGTGAGCTTGCGGGAGACACTCCTCACCTGGGTTTCCAGGTATAAAAGGGGAGGTCCCGCCCAGGGTCAGCACTCCTTGGTCCTGGGAATAAAGTGAAGGTCACAGAGTGACCGTGTCTGATATATACATGCCTCGTGTGAGTTTGTAACAAGATGCAGAGACACTACAGGGATGATCTCATCCATCAGAGCCTGGTCGACTACTATTCCTGACTGTTTCAACAGTGATATCATCTGCTGCAATCTCCCTTTCAGGCAACATTGGCAACAGTTGGAATAGAATTGCAATGTATTACTCTAGCTTTGGCTGCCAGTGAGCCTCCTACTCCACAACCTCCATCGTTTAGCCTCTTTGAATGATAAAGTTATAGAGAAATCAGTAGACAATGATGATTTTAGTGACATGGTGAACTGTACTGCAATAAGTCCCCTTTTCTGTCTAAGCATCTGAACCACTATTTCAAGATGTCCATAGTATGCTATAATAATTATCCTTGTAATTGATTGGAACCCATATCAGTATTCACCTGGTGTTCATGGTTATCACAAGGGTGTCGTCATGAGCTAGGATGGAAGGGGTAGCCTAGGAATCATCCTTCCAGTCTGCCTTCTCTTTCAAATAACCTAGATACAGAGGATTGCCTTAAAATAAAGCAACCATGACTGCTGCCTGTAAAGTGAGAATTGAGCTGTCAGATCCTTTGTTGCCATTTTTGGAGTAGAACCCTTTTTGGCTCATGAACACTTTGGCATTCTGTATAGGGACATGGGTGACATCAGTAATACCCTTGACTTCAGGCACTCTGCAGGATTCCCCATTCATTTTGCTAAACAAGGTAAAAGAGACAAACAGAAATCCCGTCAGATAAAATTTCAGATTTCCTGCATCTGCAGTATTTTGCTTCTGTTTTTCTATGGGAGCCAATCTGATAAAATTATTTACCTTGTGAACAATGCATCCGCGACCTACTTGATGCATCTGTGCACTGTAGATTCACTGACATTGCAAATGTTCATTGAAATCATTTGGAAGGAACAGAAGGCATAACATTCTGTTGCCACTGTTGCCAATGTTGTCTGCAAAGCAGATTACAGCAGATGATATAACTCAGAAATTGCCTCCCTGGTGAAGCGGAGCCTGTGAATGCTGTTGCCCTCAGACCCAGATGGGTCAGTGTACGTAGTTCCATAGTTAAGGGAAGGTGCAGGCAGCACAGCTCAGGGGCGAGAGAATCTGCTGTGCATCCATACTTTTGTTTTCTTCTAAATCCAGAAAATGCAGAGGAAAGAAGAAAGAATGACTTGCATTTATATAGCGCCTTTCACGTTCACCGAACATCTCAAGGCGCTTCACAGCCAATGAAGTACTTTTGGAGAGTAGTCACTGTTGTAACGTAGTAAATGTGGCAGCCAATTTGCACACTGTAAGCTCCCACAAACAGCAATGTGATGATGACCAGATAATCTGTTTTTGTTATGTTGATTGTGTTATGTATGGAGAAAGGGTCAGACCGAACACCGTGAGCTCAAAGTAAAGTGTGACCTTAGTCTTTTATTGCAGGTCTCCAGAGTGTCTCTCCAACCTGTGAGTCCTCCTTAAATACCTGTGCTTCCAAGGGATTATGGGATCCCTTGGGACTCCAGCGGATGAGCCCACTGGTGGCTGTACAGAGTATAAACAAGTTTACATATATAACAACACTCCCCCCGCAAAGTCAACAGTGTAACTATTTACAAGGTGCGTCGAGCTGGGGCCCTTCTTGCCTTGGTTGATCGTCCTGGTGTGAAAGCTGGTATTGGTGAATCAATTGTTGTGCCCTCGCTGGGCTGCTGTGCAGTTGGCCTTTCAGGGCTGCCTGGTGTGGTGGGTACTGCTGGGCTGCTGTGGATGATGGGTTCTGCTTCGTGGTCAACCGTGGTGCCGGTTGCCACTGGTGTGTATGTTGGGGGATCAAAAAAGGTAGGGTCCAAGGTGGGTTACTCAGGATAGTCCATGAAATTGAGTTTGATTTGGTCCAAGTGTTTCCGGTGAATGAGTCCATTTGAAAGTTTGACCCGAAACACCCTGCTCCCCTCTTTGGCCACGACAGTGCCGGGAGGTCATTTGGGATCTTGTCCATAATTTAATACAAATACAGGATCATTGATTTCAATCTTGCGTGACACATTTGCGCTATCATGGTATGTTCTTTGTTGAAGCCGCCTGCTCTTTACCTGTTCATGTAGATCAGGGTGAACTAACGAGAGCCTTGTCTTAAGTGCTCTTTTCATGAGCAGTTCAGCAGGTGGGATCCCAGTGAGCGAGTGGGGTCTCGTGCGGTAGCTAAGCAGGACTCGGGATAGGCGAGTCTGCAGTGAGCCTTCCGTTACCCTCTTCAAGCACTGCTTAATAGTTTGCACTGCTCTCTCTGCCTGACCATTGGACGCTGGTTTAAATGGGGCAGATGTGACATGTCTGATCCCGTTGCGGGTCATGAATTCTTTGAACTCGGCACTGGTAAAACATGGCCCGTTGTCGCTCACCAGGACATCGGGTAGGCCGTGTGTGGCAAACATGGCCCGCAGGCTTTCAGTAGTGGCAGTGGACGTGCTAGTCGACATTATATCGCATTCAATCCATTTCGAGTAGGCACTACAAGCACAAGGAATATTTTACCCAAGAACGGGCCTGCATAGTCAACATATACCCTAGACCACGGTTTGGAGGGCCAAGACCATAAACTTAGCGGCGTCTCCCTGGGTACATTGCTTAACTGCGAGCATGTATTACATCTGTGCACGCAGGACTCTAAGTCCACATCGATACCAGGCCACCACACGTGGGATCTGGCTATCACTTTCATCATTACAATGCCTGGGTGAGTACTGTGGAGGTCACTGATGAAGGTGTCTCTGCCCTTCTTGGGAACCACTATTCGATTGCCCCACAGAAGGCAGTCTGCCTGTATAGACATTTCATCTTTGCGCCACTGGAACGGCTTTATCTCTTCTTGCATTTCCACAGAGACACAGGACCCGCTCCCATGAAGCACACAGTTTTTGACTGGGGACAATAAGGGGTCCTGGCTCATCCAGGTTTTGATCTGCCGGGCTCACTCCCAAATGCTTCCGTAACCATGGCTAGATCTGCGGGCTGCGCCATTTCCACTCCCGTGGTGGGCAATGGCAGCCTACTGAGAGCATTGGTGCAGTTTTCTGTGCCTGGCCTGTGGCGGATGGCGTAGTTGTATGCGGACAACGTGAGCGCCCATCTCTGGATGCGGTCCGATGCATTGGTATTTATCCCTTTACTCTCGGAAAACAGAGGTATGAGTGGCTTATGGTCAGTTTCCAATTCGAATTTTCGCCCAAACAGATATTGATGCATTTTCTTTACCCCATAGACACACGCTAACGCTTCTTTTTCAATCATGTTGTAGGCTCTTTCAGCCTTAGATAGACTCCTGGATTTGTAAGCAACCCGTTGCAGTTTCCCAAAATCATTAACTTGTTGCAATACACATCCGACGCCATACGACGACGCATCACATGCTAGTACCAAACACTTACATGGATCATACAACACGAGCAATTTGTTTGAGCATAACAATTTTCTAGCTTTTACAAAGGCATTTTCTTGGCTTTTACCCCATGCCCATTCGTCCCCTTTACGCAGTGATTCTAACAGTGTGCTGAGACCCGGTAAGAAGTTATTAAAGTAGTTCAGGAGTCCTAGAAATGACCGCAGCTCCGTCACGTTCTGTGGCCTTGGTGCGTTCTCGATTGCCTCCGTCTTCGAATTGGTGGGCCTGGTGCCATCCGCCGCGATCCTGCTCCCCAAGAACTCCACTTCAGGCACCAGGAAAACGCACCTCGAGCGTTTTAACCTGAGCCCCACGTGGTTGAGTCGACTAAGAAACTCCTCCAGGTTCTGCAGATGCTTGACTGTGTCCTGACCTGTGACCAAGATGTCATCCTGGAAGACCACGGTGTGCGGGAACGACTTCAGTAAGCTTTCCATGTTTCTCTGGAATATCAGCGCCGCTGATCGAATTCCAAACGGGCATCTGTTCGTGTTGATGCAGGTGAGGGCCTTTGATGATTCCTCCAGTTCCTGCTTCATGTAGGCTGAAGTCAAATCCAGCTTCATGAACATCTTTCCTCCCGCCAGCGTTGCAAAGAGGTCATCGGCCTTTGGTAGTGGGTATTGGTCCTGCAGGGAGAAACGATTGATAGTTACTTTGTAATCGCCACAGATTCTGATGGTGCCATTTCCCTTGAGGACTGGCCCACTCGTTGAACTCGATCATTGAAAAGATGCCCTCTCTTTGCAGCCGGTCTAGCTCGATCTCTACCCTTTCTCTCATCATGTACGGTACTGCAGATGGTAAAAACAGAGAGACAGACTATTATCTGAATGGTGACAGATTAGGAAAAGGGGAGGTGCAAAGAGACCTGGGTGTCATGGTACATCAGTCATTGAAGGTTGGCATGCAGGTGCAGCAGGCGGTTAAGAAAGCAAATGGCATGTTGGCCTTCATAGCAAGGGGATTTGAGTACAGGGGCAGGGAGGTGTTGCTACAGTTGTACAGGGCATTAGTGAGGCCACACCTGGAGTATTGTGTACAGTTTTGGTCTCCTAACCTGCGGAAGGACATTCTTGCTATTGAGGGAGTGCAGCGAAGGTTCACCAGACTGATTCCCGGGATGGCGGGACTGACCTATCAAGAAAGACTGGATCAACTGGGCTTGTATTCACTGGAGTTCAGAAGAATGAGAGGGGACCTCATAGAAACATTTAAAATTCTGACGGGGTTAGACAGGTTAGATGCAGGAAGAATGTTCCCAATGTTGGGGAAGTCCAGAACCAGAGGTCACAGTCTAAGGATAAGGGGTAAGCCATTTAGGACCGAGATGCGGAGGAACTTCTTCACCCAGAGAGTGGTGAACCTGTGGAATTCTCTACCACAGAAAGTTGTTGAGGCCAATTCACTAAATATATTCAAAAAGGAGTTAGATGTAGTCCTTACTACTAGGGGGATCAAGGGGTATGGCGAGAAAGCAGGAATGGGGTACTGAAGTTGAATGTTCAGCCATGAACTCATTGAATGGCGGTGCAGGCTAGAAGGGCCGAATGGCCTACTCCTGCACCTATTTTCTATGTTTCTATGTTTCTATGCTCTCGCCTTGTGATAGATGGGTCGCACCCCCGGAATTAGGTGGATCTGCACTTTTGCTCCTTGGAATTTCCTGATGCCTGGTTCGAACAGCGAAGCGAACTTGTTTAAGACCTGAGCACACGAAGTGTCGTCAGCGGGCGATAGTGCTCGCACGTCGTTTCAGTTCCAGTATATCTTTCCCAGCCAGCTCCTGCCGAGCAGCTTGGGACCATCGCCTGGTACCACCCAGAGTGGTAACTTGTGCACCGCTCCATCATAGGAGACCTTTACGGTAGCATTGCTGATTACGGGAATCAGTTCTTTTGTGTAAGTTCTTAGTTTCATACGAACTGGAGTTAAGACTGGCCTTGAGGCCTTATTGCACCACAATTTTTCGAAAGTCTTTTTGCCCATGATGGACTGGCTTGTGCCCGTGTCCAGCTCCATTGACACTGGGAGTCCATTTAGTTCAACATTCAGCATTATTGTGGGACAATTTGTGGTGAATGTGTGCACCCCATGTACCTCTGCCTCCTCGGTCTGAGGCTCTGGTTCATTGTGATCCTCCGTGGATCTGTCCTCCTCTGCAACATGCTGGTTTGCAGGATGAATAGGATTTGCAACTCGCCTGCACACTCGTTGGAGGTGACCCATTGTTCCACAGCCCTTGCAAATGTACCCTTTGAAGCAGCATGAATGGAAATGATGATCACCCCTGCAGCGCCAACAGGGTGTTAATGGCCTTGCATTCATCACCCTTGATGGTGGACTCTGAGACATCTGCGGACGTGCAGCTGCAGGTATGTGTGACCTGCCCTGTACGTTGCGATTTGAAAACAACATCACTTTGTTCACAGTACTTGTAGCAGCACTTGTGTGCTGAGAGATTTGCTTCATATTGTCACTGGTGGCAATGAACGCCTGGGCTATCGCTATGGCCTTACTCAAGGTTGGGGTCTCTACAGTCAGAAGTTTGCGAAGCATGGTTTCGTGACCAATGCCAAGGACGAAAAAGTCTCTGAGCATGTGCTCCAAATGTCCTTCAAATTCTCAATATCCTGCAAGGCGTCTTAGCTCAGCAACATAACTCGCCACTTCCTGGCCTTCAAACCTTTTGTAGGTGTAGAACTGGTACCTCACCATCAGAACACTTTCCTTTCGGCTCAAATGCCCCCGGACCAGTGTATGATCATCATATGATTTCTCCGTGGGTTTGGCTGGAGTAAGCAGATTTTTCATGAGGTCATATGTTGGTGCCCCGCAGACGGTAAGGAGAATCGCCCTTCATTTGGAAGCATTCTCTTCTCCATCCAGCTTGTTGGCTACAAAGTATTGATCAAGTCACTCCACAAAGGTTTCCCAATCATCTCCCTCCGAGAATTTCTCCAGGATGCCCACTGTTCCACTTATGGAGAAAGAGTCAGACCGAACACTGTGAGCTCAGAGTAAAGTGTGACCGTAGTCTTTTATTGCAGGTCTCCAGAGTGTCTCTGCAGCCTGTGAGGCCTCCTTAAATACTTGTGCTCCCAAGGGATTATGGGATTATGGGTCCCTTGGGACACCAGACGATGAGCTGTCTGGTGGCTGTACAGAGTATAAACAAGTTTACATATATAACAGATTGAGGAATAAATATTGGCCAGGACTCCAAGGATAACTCCCCTGCTCTTCTTCGAAATAGTGCCATGGGATCTTTTATATCCACCTGAGAGAGCAGACAGGGCTTCGGTTTAATATATCATCCGAAAGACGGCACTTTTGACAAGTGCAGCACTCCCTCAGTACTGCACTGGAATGGCACCCTAGATTTTTGAGCTCAAAGCTCTGGAACGGGGACGTAAACCCACAAACTTCTGACTCCAAGGCGAGTGCGCTGAGTCATGGCTGACGTCCAAGCAGCACTCAATGTAATTCCCATTTTCTGAATTTAGGTTTTAGCAGTCACAAATACAGCAGTTCACTTTTAATTAATTACTTCCTGAAAGGCAGACTGTCAATTGCCTTCAACATCCATTTTATATGGGTGGACTCAACACAAAGCACATTCAGAGTGTAAAGATCAGGAAATCACGTGAAAGGGTCATTTAATTAGAATTCCCATTTTACTGATTATGGTAATGACATTCTTAAGCAAGAGCCTTTGAGGCTGGTCTAATACATGCACTGCGAATTGAACAAGTATTTGTATAATGACCCAATTTCCCATCCATGCACGCCCATTACTTGCCACTAGTAAACACCACATTTGTTATTATTCAACTAACATTTATTATACATTAAAAATGGAGAGCAATCTCATGATTCCAACGGTATTGCACCTGTAGGTTGTTATGTATGTAAGCATTAAGTTAATCTAAGGGTTAAGTCATTGCAGGAGAGCCCAAACCCGTGTCATGCTCCTCCTGTGCTATGTGGAAAATCAGGGATGCTTCCGGTGTCCCTGACTACTATGTGTGCAAGAAGTGTGTCCAGCTGCAGCTCCTGTCAGACCGCATTGCGGCACTGGAGCTGCGCATAGATTCAGTCTGGAGCATCCGTGATGCTGAGGATGTCGTGAATAGCATGTTTAGTGAGTTGGTCACACCGCAGGCAAAGGTTACACAGCCAGATAGTGAATGGGTGACCATCAGGAAGAGCAAGGGAAGGAAGATAGTGTACTGAAGTTGCATGATCAGCCATGATCATATTGAATGGCGGTGCAGGCTTGAAGGGCAGAATGGCCTGCTCCTGCACCAATTTTCTATGTTTCTATTACCAATTTGTAAGACTTGCCACTAGGGAGCGCACCTGTGGGAGACCCAAGGGTCACCTGCACACCCTGGGCAAGCAGGTATAAAAGGCAGTCCACCATGCTGCTTCCTCACTGGAGACCAAGGACATTAAAAAGACCAAGGTCACAACAGTTTGAGCTTACAGTATACAGTCCTGTGGAGTTATTCTGAACATAACAATTGGCGACGAGTAACAAATCACAAACTTTCAAGCGATTATGGCTGCCGTTGGTATTCTTGAGAGATTTGTTTGAGGGTGCAGATTGAAAAGCCTATGTTGAATGTCTTGACCAGTACTTCGTGGCCAATGAGCTGGGAAAGGAAGAAACCACGGTCAATCGCAGGGCGATTCTCCTCACCGTTTGCGGGTCCATGATATATGGCCTCATCAAAAATCAGCTAACACCGTGAAACTAACGGAGAAGACATATGAAGAGTTGTGCACGCTGATTCGGGAACACCTCAAGCCGAAGGAGAGCATCTTGATAGCCAGGTATCGCTTTTATACGCACCACCGCTCCGAGGACCAGGACGTGGCGAGCTATGTCACCGACCTAAGACGCCTTGCAGGACCGTGCGTATTTGCCGAATTTTTTGGGGAAATGTTGCGAGACTTTTTCGTGCTTGGAATCGGCCACGAGGTCATTCTTCGCAAACTGCTGTCCGCCGAATCCTTAGATCTGAGCAAGGCCATCACGAAAGCCCAGGCTTTTATGGCCACGAACGATAACATTAAACAGATATCATTGCAGCATCGAAACTCACCGGCAAGTACTGTGCATAAAATAATGTCTTCAGCAGGCAGTACTGTACATGGCAGGGCCTACACGCCCGCAGATGCCAGACCTAGGATGACTCCGAGTCCGCTGTGGGGCATGAATGCGAATCCATTAGCACCATGTTGGCGCTGCGGGGGTAATCATCGAACCAATCAATGTCGATTCAAGCACGACGTGTGCAAGGGCTGTGGAACAATGGGGCACCTCCAGCGAATGTGCAGACGTGCTGCGACTCACCACGTAGCAGAGTCAGCAGAAGTTGACCGATCCAGCGCGGATCACGCTGAACGAGTAAGAGAGGCAACTCAACCCGAGGCTGAAGAGGAAAACATAGAAAATAGGTGCAGGAGTAGGCCATTCGGCCCTTCGACCTGCACCACCATTCAATAAGATCATGGCTGATGGCTGATCATTCCCTCAGTACCCCTTTCCTGCTTTCTTGCCATACCCCTTGATCCCCATAGCCGTAAGGGCCATATCTAACTCCCTCTTGAATATATCCAATGAACTGGCATCAACAACTCTCTGCGGCAGGGAATTCCACAGGTTACCAACTCTCTGAGTCAAGAAGTTTCTCCTCATCTCAGTCCTAAATGGCCTACCCCTTATCTTAAGACTGTGTCGCCTGGTTCTGGACTTCCCCAACATCGGGAACATTCTACCCGTATCTAACCTGTCCCATCCCATCAGAATCTTATATGTTTCTATGAAATCCCCTCTCATTCTTCTAAACTCCAATGTATAAAGGCCCAGTTGTTCCAGTCTCTCCTCATATGTCAGTCCAGCCATCCCGGGAATCAGTCTGGTGAACCTTTGCTGCACTCCCTCAATAGCAAGAACGCCCTTCCTCAGATTAGGAGACCAAAACTGAACACAATATTCCAGGTGAGGCCTCACCAAGTCCCTGTACAACTGCAATAAGACCTCCCTGCTCCTATACTCAAATCCCCTAGCTATGAAGGCCAACATACCATTTGCCTTCTTCACCACCGGCTGTACCTGTATACTAACTTTCAATGACTGATGAACCATGACACCCAGGCCTTGTTGCACTTCCCCTTTTCTGCCGCCATTCAGATAATATTCTGTCTTTGCGTTTTTGCCCCCAAAGTGGATAACCTCTCATTTATCCACATTATACTGCATCTGCCATGCATTTGCCCACTCACCTAACCTGTCCAAGTCACCCTACAGCCTCTTAGCGTCCCTCTCATAGCTCACACTGCCACCCAGTTTAGTGTCATCTGCAAACTTGGAGATATTACACTCAATTCCTTCATCTAAATCATTGATGTATATTGTAAAGAGCTGGGGTCCCAGCACTGAACCCTGCGGCACCCCACTGGTCACTGCCTGCCATTCTTAAAAGGATCCATTTATCCCGACTCTCTGCTTCCTGTCTGCCGACCAGTTCTCTATCCACTTCAGTACATTACCCCCAATACCATGTGCTTTGATTTTGCACACCAATCTCGTGTGGGACCTTGTCAAAAGCCTTTTGAAAGTCCAAAAACACCACATCCACTGGTTCTCCCTTGTCCACTCTACTAGTTACATCCTCAAAAAATTCCAGAAGATTTGTCAAGCATGATTTCTCCTTCATAAATCCATGCTGACTTGGACCGATCCTATCACTGCTTTCCAAATGCGCTGATATTTCATCCTTAATAATTGATTCCAACATTTTCTCTACTACTGATGTCAGGCTAACCGGTCTATAATTACCCGCTTTCTCTCTCCCTCCCTTTTTAAAAAGTGGTGTTACATTCACTACCCTTCAGTCCATAGGAACTGATCCAGAGTCGACAGACTTTTGGAAAATGATCACCAATGCATCCACTATTTCTAGGGCCTCTTCCTTAATATTCTGGAATGCAGACTATCAGGCCCCGGGGATTTATCGGCCTTCAATCCATCAATTTCCCTAACACAATTTACCGCCTAATAAGGATATCCTTCAGTTCCTCCTTCTCACTAGACCCTGGGTCTCCTAGTACTTCTGGAAGGTTATTTATGTCTTCCTTCGTGAAGACAGAACCAAAGTATTTGTTCAATTGGTCTGCCATTTCTTTGTTCCCCATTATAAATTCACCTGAATCTGACTGCAAGGGACCAACATTTGTCTTCACTAATCTTTTTCTCTTCACATATCTATAGAAGCTTTTGCAGTCAGTTTTTATGTTCCCGGCAAGCTTCTTCTCGTACTCTATTTTCCCCCTCCTAATTAAACCCTTTGTCCTCCTCTGCTGAATTCTAAATTTCTCCCACTCCTCAGGTTTGCTGCTTTTTCTGGCCAATTTATATGCCTCTTCCTTGGATTTAACACTATCCTTAATTTCACTTGTTAGCCACGGTTGAGCCACCTTCCCCGTTTTATTTTTACTCCAGAGAGGGATGTATAATTGCTGAAGTTAATCCATGTGATCTTTAAATGTTTGCCATTGCCTATCCACCATCAACCCTTTAAGTATCATTTGCCAGTTTATGCTAGCCAATTCACGCCTCAAACCATCGAAGTTACCTTTCCTTAAGTTCAGGACCCTAGTCTCTGAATTCATCGTGTCACTCTCCATCTTAATGAAGAATTCTATCATGTTATGGTGGAATTCTATCATGTTATCATCTTCCCCAAGGGGTCTTGCACAACAAGATTGCTAATTAATCCTTTCTCATTACACATCACCCAGTCTAGGATGGCCAGCTCCCTAGATGGTTCCTCGACATATTGGTCTAGAAAGGAAATGTATGGGGAACACACCTTCACCATCAAAAGCCCTCCGATACTGTTAAAAGTCAAATTAAATGGCATTCCAGTTTCCATGGAATTGGACACGGGGGCACGTCAGTCAATTATGAGCCAGACGGCTTTTGAGAAACTGTGGGGCAACAAGGCACAAAGGCCAAAACTAAGCCGGATCCACACCAAGCTGTGCACTTATACCAAAGAGCTCATACCAGTCATTGGCAGTGTGGCAGTGAAAGTATCATACGATGGAGCTGTGGATGATTTACTACTATGGATTGTACCAGGTGATGGCCCAATGTCGTTCGGCAGAAGCTGGCTGGGAAAGATCCGATGGAACTGGGACGACATCAAACCACTGTCTTCAGTGGATGATGCCTTGTGCGCCCAAGTGCTAAACAAATTTCCGTCATTATTCGAGCCAGGCATCGGCAACATCACAGGCGCCAAAGTGCAGATCCATCTAGTCCCTGATGCACGAACCATTCATCAGGAGGCCCAAGCGGTTCCATACATGATACGAGCGAAAGTCGGGATCGAGCTGGACAGACTTCAATGAGAGGGGATCATACTGCCAGTCGAGTTCAACGAGTGGGCCAGTCCAATTGTACCGGTGTTAAAAAGCGATGGGACGGTCAGAATCTGTGGGGACTACAAGGTAACGATCAACCGAGTAGCCACTACCCAAAGCGGATGACCTGTTTACAACGCTGGCAGGGGGGATGTCATGCACCAAGCTAGAGCTAACCTCTGCTTACATGACACAGGAGCTGGCTGAACCTTCGAAAAAATTGACTTGCATCAACACGCACAAAGGACTGTTCATATACCACAGATGCCCTTTTGGGACTCGCTCGGCTGCGGCCATCTTCCAGAGGAACATGGAGAGTCTGCTGAAATTGGTTCCGCGCACCGTGTGTTTCAAGACGACATCTTGATCACTGGCTGCAACACCACCGAACACTTGCACAACCTGGAAGAGGTTCTCAAGCGATTGGACAGAGTGGGATTCAGGTTGAAATGCTCCAAGTGTGTTTTCCTGGCGCCAGAGATCGAATTTCTGGGGAGAAAGATTGCGGCGGACGACTTCGGACCCACGGACTCCAAGACGGAGGATATCAAGAATGCACCCAGACCACAGAATGTGATGGAGCTGCGTTCGTTCCTGGGACTCCTCAACTATTTTGGTAACTTTCTACCGTGGTTGAGCACTTTGCTAGAAACATTGCATTTATTGCATTTATTGCTACGCAAGAGTGACTGTGTTTGGGGTAAATCTCAAGAGACAGCCTTTAACAAGGCCAGAAACAAGACTGGTATGACCTGTGTAAACATTTAGTACTAGCTTGAGATGCATCTTTGTACGGGGTCGGTTGTGTGTTACAGCAAGCCAATGGGTCAGGCAAACTGCAACCGGTTGCATATCCGTCCAGAAACTTATCCAAGGCTGAAAGAGCCTACAGTATGGTTGAGAAAGAAGCATTAGCATGAGTATACAGGATTACAAAAATGCACCAATACCTATTTGGACTCCGGTTTGAGCTCGAAACCGACCACAAGCCGTTCATTTTGTTGTCCTCAGAAAGCGAAGGTATTAACACCAATGCTTTGTCCCGCATCCAAAGATGGTTACTAACATTATCTGCGTATGACTATGTAATCCGCCACAGACCAGGCAATGAGAACTGTGCAGATGCCCTCAGTCGGCTATCATTGCCCACCACCGGGGTGGAAATAGCACAACCCGCAGACTTTCTTCTTGTAATGGATGCTTTTGAGAGCGAGGGGTCACCCATCATGGCTCGCCAGATCAAGACCTGGACTAGCCAGGACCCGGTGCTATCACTAGTAAAAAGCTGTATCCTCAGTGGGAGCTGGTTGGCGGTTCCAGGTTAAATGCAAGATGAAATCAAGCCGTCCCACCGACGCAAGGATGAAATGTCCATCCATTCGGACTGTCTCCTATGGGGGAATCATGTAATTTTGCCAAAAAAAGGCAGGGAAACGTTTATACGCGACCTTCACAGTACTCACCCCACCCAGGCATAGTCATGATGAAGGCTAGCGCCAGGTCACACGTTTGGTGGCCTGGCATTGACTCGGAATTGGAGTCATGCATACACCAATGTAACACTTGCTCATAGTTGAGCAATGCACCAAGGGAGGCCCCACTGAGTCTGTGGTCATGGCCCTCCAAACTGTGGTCCAGGGTCCACGTAGATTTCGCTGGCCCCTTTCTGGGAAAGATGTTCCTAGTAGTAGTGGATGCTCACTCTAAATGGATTGAATATATAATAATGTCGTCATGTACGTCCACTGCCATACATTGAAAGCCTCTGGGCCATGTTCGCCACCCATGGTTTGCCCGACGTCCTTGTTAGTGATAATGGATCATGTTTCACCAGCTCGGAATTCAATGAGTTCATGACACGCAATGGCATCAAGCATGTCGAGTTTGCGCCATTTAAGCCCGCATCCAATGGTCAAGCGGAACGGGCAGTCCAAACCATCAAGCAGAGCTTGAAACGCGTGACGGACGGTTCCCTGCAGACCTGGTTATCTCGAATTCTGCTCAGCTACCGCACGCAGCCCCACTCGCTTACCGGAGTTCCCCCTGCAGAATTGCTAATGAAGAGAGCACTCAAAACCAGGCTCTCCTTAGTCCACCCGGATCTCAATGATCATGTAGAAACCAGGCGTCACCGACATAACGTGTACCATGATCACACGGCTGTATCACGTGACCCTGTGTTTGTTCTTAATTACGGTCATGGTCCCAAATGGGTTGCTGGCACTGTGTTAACCAAGGAGGGGAATAGAGTGTTTGTTATCAAACTTTTGAATGGACAAACGTGCAGAAAGCACTTGGATCAGACCAAATTGCGGTTCACTGACAGCCAAGAACAGTTTGAAGAGGACATTACCATCAATGACCCACCCACACACATCAAATCAGCAATCAATCTCGCGGTCCACCACAAGGATGAACCCACCATGCCCGACAGTCCGATCAGACCAGCCACACCGCAGTGCTGCAATGATCCGACTGACTCCCCATGCCAGGACTTCAACTCAGGTGATCAACCCGGGAACGCAGAGACCCGGATCACCTCAACTTGTAAATAACTTGTATCTAAGACTTTGGGGGGGGAGGGGGAATGATGTTATGTATGTAAACATTACCAATGTGTAAGACTTGCCACGAGGGGGTGCACCTGTGGGAGATCCAAGGGTCACCTGCACACCCTGGGCAAGCAGGTATAAAAGGCAGTCCACCATGCTGCTTCCTTATGATGTTCTAGGACCATTCGTTGCACCTACAGATGTTCTTCCACTTCCGCCCCCCCTCCCCCAAAAATAAATTCTGTGCACCTGCACTCTCCAATCTGAGTCCCTGTAGACGATGAAGAGATTATCACATTCGGAATAAAACCATTGTCCTCAATTTAAACGTCCAGGAACAGGATAGAGATTGCTGCTTTTGCAACAAAGACAAAATGCCTCCGGTTTTCCCATCATTCTTGGCCATATTGTAATGGTGCACTACTCCCAAAGCTTAGACTGATGTCTGCAACCATCGTCATGTTAATGGGGGAAGGATGGAGGGACATACAGGATGCTAAAACCAAAATTAAAAATAGGAATTAAACCCCGGTAGCAGACGTGGGACTGGAACCAGGGTGCTGGACAAGCTGCTGAAGGGAAGAAAACAGGCCTAGGTTTGTTGTTTTCTTAAATGTTATATATAAGAACATAAGAACATAAGAAATAGGGGCAGGAATAGACTATTTGGCCTGCTCCGCTATTCAATAAGATCATGGTTGATCTGATCTTGGCCTCAACACTTCCCTGCCCGCTCCCCATAACCCTTGACTCCCTTATCATTCAAAAATCTGTCTATCTCCACCTTAAATATATTCAAATACCCAGCCTCCACAGTTCTCTGGGGTAGAGAATTCCAAAGATCCACGACCCTCTGAAAGAAGAAATTCCTCCTCATTTCCGTTTTAAATGGGCGACCCCTTATTCTGAAACTATGTCCCCTAGTTCTAGATTCCCCCATGAGAGGAAACATCCTCTCTGCATCTACCCTGTCAAGCCCTCTCAGAATCTTATACATTTCAATAAGATTCTTCTAAACTCCAATGAGTATAGGCCCAATCTGCATAACCTTTCTTCATAAGACAACGCCTTAATTGCAGGAATCAACCTCGTGAACCTTCTCTGAACTACCTCCAATGCAAGAATATCCCTCCTTAAACAAGGAGACCAAAACTGCACGCCCTGTACAGTTGTAGCAGGACTTCCCTACTTTTATACTCCATACCCCTTGCAATAATGGCCAATATACCATTGGCCTTCCTGATTACTTGCTGTACCTGCATGCTAACTTTTTGTGTTTCATGTACAAGGACCCACAGATCCCTCTGTAACTCAGCATTTTGTAATCTCTTTCCATTTAAATAATAATTTGCTTTTTTATTTTTCCTACCAAAGTGGATAACCTCATATTTTCCCACATTATACTCCATCTGCCAGTTTTTTGCCCATACACTTAGCCTATCTAATATCCCTTTTCAGATTCTTTGCATCCTCCACATAACTTGCTTTCGCACCTATCTTTGTATCATCAGCAAATGTGGCTACGTTACATTCGGTCCCTTCATCCAAGTCATTAATATCAATTGTAAATAGTTGAGGCCCCAGCACTGATCCCTGTGTTACCCCACTAGTTACAGTTTGCAAACCTGAATATGATCCATTTATCCCAACTCTCTGTTTTCTATTAGTTAGCCAATCCTTTATCCATGCCAATATACTACAACCAACCCTTATCTTGGCAGTAACATTTTTTGTGGCACCTTATTGAATGCCTTCTGGAAATACAAATACACCACATCCACTGGTTCCCCTTTATCCACCCTGCTTGTTACATCCTCAAAGAACTCCAGCAAATTTGGGAAACATGATTTCCCTTTCTTAAAACCATGTTGACTTTGCTTGACTGTATTATGATTTTCTAAATGTCCTGCTACTACTTTCTTAATAATGGACTCAGCATTTTCCCAATGACAGATGTTAGGCTAACTGGTCTATAGTTTTCTGCTTTCTGTCTCCCTCCTTTCTTAAATAGGGGCGTTACATTTGTGGTTTTCTAATCCGCTGGGAGCTCTCCAGAATCCAGGGAATTTTGGTAGATTACAACCAATGCATCCACTATCTCTGCAGCCACTTCTTTTAAGACCCTAGGATGCAAGCCATCAGGGGCAGAAACCCTCGCCACATTTTAAAAATGCTTGGATGTGCACTTAAAGTGCCGCAACCTACAGGGCTACGGACTAAGAGCTGGAAAGTGGGATTAGGCTAGATAGTTCTTGGTCGGCCGGCGCGGACATGATGGGCCGAAATGGCCTCCTTCCGTGCTGTAGATTGCTATGATTCCATGATTTAGTCTCATTAGTTTGCCTAGTACTTTTTCTCTGGTAATAGTGATTGTTTTAAGCACCCCCCCCCCTCTCAATAGCCCCGATTATCAATTATTGAGATGCTTTTAGTGTCTTTTGCCGTAAAGACCGATATAAAATATTTGTTCAAAGTCTCTGCCATTTCCTTGTTCCCCATTATTAATTCCCCAGTCTCATCCTCTAAGAGACCAATGTTTACTTTAGCTACTCTCTTCCTTTTTATATACCCGTAGAAGCTCTTACTGTCTGTTTTTATATTTCTTGTTAGTTTACACTCATAAATTATTTTCTCTTGCTTTATTATTTTTGTAGTTGTCCTTTGCTGGTTGCTAAAAATTTCCCAAACCTCTGGCCTTCCACTATTCTTTGCAACATTGTATGCCTTTGTTTTCAATTTGATAGCATCCTTTACTTCCTTAGTTTGCCATGGATGGTTCATCCTTCTCTTAGAGTCTTTCTTTCTCACTGGAATATATCTTTGCTGACAGTTATGAAATATCTCCTTAAATGTTTGCCACTGCCCATCTACCATCTTACTATTTTCCTAGTCTACTTTAGCCAATTCTGCCTACATACCTTTATACCTACATACCAATTGCCTTTATTTAAGTTCAGGACACAAGTTTGAGACCTAGCTTTCTCACCCTCAAACTGAATTTGAAATTCTACCATGCTATGATCACTCTTCCCAAGAGGATCTGTTACTATGAAATCATTCATTCATCCAGTCTCATTAAACATTACCAGATCTAAAATAGTCTGCTCCCTGGTTGATTCCACTATGTATTGTTCTAAGAAACCATCCCAAATACACTCTATGAACTCTTCCTCAAGGCTACCCTTGCAAATTTTATTTGCCCAATCAATATGAAGATTAAAATCACCCATGCTTATTGCCATACCTTTCTTACAAGCCTCCATTATTTCTTGATTTATACTATGTCCTACAGTGTAGCTACTGTTAAGGGGCCTATAGACTACTCCTACCAGTGACTTCTTTCCCTTATTATTTCTTATCTCTGCCCAAACTGATTCTACATCTTGATCTTCTGAGCCAATATCATTTCTCACTACTGCACTGATCTCCTCCTTTATTAACAGGGCTACCCTACCTCCTTTTCCTTTCTGCCTATCCTTCCGAAATGTCAAATATTCAGTTCCCAGCCTTGGTCACCTTGCAACCACGTCTCTGTAATGTCTATCAGATCATACCCATTTATTTCTATTTGTGCCGTCAACTCATCTATCTTGTTACGAATACATTCAGATAAAGAGCTTTTAATTTTGTCTTTTGACCATTTTTCCCTACTCTGACCCCACTTTCTGATGCACACTTATGTTTATATGTTCTGTCCCTTCCTGTCACACTCTGGTTATCATTACTCCTATCACTACCCTGCACTATTGCCTTCTTCTTGACTTTTTAAATTTCCACTCGCCTGATCGAACCCCCCCCACCCCCACCCCGCCCCACTATTTAGTTTAAAGCCCTATCTACAGCCCTAGTTATTCGATTCACCAGGACATTGGTCCCAGCCTGGTTCAAATGAAGCCCGTCCTGAGGGAACAGCTTTGTCTTATCCCAGTACTGGTGCCAGTGCCCCATGAATGTAAATGTAAAATATATGAGTATGGTTGGAGATCAGGCAGAAAATGAAGGTTGAGAGGGAACAGTCACAGCAGAGAAATGGAAGAGGATGGGGGCAGTCACAGTAGGAGGATGGGGGCAGACAGTGCAGGGTCAGAGAGGGGAGGTAGGAGGCAGTCACAGAGAGGGATGAGACAGCTATAGAGGCAATATGGGAACATGTATGTAGAGGATTGGAGGATAGCTATAGAAGGGGGAGTGGGAGTGAGGTGGGATGGTGGTTAGCAGAGAGGGAACTAAGTGGGCAATTTATGATCAGCGGACAGGAGGTTAGTAGGTGAGGGAAAAACAGGAGTATAAAGCAATGATAGGCATCAATGCATTAGACTGGATGATATGGAATAAGGGAGAGATGGATGAGGTGCAGCGCAGGATACAGGGCTGGTAGAATACTAGAAAAGGGAAAAATGGGGATGTAATGGGAGTGATGCCATGCTGGGAAGATTAGTGGCAGTGGTAAAAATTAGGGGAGATGATATGAGTGAGGCAGTATCAGAGAAGGATAAAGGGAAAGGAGTACAGGAGAAGGAACATGACACAAGAACCATGAACTAGGAGCTGGGAACTGGGGAAGGGGCCGTGCCATAGTTGCAAGAGGCAAGTTAAAATACATGGTGTGAAGGTTGCCTCCTTGGTGCCAGGGTCAAAGATGTCACTTAGTGGTTGCAGAACATTCTGAGGTGCGGGGGTGGGGGGGGGGGGGCGGGAAAGAGGGGGTTGGAGAGTGAACAGCCAGAGGTCATGGTCAATATTGGTATCAACGACATAGGAAGAAAGAGGGATGAGGTCCTGCAGGCAGATTTTAGGGGGCTAGGAAAGAGATTAAAAAGCAGGATCTCAAAGATAGTAATCTCTGGATTACTCCCTGTGCCATGTGCAAGTGAGTATAGAAATAGGAGGATAGAGCAGATGAATGTGTGACTGGAGAGAAGCTGCAGGACGGAGGGCTTCAGATTCCTAGGAAATTGAGACCGGTTCTGTGGGAGGTGGGACCTGTCCAGGCTGGATGGGTTGCATCTCAACAGAGCTGGAACCAATGTCCATGCGGGGGAGGGGGGGGGGCAGTGGTTGCGAGTGCTGTTAGGGAGGGTTTAAATTAATTGGCAGGATGATTAACACCAGGATGTAGCATTAAAAAGGAGAAACAAAGTGCACAAAGGATTGGGAGTGACAGATAGCACTTGAGTAAGAAATAGTAAGATATTAGGTGGGATCAGACTAAGAAAGAAAAGAAGGTCTGAGATAAGTTTACACTGCATGTGTGTAAATGCATGGAGCACGGTAAATAAGGTTGGTGAGCTGCAGGCGCAAATAGCCACATAGGAATATGATGTCATGCCGATAACGGAGACCTGGCTCAAAAAAGGGCAGGATTGGGTTTTAAATATTCCTGGATATAAGGTGTTCAGGAAGATAGGCAAGGAAAGAAAAGAGATGGGGTGGCAGTATTGATTAAGGAGAATGTTACAGTGCTGGAGAGAGAGAATGTCTTGGAGGGGTCAAAACAGAATCTATTTGTTCAGAGTTAAGAAATAATAGAGGTACCATAGGCCACCAATCTAGTGGGAAAGATATAATTGAGCAAATTTGCAGGAAAATTATAGAGAGGCGCAAGAACTATAGAGTAGTGATAATGGGGGACTTCAATTATCCTAATATTGACTGGGATTGTAATAGAGTAAAGGGCAGAGAGGTGGAAGAATTTCTGAAATGTGTTCAGGAAAACTTTCTTGATCAGTATGTTTCGGACCATTGAGCAAGGAGGCATTGCTGCATCAGTTTCTGAGGAAAGAGGTGGGTCAAGTGAAGCAAGTGTTAGTAGGAGAATATTTAGGGAACAGTGATACATAGTATCATAAGGTTTAGATTAGCTATGGAAAAGGACAGGGAGAAATTTAGAGTAATAATACTTAATCGTAGGAAGGCAAATTGCAGTGGGTTGAGAGTGGATCTGGGCTGGGTAAATTGGAATGAAAGATTGGCAGGCAAAACTGTAATCAAACAATGGGCTGCCTTTATAGAGGAGATGGTTCGGGTCCAGTCGAGGTGCATTTGCATGAGAAAAAAAAGAAAGAAAACTTGCATTTATATCGCATCTTTCACGACCACCGGACGTTTCAAAGCGCTTTACAGCCAATAAAGTATTTTTGGAGTGTACTCACTGTTGTAATGTGGGAAACGAGGCAGCCAACTGGCACACAGCAAACTCCCACAAAAAGCAATGTGATAATAACTAGATCAGTTTTTTGTTATATTGATTGAGGGATAAATATTGGCCAAGACAGCGGGAATAACTCTCCTGCTCTTCTTCGAAAAAGTGCCATGGGATCTTTTACATCCACCTGAGAGGGCAGATGGGGCCTCAGTTTAATGTCTCATCCAAAAGACAGCACCTCCGACAGTGCAATACTCCCTCAGCACTGCACTGGAGTGTCAGCCTAGATTTTTTTTTTAATGCACTCAAGTTCCTGGAGTGGGACTTGAACCCACAACCAAGTGTGCTACCCACTGAGCCACAGTTGACACTGATGTGGGGGAAAGGTAGGGCAACTAAAGCCAGAGCACCCTGGATGACAAAAGAGATAAGATGTAGCAGGAAAAGAGCATGTATGACAGATGTCAGGTTGAGCATACAAGTGAGAATCCGGCTGAATATAGAAAGTTCAGAGGGGAAGTGAAAAGAAAATAAGAGGGGCAAAAAGAGAGTGTATGAGAATAAATTGGCAACTAACATAAAAGGGAATTCAAAAGTCTTCTATAGGCATATAAATAATAAATGGGTAGTAAGAGGAGGGGTGGGCTGATTAGGGACCAAAAAGGAGACCTATGCATGGAGCCAGAGGGTATGGCTGAGGTACTAAATGAGGACTTTGCATCTGTCTTCACCAAGGAAGAAGATTCTTCCAAAGTCGTAGTGAAAGAGGAAGTAGTGGAGATACTGGATGAGATAAAAATTGATAAAGAGGAGGTACTAGAAAGGCTGTCTGTACTTAAAGTTGATAAGTCTCCAGGACCAGATGGGATGCATCCTAGGATGCTGAGGGAAGTAAATGTGGAAACTGCTTAAGGAGGAAATCGCAGAGGTACTGGCCATAACCTTCCAATCCTCCTTAGATGCAGGACTGGAGAACCGCAAATGTTACAACCTTGTTCAAAAAGGGTGTAAGGATAAGCCCAGCAACTACAGGCCTCTTGTGGGGAAGCTTTTAGAAACACTAATCAGGGACAAAGTTAATAGTCACTTGGACAAATGTGGATTAATTAAGGAAAGCCAGCATGGATTTGTTAAAGGCAAATTGTGTTTAACTAACTTGATTGAGTTTTTTTTTGATGAGGTAACAGAGAAGGTTGATGAGGGCAATGTGGTTGATGTGGGCGCCGGAGGGACTGGAGTGCATCATCACGCTTGGCAACCAAATTTTAATTTGATTTTATGATTTAAAGTTTAATTTGTTTTAATTGCCAGGGTTTTTAGTGTCCCCCTCCCCTTTTATAGGGGGCACTTGTAAACTTTATGATTTTATTGCCCAAAAAAATCACAAAACCCCCCCCCAAAAAAACAAAAGAAGAGGGCAGGTATAAGTGTCTGGGGGGCACTCGATCTAATGTTTGTTTGTACTCCCTAAAAAAGTTGTGGTTGATGTGGTGTACATGGACTTCCAAAAGGCGTTTGATAAAGTGCCACATAATGCAGCCCATGGAATAAAAGGGACAGTGGCAGCATGGATACAAAATTGGCTAAGTGACAGGTGAAAGAGAGTAGCTGCGAACTATTGTTTTTCGGACAGGAGGAAGGTATACAGTTGTGCTCCCCAGGGTCGGTACTGGGACCACTGCTTTTCTTGATATATATTAATGACTTAGACTTGGGAGTTCAGGGCACAATTTCAAAGTTTGCAGATGACGCAAAACTTGGAAGTATAGTGAGGAGGATAGCGATAGACTTCAAGAAAACATAGACAGGTTGGTGAAATGGGCAGGCACGTGGCAGATGAAATTTAATGCAGAAAAGTGCTAAGTGATACATTTTGGTAGGAAGAACGAGGAGTGGCAATATAAACTAAAGGTTATAATTCTAAATGGGGTGCATGACAGAGAGACTTGGGGGTATAAGTGCACAACTTGTTGAAGGTGGCAGGGCAGGTTGAGCAAGCAGTTAAAAAAGCATATGGATCCTGGGCTTCGTAAATAGAGGCATAGGGGTTAGACTTTCCACTTTTGTGCAGATCACCCAAAAATGGGCGTTATTTCCAGCGTTGGAGGTAAATATGGGTTTTGAGATCGTTGGATTATCGCCCATTTTCAAAACCCCAACTTTCTATTTTATAAAATGGGCGTTACTGCGAGCGATCTGAAATAGGCGCTAGCGTGAAGATTTTTTGACCTTCTGCCGTAAAGTGTCGGTGTCCATAGCAACGGCATGGCAACGGTCGTTTCCCGCATTTCACGAGGTCAGGGGTCATCATTACATGTGCAGAAGAGGAGAGAGAGAGAGAGAGGGAGCAGAGAGGAACTGAAAGCGTGTGTGGGTGTGGTTTGTGCTTGTTTGGCTGTTTTGGGAGGTAGGAGGGAGATTTTCCAGCAGCAAAAAGAATTCAGAGCAAAAATAACATTGTTCCCACCGAGTTGTTTGCGGAATTTTTTTTTTTCCAATGGGAGGGATGGAGGAGGCGACACAGCACACTGTGGAGACTGACGCTGGTGAAAGCAGTGAAATGGGAGAGCAACAATTGGGAGGACGAAAAAGAGCAAGGAGATTCTTGGATGAGGCAAATGCCTCCCTCCTGCAGGAGGTTGAGTCACACTGGGGTCAATTGACCCAGGGTAAATGTGGGAAGCCCACCCCAAAGGTCTACCAGAGGATATGGGCCAACATAGCCGAGGTAGTCTTGTCGGTAACCAACGAGGAGCATGAGGGCAACCAATGCCGCTAGCACTGGAACGACCTTGTCGGATCCGCCAGAGTAAATATTACATTTATTTACATGTACTTATAAATTTATATAATTTGAATTGTAAGTGTAATGAGTGATTAAAATCAGATGTCATGCCTTGCACTTATATCGGGAATGTTTTACTCAAAGCCTGCGTTCACGGTGCACGTCTTTAGGTAAAGAATGATAATTTCCATAATAATCATGATTACATCTGATGGTTATGTGTTGTATCAGTCTCTGTGACAGTACCCAGCAATGATCTCACGCAATGATCTCATGCCATGTCGTGCCGTTGTTACCTTTTACAGAAGAAGCTTTCGAGGAATAGGGCCGAGCAGAGGCAAACGGGTGGTGGGTCACCAGTCATCATCGACCTCACCGACATCGAGGAGCGGGTGCTGGCACTAATGGGGACCCACCCCCAGTCGCCCACACAAGCAGCAGCAGAGCCTGATGTGATGCCACGTGAGTAACGTATACACCATTGCGTGATGTAAAGTCAATAGATGCCACACACACTCATATCCAACCAATAATATATTATAGATGAATGATAAAAGTGATCTCTAAATAATGATAGCCTCATGAGAATCATTGCAATGCAGAATTTGGTGATGGTCATGAAATGTGATGTCTGTGATGATCTTGATAGCGGTGGTGCTTTTGTCGTGCACATGCTATGTGTAGCGCTGAAATCACCTTGTGACCCTAGCACCCCCTTCTCCTCTAATAACCTCGTTTATGTTTTGCAGCTCAACCAGCAGCGCATCCCAGGCAAGACCACCGAGCCCAGAAGGTGGATGCGCGGGGCCGGACTCGCCGGACGATCCTCCACCTGGTGCTGAGGAGCCCCGATTCTCGCCCGTGGATCTGCTGGGTCCCTTCTCCACGGATGACAGTGCCGACTTCGAGGAGCCTGCATCGCCAAGCTCCATAATGCAGTCCATACCAAAGACATCTAGGGCTCCTGTGGCTATTCCCACCTCCACTGTGGCGGTACCAGGTCCAAGCACCTTGTCACAGGGCACCCCAGGTGTCTCCAGGAAGGCGCCGACCAAACGGATGTTGTTTCGATGCGGCATGTCTGTTCCACAAGCAGCAGATCTGAGCGGGGGCATGGTACACTTGTCCAGGAGGAGTGTTGACATAGGTCAGCAGATCCTACAGACAATGGGGGGCATATCCCAACAGCTGGTCAGCATGTCCGATACCATGACGGAGTACGTGCCGCGGATGGTGGAGGCCCTGGAGGTGATAGCTAGGAACACTGGTGGCACAGGCCTCCCGCTGGTCCCGGATCTCGGCACTGCACCCCAAGGTGCCGCATCCCCATTGTCAACTACACATGATAGCCAGGAGGAAGATCTTGATTCTGGCTCGGAGCACGTTCCCATCTCGAGACCTCCTCTCCCGTATCCGTCCAACCAGCGGTTCTGCTGTTATAACCCCACAATGAAGCAGCGCCTGAGGAGCTCCTCAGCCAGGCAGTTTGGAGTCAGGAAGGGAAGGTGCATGGCTGCAGGTGTAGTCTTGGTCATATTTTTATGTTGTTGGTGCTATTTTGTTGGGAGGTTTGGGGGGAGGGGGGAAGGGGCTACCCTGTTGTTTTGTATTTGTGTTCTGTGTTGTTGGAAATGTTGACCACTTGATTGATCTAAATGTTATAAATTTGTTGTGGGGGATGGGGTATTTTTTACAGTTATAATTATGATTTCATACAAATGTCTCATTAAATGTTTTTTATTTAACATAGCCTTGTTGCTCATTGTCTCAGATAGCTGCACCGTTACACACTGGTGATTCCTTAACATGAAAGGGGATATTTAAACTTAACACGAATCAACTTAAATGTTAACTGTCATCAAGGTGATGCACACCATTGATATATGAGCTGCAGACACAGCAGTGTTGCAGCTTTGTAAATACCAGCAACTTTATTTCAAGCAAAGCGCTCGTTTATGAGCTGCTGACATAAGAGTCTTGCAGCTATGTAACCACCACGGGCTCTTTCCTGCGGTCTAGAGGGGAGTGAGAGCATGGTTTCAGCGTCAGCATGATTGTCTGGCCCGAGGTCAGCGTCCACCTCCTTGTCCTCCTCTTCCTCTCTCTCCTGAGGTGGACCGTCAGTCCCTTCTGGCGATTCTTGTCCCCTCTTAATAGCCAAGTTGTGCAGCATGGAGCACACCACCGCGAATTGAGCTACCTGCTCAGGGTGGTATTGTCGCTCGCCTCCTGAGTGGTCCAGGCATCTAAAGCACTGCTTAAGGACGCCAATGGTTTTCTCGATGATATTGTATGTGGCTCTGTGGTTCTTGTTGCATCGCTTCTCGGCTTCTGTCTGGGTCTTACGCAGTGGGGTAATCAGCCAGGTGGTGAGGCCATATCCTTTGTCACCAAGTATCCAGCATTGACCTTGTGGCTGACTGGTAAACATGTCAGATACAGCGTTCTCATGTAGGATGTGAGCATCATGGATGCTGCCCAGAAATTTAGCATTCACTGCCATAATAATTTCCTGGTGGTCGACAACGAATTGCATATTCAGGGAGTGGAATCCCTTTCGGTTCCGAAAAACCTCTGCATCCTGAAATGGTGCCCGCATGGCGATGTGCGTACAGTCTATTTCTCCCTGCACCTTGGGGCCGTTAGCAATTCGGTAGAATCCTAGAGCCCTCTCAGTCTGTGCCTCCTTGGTCATAAGGAAGCTGATAAAGACCGTCCTGCATGCGTAAAGGGTTTTAGTCACCTGTCGAATGTGTGGCATGCTGAGCTATAGCGCAAATGTCGCCAGCTGAGGCCTGAAAGGAACCCAATGCGTAGAACGAAAGTGCCGTGGTGATCTTGACCTCGACGGACAGTGTGGTCCTGATAGTTCTGGCAGGCTGCACATCTCTCCTGATGAGCTGGCATATCTCACTGATAATCTCTTTCCGGGAGCGCAGTCTCCTAAGGCAGGTGTTATCGGACAAGTTGAGGTAAGACCGCTTCTCCCTGTAAGTGCGGGGGCTGTAAGGACTGGTCCTCCTCATCAGTCTGGCACATCCTAGATTGGGCACATAATGCTGTCGAATATATCTTCTGCCATCTGTAGTCTGCAGCATGTGTGTACTCATCAAGACAGGCTGCGAAATGACAGGCTCCATTCCAATAACTATCAGTATTGTGCCTATTGTTCACAAACAATAATTTTTCCCACTAAGACACCTAAAGTAAATTCCAATCGTCCACAGTATGATAAGATGTTTGTTCAGATGTTCAAATCACCTTAAAAAGACCTCCACAGAACATCCAAACTCCCCCGAAGTTGAAGCAGCCTTTTAAATGTAGCGACCTGCGATTTACAAAATGGCGTCCATACCGCTGTGATTAGTTCAGGTGAGAGCAACTTTTTCACAGCGGTTTTTTCGGCGATAAATATTTTCGGCGATATGTGTGCGAGGTGCCGAAAGTAACGCTCGCCGATATTTTGGGCGTTAGTTTCGCCTATTCTGATCTTTACGCCAAAAAAAAGTGAGCGGGCAGTATTATTATTTCTCGCCGTTAAGTACATGCTGAAAGTTATGTTGAGCGATGAGTGATCGATACATTGCCGTTAGTTTCCATTTTGTGCCTAAATGGGTGATATCTGGGCGTTATACCACATCTCAGCGTTAAAATGGACGTTAAGTGGGCGGTATCGATGCAAAAAAAGTCTAATCCATAGAGTACAAAAGCGTGGAAATTATGATGAACCTGCATAAAACACTGGTTTGGCCTCAACTGGAGTATTTTGTCCAATTCTGGGCACCGCACTTTAGGAAGGATGTGAAGGCCTTAGAGCGAGTACAGAAAAGATTTACAAGAATGATTCCAGGGATTAGGGGCTTCAGTTACATGGATAGACTGGAGAAGCTGGGGTTGATCTGCTTAGAGCAGAGAAGGTTGAGAGGAGATTTGATAGAGCTGTTCAAAAGCATGAGGGGTCCAGACAGAGTAGATAGAGAGAAACTGTACCTATAGGCGGAAGGGTCAACAACCAGAGGACACAGATTTAAGGTGATTGGCAAAAGAACGAAAGGCGACATGAGGATAAACTTTTTTACACAGCGAATGGTTAGGATCTGGAATGCACTGCTTGAAAGGGTGGTGGAAGCAGACAATCGTGGCTTTCAAAAGGGAATTGGATAAGTACCTGAAGGAAAAATTTTTGCAGGGCTACGGGGAAAGGGCAGGGGATTTGGACCAGCTGAAGTGCAGAAAGCCGGCAAGGGCTCGATGGCCCAAATGGCCTCCTTTTGTGCTGTAACAATTCTACGATTCTAAGGTGTAGTTCAAAAAAGGTAGTGAAGAAAATGCCTGCAATCTGACCACATCTGGTCATGACCTGAAACCTCCCTCAACCCATGACCTTAAATCTTCCCTGTGGGCCTGAATGCATCTGCCACCCCACATCATGCCATGACACATTACCATTTATTACTCCCCCTCCTACTATTTGTCTGTAGTCTTCCCCCGGATGGTTGTAGTCTACTACCAGTGTTTTCATGTTTTTTAATGCTGCTCCTCATATTTGTGTTTTTTGGTGTAGTCTGCCTCCAGTTTGTGTTTTTTTAGTCTGATTCTATTATTTCTGCTTTAAATTTAGTCCCACTTCTGTTGTTTATATTTTTTTCTGAGTCCCTGCTCCTACTCTTTATTTTTTTAATTGTTACTCCTGGTGTCCCCCTGCTGGTGTTTCTGTGCTTTCAGTGCTCCTCCTCACACTTGTGTTTTTTTAGTCTTACTGCTCATGTTTGTATGTTTTAAGTTCTGCCAAAAAAAGATTGGGGAGATTGGTCATCCTGAACCACTCTTACTTATCTCCAGATAGATTGTTCAAGAGTGGAACAGGTCATTTCTCCTTGTCTCTTTAGCTGAAGGATGGCAGGTAGTATAGGGAAAACTAAGGAGAAGCAGGGAATGTTTTGTCCCAATTTTCTCCCCTCCTCTCCAGAGGGCACTGACCACAGGTGACGGCAGCCCTCCTATACCTCAGTTAAGTGGTCATTATTCATATGTGAGCCCAGACATAGTAGGCTGAATATTAATGGAGAAAGCAGGTTGGGAGCAGGGAGCCTCTGAAACGATCGGGAAAGCCAAGAGAACAGGTTTCCCACAGGACCTGCCGAATTTAACGGCAGGGTCTGATTCCCATGGGAAACTTCTGTTTTCCACTCGCAGCCAGCCAGATTGAGAGGTAAGCTGGCGGCAATAGGCCACAGAGAGGAGGGAGGGAGGGATTGTGTGGGGGCCAGGGGCGGTCGGAGGAGCACAGGGTGGACCAGAGTAGCGGGGTGGAGTCAGGGAGGATCAGGAGCTGCTATCAGCACTGGGGGGGGGGGGGGGCGTCGAGTGAGAACCCAATATTAGCACCAACTAGCTCACAGAAATTAATTTGGTAACTTTGTTTTAAGATTTTAAAACTTTCAAAATGATCATTCATTTTTTTAGGCTCAGAATCTTTTTTAAAAGGGATTTTTTTCAGGTTCATTTGCACCAAAATAGAAAATATAACACAGCAGCAAAGAAGCTCTGGAGAGCTGCCATGTTGTAACCCAAGACATCTGCTTTGCACAGCCATGGTGCTTGCTTCTGAAGCTTTGCATAACCAGTGGGCACTGCAGGATATATAAATGTTTTATCGACTCTGATTTTGCAATCATTATATGACAAGTCATTGACATATAATCTGTGGCCAGGTATTTATTAGTGACATCTCCCTCAAGCTGGTGGGGGGATGGAGGTGAAGTCATTGGGTGAGCCTACCAACTCATACAAAGCAAGGAGAGCAGTTTGCAACTCTGATTTGCTGTTTGTTTAATGTTTACACCCTTGGGCCTGGTGAAATTTGAGTATTAGGTGCAGAGACTGTTTTATTAGACATTAATATATCTAAAAGAGGATTCATTTGGAACCATTTCTAACTTAGCATATGCGTCAGGTTAATGATTCTTTTTGTAATAAAAAGCACTTAACTAAATCACCACTTTTTTAAACAAATGCATTGTGTATCCTGAGTATTCACAGTTAAGTGCCGATGGCTGAACACTGGGGAGTAAAGTAAGGGAATGATAGACAGCATCAACCTTCAAATGGCCCACAAGCACTCTTCCGATTTAATTACAGTACATTAAATGTCAGGGAGACTCACTCATCACAAAATGAATGCTGATCGTTTTGAAACTGTGAATAAGGGGACACTATGTTGTTATTTATAGATCAACACTGAGGACTGTCCACAATGGTGGTGTAAATTTAAAAAGATACAAGGCAGCTGCTGAAAAAGAGTATTGTATTAAACTGGCTGTTATGGAGACCATAAACCATCCATATTTCATTGGCACCAGATTTTCTTCTTATTTATACAACTAGATATTTAACATAAACCTGCTTGGAAAATCAATACGGGTATATATTTAAAATATCTTGATATACCAAATTGCAGACTGAGAGCAACGATAAGAAGTGCAGGCCTGCCCAGGTTGGGAGGGTCAGGGCCTATGCAAGCTATAGTCCTCCAAAAATATTGTGCTTAGATGGTTAATTGTTCTGGGAACATATTGTGGACTGATATTATTCTGAATAACTGATGTGCATTTTTCTTGTCTTTCACAAATATTGTTAATAAAAATGAGAAAAGAACTGCCCTCAGCACTCCTGGGCCAAGAAGGCAGAAAAGTTAGCCAGGACTCCCATTCAGTGACCTCTGCCATGTTTAAATCTAAACAAAGCAAACTCTGTAGGTATGAGGGGCAAGTTGACTAAGGTAGATTGGGAAACTATATTGAAAGGTATGACGGTAGACAAGCAATGGCTAGCATTTTAAAAATTAATTCATAATTTACAATAAACATCATTGCTTTAAGGCACAAAAACCCCACAGGAAAAATGGTCCAACTGTGGCTAATGAGAAGTTAAAGACAGTATTCGATCAAAGGAAGAGATGTATAATGTTGCCAAAAAGAGCAGTAAACCTGAGGATTGGGAGGATTTTAGAATTCAGCAAAGGAGGACCAAGAAATTGATAAAGAAAGGGGAAATAGAATATGAGAGTAAACTAGCGAGTGAGATAAAAACAGATTGTAAAAGCTTCTATAGGTAGGTAGAAAGGAAAAGATTAGTAAATGTGGGTCCCTTACAGGCTGAGACAGGAGAAATTATAATGGGGAATAAGGAAATGGCAGAGAAATTAAACAAACACTTTGTGTTTGTCTTCATGGAAGAAGACACGAAAAACCTCCCGGAAATAGTGGAGAACCAAGGGTTTAGCGAGAATGAGGAACTGAAAGAAATTGTATTAGTAAAAAACTAGTACTAGAGAAATTAATGGGACTGAAAACCAATAAATCCCCTGGACCTGATGGCCTACATCCTAGAGTTTTGAAAGAGGTGGCTATAGAGATAAATTGGTTATCATCTTTCAAAATTCCATAGATTCTAGAACCGTTCCCGCAGATTGGAAGGTAGCTAATGTAACCCCACTATTTAGGCCCACCAACGCGAAGACGGAGGCAATCGAGAACACTTCGAGGCCACAGAATGTGACAGAGCTGCGGTCATTTCTGGGACTCCTGAACTACTTTGGTAACTTCTTACCAGGCCTCAGCACACTGCTAGAACCACTGCATGTCTTACTACGAAAAGGGGGTGAATGGGTTTGGCGCAAAAGCCAAGAAAATGCCTTTGTAAAAGCGAGAAAATTGTTATGCTCAAACAAATTGCTTGTGTTGTATGATCCATGTAAGTGTTTGGTACTAGCATGTGATGCGTCGTCATATGGCGTCGGGTGTGTATTGCAACAAGCTAATGATTTTGGGAAACTACAACCGGTTGCTTATGCATCCAGGAGTCTGTCGAAGGCTGAGAGAGCCTACAGCATGATTGAAAAAGAAACGTTAGCGTGTGTCTATGGGGTAAAGAAAATGCATCAATACCTGTTTAGGCTAAAATTCGAATTGGAAACTGACCATAAGCCACTTATATCCCAGTTTTCCGAAAGTAAAGGGATAAATACCAACGCATCGGCCCACATCCAGAGATGGGCGCTCATGTTGTCCGCATACAACTATGCCATTCGCCACAGGCCAGGCACAGAAAACTGCGCCGATGCTCTCAGTAGGCTGTCATTGCCCACCACGGGGGTGGAAATGGCGCAGCCCGCAGATCTAGCCATGGTTATGGAAGCATTTGAAAGTGAGCAATCACGCATCACAGCCTGGCAGATCAAAACATGGACAAGCCAGGACCCTTTATTATCTCTAGTTAAAGGCTGTGTGCTTCATGGGAACTGGTCCAGTGTCCCAGTGGAAATGCAGGAAGAGATAAAGCCGTTCCAGTGGCGCAAAGATGAAATGTCTATACAGGCAGACTGCCTTCTGAGGGGCAATCGAGTAGTGGTCCCCAAGAAGGGCAGAGCCACCTTCATTAATGACCTCCGCAGTACCCACCCAGGCATCGTAATGATGAAAGCGATAGCCAGATCCCACGTGTGGTTGCTCAGTATTGATGTGGACTTAGAGTCCTGCGTTCACAGATGTAATACATGCCCGCAGTTAAGCAATGTACCCAGGGAGGCGCCGCTAAGTTTATGGTCTTGGCCCTCCAAACCGTGGTCGAGGGTACACATTGACAATGCAGGCCCGTTCTTGGGTAAAATGTTCCTTGTGGTTGTAGACGCGTGCTCCAAGTGGATTTGAATGTGAGATAATGTCGGCTAGCACGTCCGCTGCCACTACTGAAAGCCTGCGGGCCATGTTTGCCACTCACGGCTTACCCGATGTTCACTGAGCGACAACAGGCCATGTTTTACCAGTGCTGAGTTCAAAGAATTCATGACTCGTAACAGGATCAAACATGTCACATCTGCCCCGTTTAAACCAGCATCCAATGGTCCAGAGAGAGCAGTGCAAACCATCAAGCAAGGCTTGAAGAGGGTAACTGAAGACTCACTACAAACTCGCCTATCCCAAGTCCTGCTTAGCTACCGCATGAGACCCCACTCACTCACTGGGATCCCACCTGCTGAACTTCTCATGAAAAGAGCACGTAAGACAAGGCTCGCGTTAGTTCACCCTGATCTACATGAACAGGTTGAGAGCAGGCGGCTTCAATAAATGCATACCATGATAGAGCAAATGTGTCAGACGAGATTGATATCAATGATCCTGTATTGTATTAAATTATGGACAAGGTCCCAAATGGCTTCCCAGCAGTGTTGTGGCCAAAGAGGGGAGCAGGGTGTTTCGGGTCAAACTTTCAAATGGACTCATTCACCGGAAACACTTGGACCAAATCAAACTCAGATTCACGGACTATCCTGAGCAACCCACCTTGGATTCTACCTTTTTTGATCCCCCAACATACACACTCGGGACAACTGGCACCACGGTTGACTACAAAGCAGAACCCATCATCCACAGCAACCCTGCAGGGCCCAACACACCAGGCAGCCCAGCAAGGCCAGCTGCACAGCAGCCCAGCGAGGGCCCAACAAATGATTCAACAACACCAGCTTTCACACCGAGACGATCAACCGGGGCAAGAAGGGCCCCAGATCAACTCACATTGTAAATAGTTACACGATTGACTTTGGGGGGGGAGTGTTGTTATATATGTGGACTTGTATTTACTCTGTACAGCCACCAGAGGGCTCATCCCCTGGAGTCCCAAGGGATCCCATAATCCCTTGGGAGCACAGGTATTTAAGGAGGCTTCACAGGTTGGAGAGGCACTCTGGAGACCTGCAATAAAAGACTAAGGTCACACTTTACTTTGAGCTCACAGTGTTCAGTCTTACTCTTTCTCCATACACAACAATGTGGAATCTGTATGGGTGGAGATGCGGAATACCAAAGGGCAGAAAACGTTAGTGGGAGTTGTGTACAGACCACTAAACAGAAGTAGTGAGGTTGGGGACAGCATCAAACAAGAAATGAGGGATGCATGCAATAAAGGTACAGCAGTTATCATGGGCGACTTTAATCTACATATAGATTGGGCTAACCAAACTGGTAGCAATAAGGTTGAGGAGGATTTCCTGGAGTGTATTAGGGATGGTTTTCTAGACCAATATGTCGAGGAACCAACTAGAGGGCTGGCCATCCTAGACTGGGTGATGTGTAATGAGAAGGGACTAATTAGCAATCTTGTTGTGTGAGGCCCCTTGATGAAGAGTGACCATAATATGGTAGAATTCTTTATTAAGATGGAGAGTGACACAGTTAATTCAGAGATTAGTGTCCTGAACTTAAGGAAAGGTAACTTCAATGGTATGAGACGTGAATTGGCTAGAATAGACTGGCAAATGGTACTTAAAGGAGTGGCGGTGGATGGACAATGGAAAGCATTTAAAGATCACATGGATGAACTTCCACAATTGGAGTAAAAATAAAACGGGGAAGGTGGCTCAACCGTGGCTAACAAGGGAAATTAGGGATAGTGTTAAATCCAAGGAAGAAGCATATAAATTGGCCAGAAAAAGCAGCAAACCTAAGGACTGGGATAAATTTAGAATTCAGCAGAGGAGGACAAAGGGTTTCATTAGGAGGGGGAAAATATAGTATGAGAGGAAGCTTGCCGGGAACATAAAAACTGACTGCAAAAGCTTCTATAGATATGTGAAGAGAAAAAGATTAGTGAAGATAAATATAGGTCCCCTGCAGTCAGGTTCAGATGACTTTATAATGGGGAACAAAGAAATGGCAGACCAGTTGAACAAATAATTTGGTTCTGTCTTCACGAAGGAAGACATAAATAACCTTTCGGAAATACTAGGGGACCGAGGGTCTAGTGAGAAGGAGGAACTGAAGGAAATGCTTATTAGGCATGAAATTGTGTTAGGGAAATTGATGGGATTTAAGGCTGATAAAGGCCTGATAGTCTGTATCCCAGAGTACTTAAGGAAGTGGCCCTAGAAATAGTGGATGCATTGGTGATCATTTTCCAACAGTCTATCGACTCTGGATCAGTTCTTATGGACTGGAGGGTAGCTAATGTAAAACCACTTTTTAAAACAGGAGGGAGAGAGAAAACGGGTAATTATAGATTGATTAACCTGACATCAGCAGTGGGGAAAATGCTGGAATCAATTATTAAATATGATTCTCAAAAAATTCCAGAAGATTTTTCAAGCATGATTTCCATTTTATAAATCCATGCTGACTTGGACCGATCCTGTCACTGCTTTCCAAATGTGCTGCTATTACATCTTTAATAACTGATTCCAGCATTTTCCCCATTACCGATGTCAGGCTAATTGGTCTATAATTCCGTTTTTTCTCTCCCTCCTTTTTTTAAAAGTGGGGTTACATTAAGCTACCCTCCAATCCATAGGAACTGATCCAGAGTCCATGGAATGTTGGAAAATGACCTGCTTACTAACTTTTTGTGTTTCATGCACAAGTACCCCCAGGTCCCACTGTGCTGCAGCACTTTGCAATTTTTCTCCATTTGAATAATAACTTTCTCTTTGATTTTTTTCTGCCAAAGTTCATGACCTCACACTTTCCAACATTATACTCCATCTGCCAAATTTTTGCCCACTCACTTAGCCTGTCTATTGCAGATTTTTTGTATCCTCCTCACACATTGCTTTTCCTCCCATCTTTGTATCGTCAACAAACTTGGCTACATTACACTCGGTCCCTTCTTCCAAGTCGTTAATATAGATTGTAAATAGTTGGGATCCCAGCACTGATCCCTGCGGCACCCCACTCATTATTGATTGCCAACCCGTGAATAAACCATTTATCGCTCTGTTTTCTATTAGTTCGCCAATCCTCTATCCATGCTAATATATTATCCCCAACCCCGTGAACTTTTATCTTGTGCAGTAACCTTTTGTGTGGCACCTGGTCAAATGCCTTTTGGAAGTCCAAATATACCACATCCACTGGTTCCCCTTTATCCACCCTGTTCGTTACATCCTCAAAGAATTCCAGCAAATTTGTCAAACATGACTGCCCCTTCATAAATCCATGCTGACTCTGCCTGACTGAATTATGCTTTTCCAAATGTCCTGCTACTGCTTCTTTAATAATGGACTCCAACATCTTCCCAACCACAGATGTTAGGCTAACTGGTCTATCGTTTCCTGCTTTTTGTCTGCCTCCTTTTTTAAATAGGGGCGTTACATTTGTAGTTTTCCAATCTGCTGGGACCTCCCCAGAATCCTGGGAATTTTGGTAAATTACAACCAATGCATCCACAATCCCTGCCACTACTTCTCTTAAGACTCTAGGATGCAAGCCATCAGGTCCAGGAGATTTATCCGCCTTTAGTCCCATTATCTTACTGAGTACCACTTCCTTAGTGATTGTGATTGTGTTAAGTTCCTCCTCCCCTATAGCCCCTTGACTATCCACTGTTGGGATATTGTTTGTGTCTTCTACCGTAAAGACTGATACAAAATATGTTCAGAGTTTCTGCCATCTCCATGTTCCCCATTACTAGTTCCCTGGTCTCATTCTCTAAGGGACCAACATTTACTTTAGCCACTCTTTTTCTTTTTATATACCTACAGAAACTCTTGCTATCTGTTTTTATATTTCGTGCTAGTTTACTTTCATAGTCTATCTTCCCTTTCTTAATCATTTTTTTAGTCCCTTCTTTGCTGGCTTTTAAAAGCTTCCCAATCTTCTGTCCTCCCACTAGTTTTGGCCACATTGTATGCCCTTATTTTTAATTGGATACCGTCCTTATTTTTTAGTTAGCAATGGATGGCTATCTTTTCTTTTATACCCTTTCCTCCTCACTGGAATATATTTTTCTTGAGAGTTGTGAAATATCTCCTTAAATTTAAGCCACTGTTCATCAACTGTCCTACACTTTAATCTATTTTCCCAGTCCACTTTAGCCAACTCTGCCCTCATACCTTCATATCACTCATTCCAAGGGGATCCTTTACTAGGAGATTAGACTCGGCCTATGTTCTCTAGAGTTTAGAAGAATGAGAGATGATCTCATTGAAACATACACAATTCTTACAGGGCTTGACAGGGTATATGCAGGGAATTGTTTCCTCTGGCTGGGGAGTCTAGAACCAGAGTTCACAGTCTCAGAATAAGGGATCAGCCATTTAGGACTGAGATGAGAAACTTCTTCACTCAGAGGATGGTGAATCTTTGGAATCATCTACCCCAGAGGGCTTTGGACGCTCAGTATTTGAGTATATTCAAGACAGAGATCAATGGATTTTTGGATATTAAGGGAATCAAGGGATTTGGGGATAATGCAGGAAAGTGGAGTTGAGGCAGAAGATCAGCCATGATGTCATTGGCTAGTGGAGCAGGCTTGAGGGGCTGAATGGCTTACTCCTGCTCCTAATTCTTATTTTCAGCCAGAAACCCACTGTGGGGTGAGGCCAGGATCGTGAGTGCTGTGATATGCTTCACAGTTGAATTATGTTATGAAACCCACCGGCTAGAATTTTCTACTTTGATGGTCCTGGCACACAGTGAGAGAACATATTGGGAAATTCTGCATTCCTAGCCCATAATTTTTTGACCATTTGAAGGCTGGAGGAATGGAATTTCTTGATATGCGGTCCAAGCATGTGACAGGAGAGCTGAAGTGGAAAATCCTGACCATTGTCTTTAGCCTCAAAGGCTGTCCCTGGTATTTCTGAACATTGCAGATCAAATCTGAACTCCCACATTGGCAATAGGCACCTTGCCTCTCACAAGAACCTCCTGACACCCTATCTGAACCGGATTTCTCTGACAACGAGCTGTCTTGGATCTTGATTAGTTATTATACATTATCCTACATTACAAAACTATACTTCAAAAGTACATTAGCTGTAAAGCATTTTGGGATGTTCTGAGGTTGTAAAAGACGCTACATAAAGCAAGTCTTTCTTTTGATTCCAATGCTAATCATAAATTCTATTCACCTTTTACAGACTCCTCCTGCACCTGAATTTCAGTTGCTGCTAATGCTATGGACGCAGCTAATGGCACTAGAAAAATACCCTGATTGTCTCTGATAGGTTCTCCATGATCACATGACCGGATTGCTGATTGATCCCCTTGGAGGATAAGGCACACCCAGAAGTTTCTCTGGAATGTGCAATTGGAACTGCCCAGCCCAAGTTCTGAGTTACTTTGCAAAGCGTAATTCGAGCCATTCTGACTTCAGACCTCAGGCAGGATAGAGCTCTCCCACCTCAGCCTAAGTTCTTGACTCCTCCCAGCCTAAGATCCTTACCCCCCCAACCCCCCCCCCACCACCCAGCCCAAGTTCCAGACACCCTCTGTCCAAGTTCCTGACCTTACCCGCCCCCCCCCCCGCCCCTCCATATGGGGCATTGTGTGTGGGTCACGGATTGGGTATGAAGTGAATAGTGACAGTGTCGTGACTTCAGATTGCATCCATTCCAATGATGTCCCTTGTCACACACGCACCGAGCTTTCTGAGAAATTGGGTGTGGGTGTAAAGGGGGTTGGAAGAACGTGGTCCGTCTTCCCTGAGTTCTCCCTCTCCCCTCTGATCCTCTCTCCCACTTCCCCTCTCTCTCCCCCCGTCTCTGTCTCTCCTTCCCCAGTCTCTCTCTCTCTCTCCCCCCAGTCTCTCTCTCTCTCTGTCGTCTCTCCCCCCAGTCTCTCTCTCTCTCTCCCCCACCCCCCCGTCTCTCTCTCTCTCTCTCTCTCTCTCTCCTTCTCCAGTATCTCTCTCTCTCTCTCCTTCCCCAGTCTCTCTCTCTCTCTCCCCTTCCCCAGTCTCTCTCTCTCTCTCCTTCCCCAGTCTTTCTCTCTCTCTCTCTCTTTCCCCAGTCTCTCTCTCTCTCTCCTTCCCCAGTCTCTCTCTCTCTCTCTCTCCTTCCCCAGTCGGCTCATCTCTCTCTCTCTCCTTCCCCAGTCGGCTCACGGGTGAGAGAGGCCAAAGATGTCTGGGGAGGAGGGCTTATCCCCCATGGGATTACATGCACTGATGCTCATACCTCCAGCTCTCTGAGGAGCAATATGTGAGAAGGCTGCGCTTCCGAAAGGAAGTGCTGACAGACATATGCCATCTCCTACAGGCAGACTGATGCCTGGATCACTCTGGAGGCAGCCTTCAATACTCCCCTCAACAGGTATCCGAACTCATTGTGGTGTGCTGCATGGTGCACAACGTGGCCATCATAAGGGCCCAATCGTTGCCAGTGGGGATTGCATGCCCACCTTAGGAGGAGGAGGATGACAAAGAGGAGCCTGGCGAGACCCCCATTGGATAGCCACACCATCCACGGGGGAGGCAGTGTGGAGATGCAGCCAGACCAAGAGTCGCACGTCGCCAGCTCATAATGGACCGGTTCTCCTAAATGGAGGAAACTGAGGGATGGAGCTAATACTTGACACGCTGGGGCTGAAATTCAGGTTGGCCCAAAATGGGGGGCACCTACCACTTTTTTGGCTCCATTACCGTCGCAATATCTAAGTGAGGAATCCGACTAAAATTCACCGATTTTTTTTTTAAATGGCGCACAGCGGTATTGGCCGGTGGGAATCTGGACTTTGCAGCGGTGTTGGTGAGTAGATTGCAGCGCACTTTACACGGAGAAATTCAGCTTGGCTTGATCAGTCCTTAACGAGCCAGCTGCTCCCTGGCTTTCTTAAAGGCCAGGGTTTGCAGTTAGGCCCTGAGGAGGGAAGTCGTTTGAATGCAGGACATGGCTGCTGGACCTGCTGGAGGTGTTGGAGCTATTGCCAGGATGCAGAGCTTGATTCACTCATACAGGCTGTGGAGGGAAGGAGGCGAGTGCTGTATCCAGATACAGGAAGTCCTACTCGTCAGGTGTTCACCAATGCCTGGAGGGAGATCGCTGTGGAGGTCTCAGGGACCTCCATTCATGACCGGACTGCCACCCAGTGCAGAAGCAGGTTGAACGACATCACCCGTCTGATGAAAGTAAGTACCTGTTTCACCAACTGCTGACCTTCCATCTGCAAGCCTCTTCTTCATCCTTCTCTTCTTTCCCACCTTCAGTATGTAGTTACTAAAGCAGCATTTCACTGTTGAGGCCTGTATAGATATGTGTGTGTTGTCGCAGTTACAGCTGCATGTCAGGGACACACACTCATTGCTGAGGCCTCATGACACTGCCACTCAGCAACCATTCTTTGTTTTTCAGGCCAAGGTTGCACATAACCGCATGGAGGAAAGGAAGACTGGTGGTGGCGAGTCTCAGCTTCAGATCCTGACCTCTTTAGAGGAGAGGGTAGAGGCGCTAGTGGGCAGACATGCTGCCTTCCCTGTGGCCACTGGTACTGGCGATGCCGATTTCCCCTGCATGGGTAAGTGAGGTCCTCCTTCAATGCTATTTCTCCCTGAATGTGGGTAAGTGAGGCCCTCCTTTAATGCTATCTCTCCCCGAATGTGGGTAAGTGAGGCCCTCCTTTAATGCTATCTCTCCCTGAATGTGGGTAAGTGAGGCCCTCCTTTAATGCTATCTCTCCCTGAATGTGGGTAAGTGAGGCCCTCCTTTAATGCTATCTCTCCCCGAATGTGGGTAAGTGAGGCCCTCCTTTAATGCTATCTCTCCCTGAATGTGGGTAAGTGAGGCCCTCCTTTAATGCTATCTCTCCCTGAATGTGGGTAAGTGAGGCCCTCCTTTAATGCTATCTCTCCCTGAATGTGGGTAAGTGAGGCCCTCCTTTAATGCTATCTCTCCCTGAATGTGGGTAAGTGAGGCCCTCCTTTAATGCTATCTCTCCCTGAATGTGGGTAAGTGAGGCCCTCCTTCAATGCTATTTCTCCCTGAATGTGGGTAAGTGAGGCCCTCCTTTAATGCTATCTCTCCCTGAATGTGGGTAAGTGAGGCCCTCCTTTAATGCTATCTCTCCCTGAATGTGGGTAAGTGAGGCCCTCCTTCAATGCTATTTCTCCCTGAATGTGGGTAAGTGAGGCCCTCCTTTAATGCTATCTCTCCCTGAATGTGGGTAAGTGAGGCCCTCCTTTAATGCTATCTCTCCCCGAATGTGGGTAAGTGAGGCCCTCCTTTAATGCTATCTCTCCCCGAATGTGGGTAAGTGAGGCCCTCCTTTAATGCTATCTCTCCCTGAATGTGGGTAAGTGAGGCCCTCCTTTAATGCTATCTCTCCCCGAATGTGGGTAAGTGAGGCCCTCCTTTAATGCTATCTCTCCCTGAATGTGGGTAAGTGAGGCCCTCCTTTAATGCTATCTCTCCCTGAATGTGGGTAAGTAAGGCTCTCCTTTAATGCTATCTCTCCCTGAAAGTGCCTACTGTGCCTTTCGTTCAGAAAGTGTGGTAGTTGCTGCCTCCATGCGTCAATTCCCTACCTCCCCCTCACGGCATCCCTTGTGCGATTTATGCTTGCAGACGAAAGGTCCATTGACAGCGAGCAAGCGGGTCCTATCACTGGTGCGCCTGGGAGGGAAATGACAGATGACAGCCTTGATAGCTCTGAAAGCCGAGACCAGGGAGGAGATGATGGGATGGAGAGGCGAGGCCCGGACAACAGCCTTAAGGTGCCAGAAAGCCATGGGGATCCTGACATCCTGGAAGACATTGAAACCTCGAGCCTAAATGACACGCTGGAACCGCCTCCATCCATTGGAGAGAACTCCGATGAGGCAGAGGATAAGGGGGAGATGGTTGGCAGCAGCGCGTCACTGCTTCCACTCACACACACCACTCACACACACCAGATACTCGGAGTATGCGGTCGGATGTAATGGAGATAGCAGAGGGGCCTGCAATGGGTGTTGCACCGGGGCCTAGCGGGCTGCAGCATGGTGACTGGCAGAAGGAACCTCAGGTACCATCTCTCCAGGGGTGAGTCTGCACTGGAGTTCTGCTGAAGAGGACTCGGATGAGCCCATCGATGTTGGGGCTTATGAAAGAAGGATGGAGGCCATGCATTCCCAGTTGTTGGGAGCAGTGGCAAGGGTGTCGGACAGGCTATATGAAGTGGTGAGGAGCGTGGAGGAGTCCACCTCCCGCATTGCCGACAGCTCTGCACACTTCATGGAGCCCATCATTGCCAGTGTACAGGCGATGGTGGACTCCCAAAGAGACCGTGCGGATCCAGCTGTGATGCTGCAACTGGTAGGTGATGTGGCAGCTGCCATTGCGGCACAGGCGCGAGGGAACGAGCGCATTGGTGCTGCTTTGGAGAGGATGGCCCCGGCCCTGGAAGCTCCGAATGCTATCATGCAATCTGTGCTACAGGCCACTGAGCGTCTAAGTGCTGTCATCTCTGGTGGCGTTGAGACTGTGGCTGCTCTCATGCAGTCTCAGCTGGATGCCACCAGACAGCTCCGTGTTACCTTCACGGCTGGATCCACCAGGGGCCACAGAGGACCTTCTGGTGTGGTGCCATAGCACCGACCTGAGCTCCCTCAGATTGGTGGTGATGGTAATGTGCCGCCCCCGGGGAGTGACGCAGGCTCCTCGGACCAGGATCCTGGTGATGTGCTCTCTCAGGATCTGACCCCAGACCTGTCACTCTGCCATTGCCTCCAAGCATGGAGCCGCCTGAGCCAAGGCCAACTGAACCCTCCCAGGAGGGTGTTGACCAGTCTCCAGCTGGCCCTTCCAGGGCCAGAGCTGGTCAAGGGCGTCCTAGAAGGACATCTGTAGCTTCCACACAGGAAACACAGCAGCCTTCCCAGACCCATGAAGCAGCCACAGGGCAGATTCTGCAGTATAGTAGTAAGATAGGCACGTGTAAGAGGGGTTATAAGGAATGCACAAAGGTGAGAAATTATGTATTATGTTTTTGCACCTTTCGTTTTTATGATGTAATAAATCTTTATTTTGTGTTCCTATATCTGGGCAGGTGTTTCATTTGACGGTGGGCAAGAATGTATGAAAGTTGTCATTGGGATGGCCATGGAAAAGCGAAGCTGAAGGGTCATATGGGCTTCAAATGATCAGAATCGAGCAGCAATCAACGGGTCTGCACTTCCCTTGCAGGGTTGGGATGGCGATGATGCCTCCTGGGTGACTGACAACGTGCATCTTGATCCTCCTCCTGTTCCTGCTCCTCCAACAAAAATGAGGCAAAAGCAAAAGACAGAAAGGAGATGAGGAAAAGTGGAGGGCAGAGAAACCCAAGGCAAAGAACAAAAAGGGCCACTGTACAGCAAAATTCTAAAAGGACAAAGGGTGTTAAAAAAGCAAGCCTGAAGGCTTTGTGTCTTAATGCAAGGAGTATCCGCAATAAGGTGGATGAATTAACTGTGCAAATAGATGTTAACAAATATGATGTGATTGGGATTACGGAGATGTGGCTCCAGGATGATCAGGGCTGGGAACTCAACATACAGGGGTATTCAACATTCAGGAAGGATAGAATAAAAGGAAAAGGAGATGGGGTAGCATTGCTGGTTAAAGAGGAGATTAATGCAATAGTTAGGAAAGACATTAGCTTGGATGATGTGGAATCTATAAGGGTAGAGCTGCAGAACACTAAAGGGCAAAAATCGTTAGTGGGAGTTGTGTACAGACCTCCAAACAGTAGTAGTGATGTTGGGGAGGGCATCAAACAGGAAATTAGGAGTGCATGCAATAAAGGTGCAGCAGTTATAATGGGTGACTTTAATATGCACATAGATTGGGCTAGCCAAACTGGAAGCAATACGGTGGAGGAGGATTTCCTGGAGTGCATAAGGGATGGTTTTCTAGACCAATATGTCGAGGAACCAACTAGGGGGGAGGCCATCTTAGACTGGGTGTTGTGTAATGAGAGAGGATTAATTAGCAATCTCATTGTGCGAGGCCCCTTGGGGAAGAGTGACCATAATATGGTGGAATTCTGCATTAGGATGGAGAATGAAACAGTTAATTCAGAGACCATGGTCCAGAACTTAAAGAAGGGTAACTTTGAAGGTATGAGGCATGAATTGGCTAAGATAGATTGGCTAATGATACTTAAGGGGTTGACTGTGGATGGGCAATGGCAGACATTTAGAGACCGCATGGATGAACTACAACAATTGTACATTCCTGTCTGGCGTAAAAATAAAAAAGGGAAGGTGGCTCAACCGTGGCTATCTAGGGAAATCAGGGATCGTATTAAAGCCAAGGAAATGGCATACAAATTGGCCAGAAATAGCAGCGAACCTGGGGACTGGGAGAAATTTAGAACTCAGCAGAGGAGGACAAAGGGTTTGATTAGGGCAGGGAAAATGGAGTACGAGAAGAAGCTTGCAGGGAACATTAAGGCGGATTGCAAAAGTTTCTATAGGTATGTTAAGAGAAAAAGGTTAGTAAAGACAAACGTAGGTCCCCTGCAGTCAGAATCAGGGGAAGTCATAACGGGGAACAAAGAAATGGCAGACCAATTGAACAAGTACTTTGGTTCAGTATTCACTAAGGAGGACACAAACAACCTTCCGGATATAAAAGGGGTCAGAGGGTCTAGTAAGGAGGAGGAACTGAGGGAAATCTTTATTAGTCGGGAAATTGTGTTGGGGAAATTGATGGGATTGAAGGCCGATAAATCCCCAGGGCCTGATGGACTGCATCCCAGAGTACTTAAGGAGGTGGCCTTGGAAATAGTGGATGCATTGACAGTCATTTTCCAACATTCCATTGACTCTGGATCAGTTCCTATCGAGTGGAGGGTAGCCAATGTAACCCCACTTTTTAAAAAAGGAGGGCGAGAGAAAGCAGGGAATTATAGACCGGTCAGCCTGACCTCAGTAGTGGGTAAAATGATGGAATCAATTATTAAGGATGTCATAGCAGCGCATTTGGAAAATGGTGACATGATAGGTCCAAGTCAGCATGGATTTGTGAAGGGGAAATCATGCTTGACAAATCTTCTGGAATTTTTTGAGGATGTTTCCAATAAAGTGGACAAAGGAGTACCAGTTGATGTGGTATATTTGGACTTTCAGAAGGCTTTCGACAAGGTCCCACACAGGAGATTAATGTGCAAAGTTAAAGCACATGGGATTGGGGGTAGTGTGCTGACGTGGATTGAGAACTGGTTGTCAGACAGGAAGCAAAGAGTAGGAGTAAATGGGTACTTTTCGGAATGGCAGGCAGTGACTAGTGGGGTACCGCAGGGTTCTGTGCTGGGGCCCCAGCTGTTTACATTGTACATTAATGATTTAGACGAGGGGATTAAATGTAGTATCTCCAAATTTGCGGATGACACTAAGTTGGGTGGCAGTGTGAGCTGCGAGGAGGATGCTATGAGGCTGCAGAGTGACTTGGATAGGTTAGGTGAGTGGGCAAATGCGTGGCAGATGAAGTATAATGTGGATAAATGTGAGGTTATCCACTTTGGTGGTAAAAACAGAGAGACAGACTATTATCTGAATGGTGACAGATTAGGAAAAGGGAAGGTGCAACGAGACCTGGGTGTCATGATACATCAGTCATTGAAGGTTGGCATGCAGGTACAGCAGGCGGTTAAGAAAGCAAATGGCATGTTGGCCTTCATAGCGAGGGGATTTGAGTACTGGGGCAGGGAGGTGTTGCTACAGTTGTACAGGGCCTTGGTGAGGCCACACTTGGAGTGTTGTGTACAGTTTTGGTCTCCTAACTTGAGGAAGGACATTCTTGCTATTGAGGGAGTGCAGCGAAGATTCACCAGACTGATTCCCGGGATGATGGGACTGACCTATCAAGAAAGACTGGATCAACTGGGCTTGTATTCACTGGAGTTCAGAAGAATGAGAGGGGACCTCATAGAAACGTTTAAAATTCTGACGGGTTTGGACAGGTTGGATGCAGGAAGAATGTTCCCAATGTTGGGGAAGTCCAGAACCAGGGGTCACAGTCTAAGGATAAGGGGTAAGCCATTTAGGACCGAGATAAGGAGAAACTTCTTCACCCAGAGAGTGGTGAACCTGTGGAATTCTCTACCACAGAAAGTAGTTGAGGCCAATTCACTAAATATATTCAAAAGGGAGTTAGATGAAGTCCTTACTACTCGGGGGATCAAGGGGTATGGCGTGAAAGCAGGAAGGGGGTACTGAAGTTTCATGTTCAGCCATGAACTCATTGAATGGCGGTGCAGGCTAGAAGGGCTGAATGGCCTGCTCCTGCACCTATTTTCTATGTTTCTATGTTTCTCTGTTTCCTGCTGATGCACCTCCTCCTGAGGTGGTACTGCTGGGTCGACCTCTAGCGGCTGGCCCCTCATTATTGCCAGGTTGTGAAGCATGCAGCAGATGGCTATGAAGATGGAGAGCCATTCAGGCAAGTACTGCAATGCTCTACCAGAGCTGTCCAGGCAACGGAATCTCTATTTGAGGATCCCGATGCAATGCTCATTTATGCACCTGGTGGCGGAATGAGCATCGTTGTACGAATGTTCGCCAGGTGTTCTGGGGTTCCAAAGCGGAGTTAGCAGCCAAGTGGACAGGGGATAGCCGTGGTCCCCAAGCAACCATCCACAGTCCTGGTTTGCTCCCGAGAAGATGGCGGAGACACTCTCTGGCGCAAGATGAAGGAATCGTGGCTGCTGCCTGGATACCGGACAACAACTGCCATGATCCTGCGCTGGTGGTTGCACACCAGCTGGACATTCAGGAAGTGAAATCCCTTTCCGTTCATGAAGATCTCAGGATAGTCTTGTGACGCCCTCAGTCCAACATGTGTGCAGTCGTTGGCCCCCTGCAACCTGGGAAACACTGCAATCCGGATAAATCCTGCCTGCCATTCCACCTGCTTGTGCCTGGTCATGGGGAACAAGATGTATTCCACTCTTCTCTTATAGAGAGCATCGGTCACTTGCCAAATGGAGCGATGGGCAGAAAACTGCGAAATATTAGAAATGTCAGCAGTTGCAGACTGGAAAGAGCCAGTCACGTAAAAGTTCAGCACTATGGTGACCTTTGTTTCCGCATTGAGAAGCTGTCCTTAGCCTTGTCTGAGGCTGCAGATCTGCCCGCAGGAGATTGCACAGCTCTCTCCTTCCTAAATCTCAGCCTTCGCAGACATTGCTCATCGCTGAGCTCCAGGAATGAAAACTGCTGCCAGTACATCCTTGCACGGTAGGGACTCTTTCCACCAGGTCTGTGCTGTACCCCTCCAAAAGCAGCTGGTTGATTGTCTTCTCTCTCATCCTGTTGATCTTCCTCAGCCTCTGCAGGCTGAAGCTGGTGAGCATCTGGCTCCTCGCCCACTATCTGGTGCGAGGGGGCAGCGTATCTGACCCTCCTCTTGACTCCAGTCCCTTCCTCGCCAACCTCTCTGCGTTGAGGTCTGCAGCAATCTCCAGGCCCTTCTCCAGGTTGGGCAGCCATGCTTGCTGCTTCCCTTGCCCGCTGCCTTTCTACCCGTTGCTGATGTGCCGCCTTCTCCTGCGTGCCTCCCTGCCTCTCACAATGTGGACAAGACGTTCCCCTGCCACATCGAGCCCATAGCATTTTTAGGCTGAACCCTCACTTGGAGGCCTCTGTGCAGAACAAAATGAGGCCCTCAGGCCTGTGGTAATGATGACGAGTAAAAAACCAAACTTTGCAGAAGTCGCCAAAAGTTGCCAAAAGTCCTCAACAGTTTTTGGAACTCCCAGGAAGCTTGTAGAACGTTGTGAAATTTTCACCAAGAAAAATCACGATTTCACCAACTCTCCTCTGGCAGTATCGATCAGCCCAGCAAAGTGCTCCGACACAAAAAGCTGTCGGGAGCACAGTCAGGAAAGTGGTAGGCCTTTTTTATCTGAATATCGGTTGCGGGGCGGAGCCGCAGCGGTGCGCACTGTGATTGCGGCATCCACAGTACTGCAACGTAAGTCAGCCGATCGGGGCGGAAGTCGGCACCGCTGGAAAAAAGGCCAAGCTGAATTTAGATTGCGGTGGCCATTGGACCAGAAAGTGGCGGCCGCTTGACTCCGCTTCAGGACCGCCACAATCCAGCGGTAACGGGCCTTATTTGGGACTTGAATTTCGGCCTTGCTATGTGCTCCCATAAAGGCACATCTCCGGTGAACGTTGAGATGATACACAAGACACCAATGGCAAAGGATGGATCATAAATTTTACTGCAACAAAGTAACAAAAACTCTCCCCACCAAAATAAAACTACAATATAAAACGTTATGTTGCAGGGCACTGAGCAACAATGAAGTTCCTTAAAACATTTTTAACTCAGTGATTTTCGGCTGGGATGCAAAAACTTCATTGTGTAATGCCTGATTTTGCGTCCCCAATTTGAAAGCAGCAGTTTTATCTGCCATTACAGTCTCATTACAACTTCAGTTCGAGAATTTAATGGGGACATTACTAGTTCGCCGGCGTATCATGCTCCATGCTATTGCCAGGCAGTGTCAAGCTAGAAGAAGGGCTCTTGGCCATGTCAGCCCACGGATGAGGAGAGGCCGAAGACGTCAGGGGAGGAAGGTTCAGCCCCCACGGGTTTACAAATCTCATACCTCCAGCTCTCTGAGGAGCAGTGTATGAGAAGGTTGCACTTCAGAAAAGAAGTGTTGACAGAGATATGCCGTCTCCTATAGGCAGACCTACAGCCTTCCAGCGTCAACAGGACTGCGCTGCCCGTCGCAGTGAAAGTGACTGTGGCGTTGGCCTTCTATGTTTCCAGCTCCTTCCAGGCAGCAGTGGGGGATATATGCAGCATCTTTCAATACACTACACATCGCTGCATTCGGCACATCACAAAGGCTCTGTACGCCTGTAGAATGGACTTCATAAAGTTCCCAATGAGCAGGGACATCCAGAATGAGCAGGCATTAGGGTCTGCCAGGATAGCGGGCTTCCCGAGGGTTCATGGAGCCATTGACTGCACACGTGGCCTTGCGAGCACCATTCTACAATGCAGAGGTATTCGGAAACCGAAAAGAATACCACTCCCTAAACGTGCAGCTGGTGTGCGATCACACTCAGCGCATCCTCGCAGTGAATGCCCGCTATCCAGTGAGTGCACATGATGCTTTCATCTTGCGTGAGAATAGTGTCTCACGAATATTTTAGCGACAAAGAGAAGGGCGCGGCTGGCTGCTCGGGAACAAAGAATACGTCTTAGCCACCTGGCTCATGACACCCCCTCTGCAACCCCTCCATAGAAGCTGAGCAGCGTTACAATGACAGCATGCAGCCACCCGCAACATCATCGAACAGACAATTGGGGTGCTGAAGCAGCACTTCCGATGCCTGGAGCGCTCTGGAGGCAGCCTTCAATACACCCCTCAACAGGTCTCCTAATTCATTGTCGTGTGCTGCATGCTGCACAACTTGTCCCCCGATGTTGTATCCCCAGACGGTGCGACTAGTGGGCTGTGGCACTCAGGCAGCAGACTCTCATCCCCTCCCTCATCATCTCCCCCGTGGCCAGAGGTAGATGCCACACAGGAAGGCTGCCTTACTTCTGGCTGATCATCTGTAAGCAGAAAACAACAGACGTGTGGTTAGCAGCAGGGGAGCGGGGCAGGGTGATAGCAGGAAGGTGGCATTGGACATGTATATGTAAAGGGGCTAGGCCACTTCATATTAGGGGTCAAGGAAGTCACATCAGTTGCAAGTTCTATTCACATACCCTGACTACCCGAAGGGGGCTCAGCATTGCCCCCGGCTACTGTGCAAACCAGGGTGCCCACGAGGGCTTACACTCACTGCTCCACCTCGGTGAGCTCCAGCAGCTCTGCCTCCTGTTCAACGCTGCTCCCGTCTATTATGGGAGAGCTTGGCCTGCAATAAGAGCAAGAAGAAAGGTTCAGTAAAGGTCCACCTCTTCTTGTGCCACATGTGCCTTCCATAGTTCAATAGCTGCCACTGTGTGGATGTGCAAATGTCTTCAGTTCAATCTGTGTGGCTGTTGACTGATGTTTTTCAAAGAGTGGGAGGAGGTATGAGGCAGGTAGCATAGCGGCTCGGTGATGTTTGGACAACACAGATCAATAGTGGGAGTGAAGTGCGAGGAGGCTTGACAATGAGTAGGGGACAAGATGGTACATGCATTCTGAATGCAGAGGGAATGGCTGGAGAAATGAGCCTCTAGCTTTCTGCTGGATTCAACAACCCTCACCATGGCCTGTAACACATTGGGAAGGGGCAGCTCCATCAAAAACTTAACATTGTGTGGTACAGTGATCTTGCAAGCATGGCAGACTTACATAAATGTGAAGGGTACTCACCATGATGACCCTCATGTGATCATTGAACTTCTTGCGGCATTCTGGCCACTGTGCCTGCTGCTGAGACCTCCTGGGCAATCTCCTCCATATTCTTCTAAAGATGCTGGGCACTAGCCTCCTTCCCTCAACTGCTGTAGAGAATCGCCTAGCATGCTGCCTGCCCTCCTGCTGCGCCATCTCTTCCACTGTGTCTGAAGTCTGCCGGGTCATCTGCGCATGCGCGACAGAAACCGGCGCGTCCTAAAGTACCGCCTGCGCCGGGAAAATTGAAACGCATCTGCGAATGTGCGAAATGTCGAACTTTTTTAATGCCGCGATTTTTGGCTGGGATGCAAAAACTTACTTGTGCAATGCCTGACTTTGCACCCCCGATCATGGAACTCCACTTTTGCCGAAATTTGCAGACGAGGGCGCAAACTTTTTCCAGGCGGTATCAGGACCACCCCACCGCTATTACCGCCCCGGAATCACAAAAGCCGAAAATCCAGCCATTCCTACAGGCTTTGACAGGGTCGATGCTGGGAAGATGTTTTCCCTGGCTGGAGGGTCTAGATCTGGAGGTCAGTCTCAGAATAAGGGATTGGCCATTTAGGACTGAGACGAGGAGACATTTCTCCACTGCAAGTGTTGTGAATCTTTGGAATTCTCTCCCCAAAGGGCTATGGATGCTCTGTCGTTTAGTATATTCAAGACAGAGATTTTTGGATATTAAGGGAATCAAGGGATATGAGGATAATGCAGGAAGGTGGAGTTGAGGTAGCAGATCAGCCATGACCTTGTTGAATGGCGTAGCAGGCTCGATGGGCCGAATGACCTACTCCTATTCCTATTTCTTATGTTCTTAAGATCCTCCCCATCCACAATTTGGCCCTGCAGGAATATTTTGACATCTTAGTTCTGACTGAAATCTGGCTCACCATTGGTGACTCTTTCCTCCTTGCTGAGGCTTTACATCACAATCTACGACCCAAACCGGCACATCCTGTTCAATCCTAAGATGAGCTTCCTCTCCCAAATCATTTCCTTTATCAGCAAAACAGCTTTTTTCCGCCTCTGTAATATTGCTTGCCTTTACCTCTCTATCGCTTCCTTACCGCTGCCAAAACCCTAGTCCATGCCTTCATTACTACAATGCATGTCCTCGCCCATGCTAAGTCCCACACTTCCATCCTCTCCAAACTCCACTGGCTTCCCGTGCCTCAATGGTTGAGTAAAAAAATTGTCTTCCTTGTTTTCAAATCACTCCATGACTTCGCCCATCCTACCTTAATAAACTCCTCCTGCCTTATATCTCTGCATAACCATCCAGTTTCTAACAATGGACGTCACCACCCTCGTTCCCTGTGGTCCGCAGCCACATATTCAGCAGTTCTGTACCTGTTCTCTGGAACTCTCTACCCAGTTCCTTCTGTCTCCCTTCCTGCTTTCAAAAACAATCTGAAAACAATTGTCTTCGACTGTGCCTTTGGTTCACCATTCTAGCTACACTAGTTTTCTCCCCTGTCCCATGCTCGGTGTCCCTCATTTATTTTCCTCTTTATTGTATAATGTGTTGAAATGTCTTCCACCCATGAGGAGTGTTATATAATGTCTTGGTTAGAATCACATTGTGATGCTCACACTGCTGCTCAAAGTTGCATATGAACCCAGCTCCATCAGGAACTAGGCTCAGAGTTTGCCACCGAAACAGAAGACCAGTGATACTGTGTAAATCTTTCAAGTTAACTTAGCCCAATTCAGGGGGAAAAAGTTTAATAAATGTACACAACTTATCAAGCATGAAAACCTTGTAAGGTGGTTGTGTTTTATTCCTAATGGTCCTTGTGTATTTTTTTGATATTTACTTGTTATATATTTCCCCTTTTTGTGGGCTTCTCATGTCAAATACCAGATAAGAGGGCAAGTTGCTTGTCAGCCTTGTCCTAGGCCTCTGCCAATGCACCCAATGACTGTCATTGGAGATATGCAAAAGTATCCCAGGATGACGCTCTGCTTCCCCACAATGGCAAGGCTGAGATTGGTGGCTCGTTGTGAGGGGATAGTTGTCCCCAAGATGAGCTTCCGATCACACATCCGCGCCATCACTAAGATTGCTTATTTCCACCTCTGGAATATCGCCCAATTCTACCCCTGCCTCAGTTCATCTGCTGCTGAAACCTTCACCTGTCCCTTTGTTACCTTTAGACTTAACTATTCCAATGCATTCCTGGCCAGCCTCACACATTCTACCTTCTGTAAATTTCGGGTCATACAAAACTCTGCTGCCCGTGACCTAAATCGCATCAAGTCCCGCTTTCCCATCACCCCTGTGCTCGCTGGCCTATATTGGCTCCCAGTTGAGCAATGCCTCTCATCCTTGTTTTCAAATCCCTCCGTGGCCTGCCCCTCCCTATCTCTCTAATCACCTCCAGCACCACAACCCTCCAAGATATCTGCGCTCCTCTAATTTTGGCCTCTTGAGCATCTCCAATTTTAATCGCTCCGCCATTGGTTGCTATGCCTTCAGTTGCCAAGGCTCTAAGCTCTGGAATTCCCTCCCTAAACCTCTCTGTCTCTCTTTCCTCCTTTAAGACGCACCTTAAAACCTACCTCTTTGACAAAGCCCTGATATCTCCTGATGTGGGTCGTGTCAAATTTTGTTTTACATTGCTCCTGTGAAGTGCCTTGGGCTATTAAAGGTGATATATAAATACAAGTTGTTGTTCTTCTTCTTGTTGGAATCATAGCCATGTCAGCAGTGGTCCATGTGGTGCAGTGATGTCCCCCAATAGTCTATCTTTGTGAAATAGAAATGTTGCAAAAAATTAAGGACGAAGCTATTATCACGAGAAAAATGCTCTGATTGTCTCTGATAGGCTCTCCATGATCACATGACATGATTGCTGATTGGTCCCCTTGGAGGATAAGACACACCCAGAAGTTTCTCTAAAATGTGTAATTAGAACCACCCAGCCCAAGTTCTGAGTGACTTTGCAAAGTGTAATTTGAACCATTCTGACTTCGGACAGGATAGAGCTCCCTAACCCCCAGCCCAAGTTCCTGATAACCCCAGCCCAAGTTACTCACTCCCCGCAGCCTAAATTCATGCCTCACCCCCAGCCGAAGTTCATGCCTCCCCCAGTCGAAGTACCTTACCGCGCCCCACCCCAAGTGCCCTGCCCCTACCAGCCCAAGTTCATATCCCCCAGCTGAAGTTCCTTACCACACCCTCACCCAAAATTCCTTACCACCCTCCCCAGCCCAAGTTCCTGACCCCATCCCAGCCCAAGTACTTGGCCCCATCCCAGTCCAAGTTCCTGCCCCATCCCAGCCCAAGTTCCTGACCTTAGCCCTCTTGTGTCCTTAGATGCTCTAATAATGACTCCATGAGACAATGTGTTGTGCTTGAACTGTAGAGACCTTAGTCCTTTATTTGCTAACTTCAGAATGAGGATCACACCTGGTGGCCTGCCTTTTATACTAGGCCAGGCACACCTGTACAGGTAACATACAAGTCTCCCACTGCTGTGCCCTCTGGTGGCACATTTTGTGATAGTACCAACAGTAGCCATGTAGGATACATGACATCACTCTCCCCTAAGCCTTAAGTGCAAATCGCCTCTGCATTGATTGTGCTCTGGGATTAGCTCTATCTGGGCTCTATCTGATTGACCCTTGGCAGGTTGTTTCAATATTGGGTGAATGGTTGGTGCAGTAGAGTGCTGGTGGTTGCTGTTTGTGTGCATCCCTGACCACTCCATTCTCCCCCCCCCCCACCCACCCCCAACCCCACATATAGATTATGCCAGAGGCTCATTGCATTCATATGCATTCAAGTTCAAGAAAACAAGGTTGCATTACATTTGTGGTTCTGTTGTGAAACAAGTACGTTAGACTGGTGAGATACATTATCAATGCCATACCGGTGCATAAGGACAAACTAGTTCCAGAAGTGCTGGACGGTGTTCCTGCAGTCTGGAGGTGGCGCGGTGCCCAGTGCTGGCAGTGGGAACCCAGTTGGCTCATGTTGACTGCTCTTGGGGCTGTTGCCATGGTTCCTAGCATCGGGCAGGTTCACAGATGCCTGTGACCTCCCTGTCCTTTCTTTGCGCCCTGGGTCGCTGCTGCTCTCTGAGGAGTTGTAGTCTAGCAGTGCACAGGGAACTGCTGATTCGCTGACCTGGGCGTTGTTTGGTTTGGGATCCTGCTGGTCCCGGTCCTCTTTGGGTAACCCTTCTGTAGCGGGTAACCCTTCGTTTCCAATTATGGTCTTGGTGGCAATGGGGTCTGGGAGCTGCGCCTTAGCACAGTTTGCTCTTTCAGGCTCGTGGCGGTTGGTGCCATCGGGTGCCTGAGATGTGGAGCCGATCGGGGGCAGGGTATCGATACCGGTGCCGTTGCCCTGCTGAGGCCGCTTGCTCTGCAGCTCGTGTGTGTTGGCTGCTTGTGGCCACACTCCATGGTGCATAACTCTGGTCCCGGGACACAGGCTACACCATTGGGTAGCTCGCCAGACCTCTGTGCTCCCGATGGGTGTCTGCCCGCTGCATTGGCTGTGTGCAGTTGAAATCCTACATCGCACCACTTTACATTACTTATGATCGCGATCGCGTGACTTTTCCTCGCTTGTTGCATGTACACAATTCTGATCATCAATTTCACATTTTACATGATCGCGCGACTTTTCCTTCCTTATTACATGTATACAACTCTGATCATCACTTACACATTTTGTCTCTAACTTACATTGCTTGAGTGTGTGGAACTGTCCCTTTAATTGTAGTGGGTTGCAGGCCTCCTTTAAGAGAGCCTTGCTTGCTTTACCCCAATCCTCTTTTCTGTTTGGTGCCATGTGTTGCTCCGTCAGCCCTGCATCTCGTGTTCTGGCCGCAGCCATCTTTTTCTTCAGCGCCTCACCTCGTGGTTTGTGTGCCATCTTTCCTCCATCCACGATGTCGACTGCTGTGATCCTCTTCTCCCGGGTTCTGCCACCGAGACTGGGACGTTGTCTCTGGATCCGATTTTCTTCCTGAGGAGTCCTGCCACTGGAGCCTGGAAGGTGTGTTCGGGTCGTCTCAGCTGGATCTTCTCCACGCAGTCATGCTGAGCGGTCTGTGCCTCGGGTGCTGTGCTGTCTGCTCTCTGGTGCCGGGTCCACCCTCAAGTGAGGGCTTGCTGTGCCTCCGAACGCGGAGGACGTCAATCGCTGGAGGGTTGAAGTCGTCCCACTTCCAATGGATCTTCTCCATCCACCTTTTGCCGAGCAGCGTTGGTCCATCACCTGCAACAATCCACAGAGGTAACTTGTGCACCACGCCATCATGGAGTACCTTTACATTCGCACTACCAACGACTGGGATAAGTTCATCGGTGTAGGTGCGCAGCTTTGCCTGAACCGAGACCAACTCGGGTCATTCAGCTTGATTGTCCTATAGCCTTTCAAAGGCTTCTTGATTCATTACTGACTGGCTCGCCCCCGTGTCCACTTCCATGAAGACTGGAAAGTCATCTATCTCGACTTCCATCTTCAGCGGGGAACACTTGGTGGTGCAGGTAAACATGCTATATACCTCATCGTGGGGCTAAACTGCCTCTCTGCCTATCGTTTCTGCCATGTATCTTACATGGCCACTGTTGGTACTATCTTAAGGTGTGCCACCAGAGGGCACAGCAGTGGGAGACTCATAAGTTACCTGTACAGGTGTGCCTGGCCTAGTATAAAAGGCAGGCCACCAGGCACGATCCTCACTCTGGAGGTAACTAATAAAGGACTAAGGTCACTACAGTTCAAATACAACACACTGCCTCGTGGAGTCACTGTCAGAGCATCTAAGGACTCAACAACTGGCGACGAGAATACAAACTTTCACGCGGAAATGGCTACCCTTGGTACGTTGCTGCAGTTCACCGATGGTGATGATTGGGATGCCTTTGTGGAGAGGCTAGAACACTTTTTCACAGCAAATGACCTGGCAGGAGACGACTCGGCCGCACTGGCTGATAAGCGCCGCACTATCTTGCTAACGTGGTGTGGGCCCAACGTCTATGGCCTCGTCAGGGACTTGCTGGCACCAGCGAAGACAACGACCTAGTCGTACAAGGAGCTCATAACCCTGATCCAGGAGCACCTCAAGCCCAACGAGAGCATCCTCACAGCCAGAGGTGTTCTATACCCACCGACAGCCTGAAGGCCAGGAAGTCGTGATATACGCCGCAGATCTCGGGAAGCTGGCAGCAACGTGTGAGTTCGGTACCCATCTCAACGAAGTGCTGCGGGATATTTTTGTCATTGGAATTGGCCATGGGGGCCTTCTTCATAAGCTAGTGTCGGCGGATACCACAGTCACACTGCAGAAGGCCATTTCTGTGAGCCAGGCATTCATGACCTCGACCTGTGGCTCTAGGCAGATGTCCCACCCTCAGGACTCAAACCCGGCAGGTACTGTGCTCACAGTGGCGCCATTCAGGAGCTGGGCTGAAGAGCGGGGAAGAGAAAACTGGCCCCCATGTCCCTTTACACAGAGTCCGCTGAGGGGGGGCTAATCGAGTAGCACCATGCTGGCGTTGCGGAGGGAATTACAGGGCTCACCAGTGCCATTTTAAAGACTATATTTGCAAAGGCTGCGGCACAAAGGGCCACCTCCAGCGAATGTGTAAGAAAATTAGCACTCACTGTGTCGCTGAGGAGTCCGCAGATGGCCATGAATCCAGCGTGGATTATGAATTGTTAGACAGAGAGGCAGCTCAGTCACACGGGGAGGTGCAAAGCACATTTACCTGCACCACCGAGTGTTCCCCGCTGAAGATGGAAGTCGAGATAGAGGGAAGTCCAGTCTTCATGGAAATGGACACGGGGGCGAGCCAGTCAGTGATGAATCAAAGAGCCTTTGAGAGTATTGTGTCTGTAAGCACTCTAGTAATGATTCCACGAGGCAAGGTATTGCAAGGCAGAACCCAGTGTTAGGGAAATAAATTCCACACCGAGTCCGAGAACAGTGAGGGAAACGTCACAGTTTATTCGTACAGAGCGCTTTGGGAGAAGTGGGGAAACTCCGCAGCTTCGCCACACCTTCTCTCCGAGCGAAGTTTCCAAGTTACAATTATACCTTTGGGGGAGGTTCCGCCCACTTACACCATTGTCCAATTATCTAACATTTTTGTAACGTCTTACCCTATATGGTAATGCTATGACAATCTATCTTTACATTGTGGTAAGTCAAAGGTTAACTAGCATATGCACACACAAGTGGGGTTATTTTCCTCACATCAGCAGAAAAACAAGGAACTATCTTCCTGTTATTAGTACAAGCGACATACATCTGTTTGCCTTTCCAACCGTCCATTGTCTTACTTCCCCTATCTCCATGACTCAGGCTCACCGGACTTTGGAGACGACACATGCCTTCTGCTTAAGTATACATTTCTTACTTGACCACTCTCCCTGTCCCATAATTCATCAGAGAAAGACAGGGGAGCTGGCTACACATTATAAAAGTTACAAAGGTTATAGGTTAAGAATTTTCTCTCCAACACTGGGGAGAAGAGGATCACCGCAGTCGACATCGTGGACGAAGAAAAGATGGCGCCGAACCACGAGGCGATGCGCTAAAGACAAAGATGGCCGCGGCCAGACCACGAGGTGCAGCGCTGATGGAGCAACACATGGCACTAAATGGAGAAGCGGATTGGGGTAAAGCAAGCAAGGCTCTCTTAAAGGAGGCCTGCAACCCACCACAATTAAAGGAACAGTTCCACACAATTAAGCAATGTAACAAGAATTGTAAGTTAGAGACTAAAGGTGTAACAGATTATGTAAAGTGTGTAACTGATCATGTGAAATGTGTAACTGATAATCGGAAAAGTTGCGCGATTATGTACAATAAATAATTGAAGATTTGAACTGTGCATATGCAACCTGCGAGGAAAAGTCGTGCGATCGTGATCGGACCCCTAGAATGCCCATCATAAGTAAGGAAAAGCTGTGCGATGCAAGATTCCCACTGCACGCAGCCAATGCAGCGGGCAGACACCCATTGGGTGCACACAGGTCCAGCAAGCTACCCAATGCTGTAACTTGCGTCCCGGGGACCAGAGTCATGCACCATGGAGTGTGGCCACAAGCAGCCAACACACACGAGCTGCGAAGCAAGCGACCTCAGCAGGGCAAAGGCACCGGTGATGATACCATGCCCTGGGTCGGCTCCATCTCTCAGGCAACCGATGGCACCAGCGGCCATGAGCCTGAAGGTGCAGACTGCACTAAGGCCATACCCCTAGATGTAGGGTCACCCGCCACTGTTCCCCCAGAGGAAACAAGCACCAGCCAGGATCCCAAACCAAGCGACGCTCAGGCCAGCGAGTCAGCAGTTCCCGGTGCACTGCTAGACGACAGCTCCTCAGGGAGCAGCTGGGACCCAGAGCGTAAAGAAAGGACAGGGGGGGGGGGCACAGACATCCGTGAACCTGCCTGCCGCTAGAGACCACGGCAACAGCCCCGAGAGCAGGCTATGCGAGCCAGCCGGCTTCCCACTGCCAGCACCGGGCACTGAACTGCCACCAGATTGCAGGAGCACCAATCAGCAGCTCCGGAACTAGCTTGTCCTCACACACCAGTCACCAGATCAGCAAGGCATCTAACGTACTTATCGCACCACGGAACCACAAACAAAAAAAACTGCAAAACCCACTTACCTGAACTTGTATGTACATGAATGCCAGGAGCCCCCGCCACACCAACGTGGGAGGGGGGGAGAATGGAGTGATCAGGAACTCACAGCAACCACCAGCATGCTACTGCACCAACTACGCACCCAAGGTTGAACTGGCCCGCCAGAGGTCTACCAGACAGAACCCATATAGAGCTAAGCCCAGAGCATAGTTAATGCAGAGGTGATTTGCACTGAGGGTTCAGGGGGGAGTGATGTCATGTATCTTACATGGCCACTGTTGGTACTATCTTAAGGTGTGCCACCAGAGGGCACAGCAGTGGGAGACTTGTAGGGTACCTGTACAGGTGTTCCTGGCCTAGTATAAAAGGCAGGCCACCAGCTGTGATCCTCAATCTGGAGTTAACTAATAAAGGACTAAGGTTCAAGTACAACACACTGCCTCATGGAGTCATTGTTAGAGCATCTAAGGACACAACAGTTTCATAATCCGCACTGGATTCATGGCCATCTGCAGACTCTTCTTCGACACAGTGAGTCATATTTCTCTTACACATTCGTTGGAGGTGGCCCTTTGTGCTGCAGCCCTTGCACACATAGTCTTTAAAACGGAACTGGTGAGCCCTGTGATTCCCTCCACAACGCCAGCATGGAGCTACTCGATTAGCCCCCCTCGGCGGACTCTGAGTTAAGGGACTCAGGGGCCTGTTCTCTCTCCCCTGAGAAGGTTCGCGCTCTACAGGCCAGCCTCTAAACGGCGCCACTCTGTGCACAGTACCTGCCGGGTTTGAGTTCTGAGGGTGAGTCATCTGCCTAGAACCGCAGGTCGAGGTCATGAATGCCTGGCTCACGGAGATGGCCTTCTGCAGTGTGACTGTGGTATCCGCTGACAGTAGCTTGTGAAGAAGACCCTCATGGCCAATTCCAATGACAAAAATGTCCCGCAGCGCTTCATTGAGGTGGTTGCCGAACTCGCACGGTGCCGCCAGCCTCCTGAGGTCTGCGGCGTACTTCGCGATTTCCTGGCCTTCGGGCCATCGGTGGGTGTAGAACCGGTGTCTGGCTGTGAGGATGTTCTCCTTGGGCTTGAGTTGCTCATGGATCAGGGTTATGAGCTCCTCGTATGTCTTGGTCGTTGTTTTCACTGGTGCCAGCAAATCCCTGACGAGGCCATAGACGGTGGGCCCACAACTGGTTAGCAGGATAGCTCTGCACTTATCAGCCAGTGTGGCCAGGCCATCTCCTGCCAGGTCGTTTGCTGTGAAGAAATGTTCGAGCCTCTCCACAAAGGTGTCCCAATCATCACCATCGGCGAACAGCTGCATCGTACCAAGGGTAGCCATTTTTGCGTGAAAGTTCGTAATCTCGTTGCCAATTGTTGTGTCCTTAGATGCTCTAATAATGACTCCACAATGTGTTGTACTTGAACTGTAGTGACCTTAGTCCTTTATTTGCTAACTCCAGAGTGAGGATCACACCTGGTGACCTGCCTTTTATCCTAGGCCAGGCACACCTGTACAGGTAACCTACAAGTCTCCCACTGCTGTGCCCTCTGGTGGCACACCTTGTGATAGTACTAACAGTAGCCATGTAGGATACATGACGAGAACCCCCCCCCCCAACCATGCCGCACTATAGATGGGGCATTTTATGTGGGTTACGAATTGTTAACAGCTTTATTGGGTATGAAGTGCATAGTGATAGTGTTCTGGCTTCCAGATTTCATCCACTCAAATGATGTCCCTTGTCAGCTTTCTGAGAAATTGGGTGTGGGTGAAGGGGGTTGGAAGAACGTAATCCATCTTCCCAGAATTCCCTCTCTCCCCTGCGATCGCCTCTCCTGTTTCCGCTCTCCCTCCACCCACCAGTCTCTGACTCTCTCCCCCCCAGTCTCTCCCTCTCTCTGCCCCCAGTCTCTCCCTCTCTCTGCCCCCAGTCTCTCTCTCCCACCCTCTCTCTCTCTCTCCCCCAGCCTCTCTCTCTCTCTCTCTTCCCCAGTCTCTCTCTCTCTCTCACCAAGTCTCTCTCTCGCTCCCTCCCAGTCTCTCTCTGTCGCTCCCTCCCAGTCTCTCTCTTTCACTCCCTCCCAGTCTCTCTCTCTCTCTCTCTCTCTCTCCCCCCAGTCTCTCTCTCTCTCTCACCAAGTCTCTCTCTCGCTCCCTCCCAGTCTCTCTCTGTAAAGTCCTGTCCCCTCAGTACAGATTCACACGAGGCATGTAGTGAAGTCAAGGTCACTCTGGACCTGCACCTTTATTTCACAGCTCTGGAATGCTGCACTTGCCTGAGACCTGCCCTTATATACCTATCTCTTGCAAGTGCACACCTGGTGGTAAGGTATGCTGGTGGTTACAGGTCATGTCTTATTAGTCATGTATAGCATGTTAGGATACAGTTATATATAATAATGTAAGATACATGACACTCTCTGTCGCTCCTTCCCAGTCTCTCTCTTTCACTCCCTCCCAGCCTCTCTCTCTCTCGCTCTCTCTCTCGCTCGCTCGCTCTCTCCCAGTCTCTCTCTCTCTCTCTCTCTCTCTCTCTCGCTCCCTCCAAGTTTCTCTCTCTCTCTCTCCCTCCCTCCAAGACTCACACTCTCTCTCGATCCCTCCCACCGCCTCTCTCTCTCTCTCTCTCTCTCTCTCTCTCTGCCCCCAGTCGCTCTCTCCTCCAGTCTCTCTCTGCCCCGTCTCTCTCTCTCTCTCTCTCTCTCTCTCTCTCTCCCGCCAGCCTCTCTCTCACCCCCAGTCTTTCACTCCCCCAGTCTCTCTCTCTCTCCCCCAGTCTCTCTCTCTCTCGCTCTCTCTCCCCCAGTCTCTCGTTATCTCTCTCTCTCTCTCTTTCCCACCCCCCTCACCAGTCTCTCTCTCTCTCTCACTCTCTCTCTCTCCCTAGTTTCTCTCTCTCTCTCTCCCCCAGTCTCTCTCTCTCTTTCTCCCTCCAGTCTCTTTCTCTCTCTCTCTCTCACCCTGCCCAGTCTCTCTCTCCACCCCAGTGTCTCTCTCCACACCCCCCCCACCCAAGTCTCTCTCTCTCTCACTGCCCCCAGTCTCTCTCTCTCTGCCCCCAGTTTCTCTCTCTCTCTCTCTCTGTCATGTATTTCACACTACTGTATATAAGTGTATCTTACCATGCTATACATGACTGTAACTAGATATGACCTGTAACCACAAGCATACGTTACCACCAGGGGTGCACTTGCAGGAGACAGTGCATACCTGTTCCACACAGATATATAAAGGCAGGTCTCAGGCAAGTGTGGCACTTGAGAGCTGTGAAATAAAGGTGCAGGTCCAGAGTGACCTTGACTTCAGTATGTGCCTCGTGTAAGTCTGTTCTGCAGTGTTGTTGGTGAATCTACTTTTTACTTGGTCTACATGCCTCCGGCAGGTTTGGCCATTGTCCATTTGTACAACCAGTAGCCTATTTCCTTTCTTGCCTGTTACTGTCCCTGCAAGCCATTTGGGACCCCTGCCATAGTTTAGCACAAACACTTTGTCCCTGATCTCATTCCACCTCCCCCTCGAATTTCGGTCATGGTACTCAGTTAGCTTCTGGCGCTTTGCCTCAACAATTTCATGCACGTCTTGGAGGATTAACGAGAGCCTAGTCTTTAAGGTCCGTTTCATCAATAGTTGCGCGGGTGGAACCCCAGTCAATGAATGTGGACGAGATCTGTATGCCAGCAGCAGTCGCAACAGGCGGCTCTGCAGCGTGGGACCTTGGATTTTTAGCATGCCTTGTTTAATGATTTGCACTGCTCGCTCTGCCTGGTCATTGGAGGCCGGCTTGAATGGTGCCGTCTTAACGTGATTTATGTCATAGTCAACTATAAAATCTTGAAATTCTGCGCTTGTGAAGCACGGACCATTATCACTGACCAATATGTCAGGAATTCCGTGCATTGCAAACATGGTTCTAAGGCTCTCCACAGTGGTGGAGGTGCTGCTCGAGTTTAAAATGGTGCACTCGATCCACTTTGAAAATGCATCGACTACTACGAGGAACACTTTGCCCATGAATGGGCCCGCATAGTCTACATGCATCCACGACCACGGTTTGGTGGGCCAGGGCCAGGGGCTTAGGGGGGTCTCCCTGGGGGCATTACTGAGTTGAGCACAAATGGTGCACCGCCGGACGCAGAGCTCCAAGTCTGCGTCAATGCCAGGCCACCAGACGTGGGATCTGGCTACGGCCTTCATAAGGGCGATCCCCGGGTGCTCGCGGTGGAGCTCCCGGACAAACGCCTCCCTGCCTCGCAAGGGCATAACTACTCGGCTGCCCCACATCAGGCAGTCTACCTGTAGTGATAGTTCATGCATGCGCCTATGGAAAGGTTTGACCTCCTTGGGACAGGCATCGCGAGCCTCTGTCCAGTCACCATCTTTTGACTAAGGATAACGTGGGGTCGCTGGTCGTCCAGGCTCTGATTTGGCGAGCTGTCATGGGCGAACCTGTGGATTCAAAGGCATTGATTGCCATGACTATCTCAGAGTCCTGTTCGTCGGACCCTTCTGACGTCGCCAGAGGTAGCCTGCTAAGCGCGTCGGCACAGTTGTCTGTGCCTGGTCTGTGCCTTATTGTAAGACGCCAGCATGAGTGCCCACCGCTGAATGCGCGCCTAGGCGTTGGCGTTTATTGCCTTGCACTCGGATAGCAGGGATGTGAGGGGTTTGTGGTCGGTTTCTAACGCGAACTTGGCCCCGAAAAGGTATTGGTGCATCTTTTTGACATTGTACACGCACGCGAGTGCCTCCTTCTCAACTATACCGTACCCGCGCTCTGCCCGCGAAAGTGACCTGGAGGCATAAGCAATGGGTTGTAATTTACCCGCATCATTGACACGCTGTAAAACACACCCGATCCCGTACGCTGACGCGTCACATGTAAGAATTTGCTTTTTACCTGGGTCAAAGAAAGCCAAAACACTGTTGGAACACAGAAGGTTGCGTGCCTTATTGAAGGCGCGTTCTTGGGCACTCCCCAAAACCAATCGCACCTCTTTCTGAGTAGCACGTGGAGAGGCTCCAGCAGCGTGCTCAAGTTCTGCATAAAGTTCCCAAAGTAATTGAGTAGCCCGAGAAGGGAGCGCAGTTCCGGGACATTCCGGGGCATGGGTGCCAGACGAATTGCTTCGGTTTTGGATTCTATTGACCTTGACTTCAGCATGTGCCTTGTGTAAGTCGGTTCTGCAGGGTCAGGACTTTACACTCCCATCTCTCGCTCTCTCGGAATACTACAAATATAACGCCCCTATTTAAAAAAGGAGGCAGACAAACAGCAGGAAACCGTAAACCAGTTAGCCTAACATCTGTGGTTGGAAAAATGTTGGAGTTCATTATTAAAGAAGCTGTAGCAAGACATTTGGAAAAGAAAAATTCGGTCAGGCAGAGTCGGCATGGATTTATGAAGGGGAAATTGTTGTGTATGGAGAATGAGTCAGACTGAACACTGTGAGCTCAAAGTAAAGTGTGAACTTAGTCTTTTATTGCAGGTCTCCAGAGTGCCTCTCTAACCTGTGAAGCCTCCTTAAATACCTGTGCTCCAAAGAGATTATGGGATCCCTTGGGACTCCAGGGGAAGAGCCATCTGGTGGCTATACAGAGTAAATACCCTCTTCAAGCCTTGCTTGATAGTTTGCACTGCTCTGTCTGCCTGACCATTGGACGCTGGTTTAAACGGGGCAGATGTGACATGTTTGATCCCGTTACGGGTCATGAATTCTTTGAACTCAGCACTTGTAAAACATGGCCCGTTGTTGTTCAGCAGGACATCGGGTAAGCCGTAAGTGGCAAACATGGCCCGCAGGCTTTCAGTAGTGGCAGCGGACATGCTAGCCGACATTATCTCACATTCAATCCACTTGGAGTACGCGTCTTCAAACACAAGGAACATTTTACCCAAGAATGGGCCTGCATAGTTGACGTGTACCCTAGACCACGGTTTGGAGGGCCAAGACCATAAACTTCTCGGCGCCTCTCTGGGTGCATTGCTTAACTGCGAGCATGTATTACATCTGTGAACGCAGGACTCTTAAGTCCGCATCGATACCGGGCCACCACACGTGGGATCTGGCTATCGCTGTCATCATCACGATGCCTGGGTGGGTACTGTGGAGGTCATTGATGAAGGTGTCTCTGTCCTTCTTGGGGACCACTACTCGATTGCCCCACAGAAGACAGTCTGCCTGTATAGACATTTCACCTTTGCGCCACTGGAATGGCTTTATCTCTTTCTGCATTTCCATTGGGACACTGGACCAGCTCCCGTGAAGCACACAGCTTTTGACTAGAGATAATAAGGGGTCCTGGCTTGTCCAGGTTTTGATCTGCCGGGCAGTGACGGGTGATTGCTCACTCTTAAACGCTTCCATAACCATGGCTAGATCTGCGGGCTGAACCATTTCCACCCCCGTGGTGGGCAATGGCAGCCTACTGAGAGCATCGGCGCAGTTTTCTGTGCCTGGCCTGTGGCGGATGGCATAGTTGTATGTGGACAACGTGAGCACCCATCTCTGGATGCAGGCTGTGCATTGGTATTTATCCCTTTACTCTCGGAAAACAGGGATAAAAGTGGCTTATGGCCAGTTTCCAATTCGAATTTTAGCCCAAACAGGTATTGATGCAGTTTCTTTACCCCATAGACACACGCTTCTTTCTCAATCATACTGTAGGCTCTCTCAGCCTTAGACAGACTCCTGGATGCATAAGCAACCGGTTGCAGTTTCCCGAAATCATTATCTTGTTGCAATACAAACCCGACGCCATATGACGACGCATCACATGCTAGTACCAAAAGCTTACATGGATCATACAACACAAGCAATTTGTTTGAGCATAACAATTTTCTAGCTTTTACAAAGGAATTTTCTTGGCTTTTGCCCCAAACCCATTCGCTCCCTTTTCGTAGTAAGACATGTAGTGTGCTGAGACCCGGTAAGAAGTTCCCAAAGTAGTTCAAGAGTTCCAGAAACGACCGCAGCTCCATCACGTTCTGTGGCCTCAGTGCGTTCTCGATTGCCTCCATCTTCATGTTGGTGGGCCTGATGCCATCGCAGCAATCCTCTTTCCCAAGAACGCAACTTCAGGCACCAGGAAAACGCACTTCGAGCGCTTTAACCTGAGCCCCACGCGGTTGAGTCGACTAAGAACCTCCTCCAGGTTCTGCAGGTGCTCGGCTGTGTTCCGACCTCACCAAGATTCTGACAGTGCCCTCTCCCTTGAGGACTGGGACAATAGGACTGGCCCACTCGCTGAACTCGATCGGTGAAATGATGCCCTCTCTTTGCAGCCGGTCTAGCTCGACCTCTACCCTTTCTCTCATCATGTACGGTACTGCTCTTGCCTTGTGATGGATGGTTCGCGCCCCTGGAATTAGGTGGATCTGCACTTTTGCTCCTTCGAATTTCCCGATGCCTGGTTCAACCTGGGCACACGAAGTGTCGTCAGCGGGCGATAGCGCTCGGACGTCATCCCAATTCCAGCGCATCTTTCCCAGCCAGCTCCTGCCGAGCAGCATGGGACCATCGCCCAGTACCACCCAGAGTGGTAGCTTGTGCATCGTAGGAGACCTTTATGGTAGCACTTCCGACTACAGGAACCAGATCTTTTGTGTAAGTTCTTAGTTTCGTGCAAACTGGAGTTAAGACTGGCCTTGAGGCCTTGTTGCACCACAACCTTTCGAAAGTCTTTTTGCCCATGGTGGACTGACTCGCGCCCGTGTCCAGCTCCATTGACACCGGGAGTCCATTTAGTTCAACATTCAGCATTATCGGGGGACAATTCATGGTGAATGTGTGCACCCCATGTACCCCTGCCTCCTCGATTTGAGGTTCTGGTTTGTCGTGATCCTCCGTGGATCTGTCCTCCTCTGCAACATGGTGGTTTGCAGGTATAACAGGCTTTGCAGCTTGCCTGCACACTCGTTGGAGGTGTCCCATTGTTCCACAGCCCTTGCAAACGCACTCTTTGAATCGGCATGAATGGAAACAATGATCACTCCCGCAGCGCCAACAAGGTGTTAATAGCCTTGCTTTCATCACCCTTGATGGTGGACTCTGAGTCATCTGCGGCCGTGCAGCTGCAGGTATGTGTGACCTGCCCATTACGTTACGATTTGAAAACAACATCACTTTGTTCACAGTACTTGTAGCAGCACTTGTATGCTGAGGGATTTGCTTCGTATTGTCACTGGTGGCAATGAACGCCTGGGCTATTGCTATGGCCTTACTCAAGGTTGGGATCTCTACAGTCAAAAGTTTGCGAAGTATGATTTCGTGGCCAATGCCAAATATGAAAAAGTCTCTGAGCATGTGCTCCAAATATTCTTCAAATTCGCAATGTCCTGCAAGGCGTCTTAGCTAGGCAACATAACTCACCACTTCCTGGCGTTCAGACCTTTTGTAGGTTATAGAACCGGTACCTCGCTCTCGGACCAGTGTGCACAAATCGTCGTACGATTTCTCTGTGGGTTTCGCTGGAGTGAGCAGATTTTTTATGAGGCCATACGTTGGTGCTCCAAAAACGGTGAGGAGGATTGCCCTTCATTTGGCAGCGCTCTCTTCCCTATCTAGCTCGTTGGCCACGAAGTATTGGTCGAGTAGCTCCACAAAAGTTTCACAATCATCTCCCTCGGAAAATTTCTCCAGGGTGCCCACTGTTCTCTGCATCTTTGGGTTCACTATCTGTATCTCGTCGCCAGTTGTTGTGTATGGAGAATGAGTCACACTGAAATCTGTGAGCTCAAAGTAAAGTGTGACCTTAGTCTTTTATTGCAGGTCTCCAGAGTGCCTCTCCAACCTGTGATGCCTCCTTAAATATCTGTGCTCCTAAGGGATTATGGGATCCCTTGGGACTCCAGGAGATGAGCTCTCTGGTGACTGTACAGAGTAAATACCAGTCCATATATATAACAGAAGTCATGCTTGACAAATTTGCTGGAGTTCTTTGAGGCTGTAACGAACAGAGTGGATAAAGGGGAATTAGTGGATGTGGTGCATTTGGATTTCCAGAAGGCATTTGACAAGGTGCCACATAAAAGGTTACTGCACAAGATAAAAATTCACAGGGTTGGGAGTAATATATTAGCATGGATAGAGGATTGGCTAACTAACATAAAACAGAGAGTGAGGATAAATGGTTCATTCTCTGTTTGGCAACCAGTAACTAGTGGGGTGCCGCAGGGATCAGTGCTGGGACTCCAACTATTTACAATCTATATTAACGACTTGGAAGAAGGGAATGAGTGTAACGGAGTCAAGTTTACTGATGATACAAAGATGGGAGGAAAAGCAATGTGTGAGGAGGTCACAAAATCTGCAAAAAGACATAGACAGGCTAAGTGAGTGGGCAAAAATTTGGCAGATGGAGTATAATGTTGGAAAGTGTGAGGTCATGCACTTTGGTAGAAAGAATCAAAGAACAAGTTATTATTTAAATGGAGAAAGATTGCAAAGTGCCGCAGTACAGCGGGACCTGGGGGTACTTGTGCATGAAACACAAAAGGATAGTCTGGAACTACAGCAGGTGATCAGGAAGGCCAATGGTATCTTGGCCTTTATTGCAAAGGGGATGGAGTGTAAAAGCAGGGAAATCTTGCTACAGTTATTCTAAGGTATTGGTGAGGCCACACCTGGAATACTGCGTACAGTTTTGGTTTCCATATTTATGAAAGGATATACTTGCTTTGGAGGCAGTTCAGAGAAGGTTCACTAGTTTGGTTCCGGGGATGAAGGGGTTGACTTATAAGGAAAGGTTGAGTAGGTTGGGCCTCTACTCATTGGAATTCAGAAGAATGAGAGGTGATCTTATCGAAATGTATAAGATTATGAGGGGGCTTGACAAGGTGGATGCAGAGAGGATGTTTCCAATGATGAGGGAGACTAGAACTAGAGGGCATGATCTTAGAATAAGGGGCCGCCCATTTAAAACAGAGATGAGGAGAAATTTCTTCTCTCAGAGGGTTGTGAATCTGGAATTCGCTGCCTCAGAGAGCTGTGGAGGCTGGAACATTGAATACATTTAAGTCAAAAATAGACAGTATTCTTAAACGATAAGGGAATAAAGGGTTATGGAGAGCAGGCAGGGAAGTGGAGCTGAGTCCATGATCAGATCAGCCATGATCTTATTGATTGGCGGAGCAGGCTCGAGGGGCCGCATGGCCTACACCTGCTCCTATTTCTTATGTTCTCATGTTCTCTCCTATCTTTATCTCTCTCTCTCTCCCGTCTCTCGTACACTCTTTCTCTCCCCCCGTCTCTCGCTCTTTCCCTCCCGGTCTCTCACTCTCTCTCTCACGCTCTCTCTCTCTCTCCCCCATCTCTCTCTCTCTCTCTGTCTCTCTCTCTCTCTCCCCAGTCTCTCTTTCCCCCTCCTCCAGTCTCTCTCTCCCCCAGTCTCACGCTCTCCCCTCCCCCCCCAGTCTCTCGCTCTCTCCCCATCCCCCTCCAGTCTCTCTCTCTCTCACACCCCCTGCACCCACCCTCACCAGTCTCTTTCTCCCTCTCTCTCGCTCTCTTATGTATGTAAGCTTGGGGTTACAAGTCAACAGGTGGCACAACTGCCAGAGGGTCATTGGGCTGTACGCACGTGTGTGTAGCCCAGGCATAGAAGGCAAGCCATCATGTAATGTAATCACTTTGAGCCACAATAAAGCAGAGCCTGTGTTAGTTTACAGTATTCAGTCTATCGAGTTATTACATACATAACACTCTCACCCCCAGTCTCTCTCCACCCCCCCAGTCTCTCTCTCTCTCTCCCCAGTCTTTCTTTCTCTGCCCACCCCCCCCCCCCCCGCCCCCGTCACCCATTCTCTCTCTTTCTCTCTCTCTCTCTCTCTCTCCCCCCCCAGTCTCTCTCCAGCCCCCTCCCTGCCCCCAGTCTCTCTCTCTCCCACCAGGCTCTCCCTCTCCCACCAGTCTCTCTCTCGCTCTCTCTCTCTCTCCTCCCAGTCTCTCTCTCTCGCTCTCTCTCTCTGCCCCCAGTTTCTCTCTCTCTCCCTCCCTCCTGTCTCTCGCTCTCTCCCCGTCGGTCGATCTCTTTCTCCCTCGTCTCTCGCTTTCTCTCTCTCCCGTCTCTCACGCTCTCTCTCACCCGTCTCTCTCGCGCTCTCTCTCTCCCCAGTCTCTCTCTCTCTCTCTCTCTCCCCCCAGTTTCTCTCTCTATCCCCAGCCTCTCTTTCTCTCTCCCCCCCAGTCTCTCTCTCTCTCTCTCTCTCTCTCTCTCCCCCCCCTCCCGCCCCCCCCCCATCTCTCTCTCTCCATCAGTCTATCTCTCTCTCCCCCAGTCTGGCTCACTCTCCCCCAGTCTGGCTCACTCTCCCCCAGTCTCGCTCTCTCTCCTCCCAGTCTCACTCCCTCTCCCCCCAGACTTTCTCTCTCCCCCCCACCAGTCTCGCTCTCCTCCCAATCTTTCTCTCTCTCCCCCAGTCTGGCTCACTCTCCCCCAGTCTGGCTCACTCTCCCCCAGTCTCGCTCTCTCTCCTCCCAGTCTCACACCCCCCCCCCCCCAGTATCTCTCTTTCTCTCTCCCCCCCAGTATCGCTTACTCTCTCTGCCCCCAGTTTCTCTCTCTCTCTCGCTCTCTCCCTCTCTCTCCCGTCTCTCGCTCGCTCTCTCTCTCCCGTCTCTCTCTCTCTCTCTCTCTCTCTCCGGTCTCTCGCTCTCTCTCTCTCTCTCTGTTTCCCTCCGTCTCTCGCTCTCTCTCTCTCTCCCCAGTCCATCTCCACCCACCCCCCCCCCCAGTCTCTCTCTCTCGCTCTCTCCCACCCACCCCAGTCTCTGTCTCTCTGTCTCCCCCTAGTCTCTCTTGCTCTCTCTCTCTCACCCAGTCTCTCTCTCTCTCTCTCTCTCCCCCTAGTCTCTCTTGCTCTCTCTCTCTCCCCCAGTCTCTCTCTCTCTCTCCCGTCTCTTACTCTCTCCCTCTCTCTCCCGTCTCTCACTCTCACTCTCTCTCTCTCTCTCTCTCTCCCCGATCTCTCTCTCTCTCTCTCCCCGATCTCTCTCTCTCTCTCTCTCTCTCACTCCGGTTTCTCGCTCTCTCTCTCTGTCACCCCACAGTCTCTCTCTCTCTCTCTCTCTCTCTCCTCCCCAGTCTCTCTCTCTCTCTCTCTCTCTCTCCCCCCAGTCTCTCTCTCTCTCTCTCTCTCTCTCTCTCTCCCCAGTCTCACTCTCTCTCTCCTCCCAGTCTCTCTCTCTCTCTCGATCTCTCACTCACTTCCCCCAATCCCTCTCTCTCTCCCCAGTCTCTCTCTCACGCCCCCAGTCGCTCTCTCTCTCTGGCCCCTAGTCTATCTTTCTCTCTCCCCCCCAGTCTCTCTCTGTCTCCCCAGTCTCACTCTCTTTCTCCTCCCAGTCTCTCTCTCTCTCCCACCAGCCTCTCTCCACCCCAATCCCCGTCCCAGTCTTTCTCGCTCTCTCCCACCAGGCTCTCCCTCTCCCACCAGTCTCTCTCTCTCTCTCCTCCCAGTGTCTCTCTCTCGCCAGTGTCTCTCTCTCTGCCCAGTCTCTCTCTCTCTCTGCCCCCAGTTTCTCTCTCTCTCTCACTCCCGTCTCTCGCTCTCTCTCTCTCTCTCCCGTCTCTCGCTCTCTCTCCTGTCGCTCGATCTCTCTCTCTCCCCCATCTCTCGTTCTTTCTCTCTCGCCCCCGTATCTCACGCTCTCTCTCCCTCCCCCCATCTCTCTCGCTCTCTCTCCCCCCAGTCTGTCTCTCTCTCTGTCCCACCAGTTTCTCTCTCGACCCCCAGCCTCTCTTTCTCTCTCCCTCCTCCCAGACTCTCTCTCTTTCTCCCTAATATTTCCTTACTATACAGTATAAATGCACATGAGGCCCATACTTGAGAAAAGATCACTCTGACCCATTACCTTTATTACCAAGACCTCAAGAGGCAGACGGGGGTGGAGCTTCCCCTTTTATACCGGAAGTCCAGGTTAGGAGTGTCTCCCACAAGTTCACCCCCTTGTGGTCAGTGTTCTCAAGGTGTACAACTTAGGTCAGCTTATACATGGGTTAGAATGACAGTTGAATACATGACATCACCTCCTCCCCAAAGTCTTACTGGAATCACAGGTTAAGTCTCTCTGGTGGTTAATGCTCCCTTGTAGAGCGCCTGAGTTGGAGCTCCGGTTGTTGGGTGCTGGCCTGAGTGTCTGCTGTTTGCGGTGCCTCCGGCCTGTCTGGACTGCCCACAGTGACTGGGGTCTCCTCCACTTGGTTCCGGTGTTCGGTCACCTGTGGTGGAGTAAACTCTACGTCGTGTTCTTCCTCTGCTTCATCTATGGGGTTGCTGAACCTCCTTTTAGTTTGATCTACGTGTTTACGGCCAATTTGTCTATTGGTAAGTTTAACTACCAAAACCCTATTCCCTGCTTTGGCAATCACAGTGCCTGCAAGCCATTTGAGCCCTGCAGCGTAATTAAAGACAAAAACAGGGTCTTTGACATCAATACATCGCGCCCTCGCATTCCTGTCATGGTAGTCACATTGTGACTAACGCCTGCTCTCAACCATTTCTTTCACAGTAGGGTGTATAAGGGATAACGTTGTTTTGAGCATCCTTTTCATTAGCACCTCTGCCTGTGGAACCCCTGTGAGCGAGTGTGGTCGGGATCTATTTGCCAATAGGAGGCGTGATAAGTGGCTTTGTAGGGAACCCCCTTGGATTCTGAGCATCCCCTGTTTGATTATCTGCACTGCTCGTTCCGCCTGGCCGTTTCAGGCCGGCTTGAACGGTGCCGTTCTGACATGGCTGACATGGAATTCAGTGCTTGTGAAGCACGGGCCATTGTCGCTGACCAAGACGTCCGGTAGACCATGGGCGGTGAACATTACCCGTAGACTTTCTACCGTGGCAGAGGATGTGATTGAATTTAAAATGGCACACTCAATCCATTTGGAGTAGGCTTCTACTACAATGAAAAACATTTTTCCCATGAAAGGACCTGCGTAGTCCACATGGATGCGTGACCATTGCTTGGCAGGCCAGGACCAGGGGCTAAGGGGGGCTTCCCTGGGTGCGTTGCCCAGCTGAGCACACGTGTTGCACCTGCAAACACGAAGTTCCAGGTCTGCATCTATCCCTGGCCACCAAATGTGTGACCTGGCAATTGCCTTCATCATGACAATGCCCGGGTGCTCATTGTGAAGTTCTCTATAAACACCTCTCTGCCCTTCTGGGACATGACTACTCGGTTTCCCCACAGTAGGCAATCGGCCTGAATCGAGAGTTCATCCTTGCACCTATGAAACGGTTTAAACTCCTCAGGGTATGCCCCATACGTGGCTGCCCAGTCCCCATTCAGGACACATTTCTTAACTAAAGACAGTAGCGGGTCATTATTTGTCCAGACTTTAATCTGACGGGCTGTCACAGGTGAGCCTTCGCTTTCGAAAGCTTCAAGAGCCATGACCATCTCAGCATCATGTTCAGTTGCCCCCTCAGTGGTGGCTAGTGGGAGCCTGCTGAGTGCATCGGCACAGTTTTCAGTGCCCGGTCTGTGCCGAATTGTGTAGTCATAGGCAGCTAACGTAAGTGCCCACCTCTGTATGCAGGCCGATGCATTCGCATTTATGGCCTTGTTGTGGCCAAAAGGGACGTTAGGGGTTTGTGATCTGTCTCTAGCTCAAACTTCTTGCCATACAGGTATTGGTGCATTTTTTTTACTGCATATACACATGCTAGTGCTTCCTTTTCTACCATCCCGTAGCCCCTTTCTGCCTGGGACAGGCTTCTGGAGGCATAACCTACCGGCTGTAACTGACCATTGGCATTCACATGCTGCAACACACACCCGACCCCATAGGACGACGCATCGCATGTTAAAACTAGTTTCTTACACGGATCATATAACGTTAATAATTTGTTGAAGCATTACAAATTGCGTGCTCTATCAAAAGCCCTTTCCTGGCTGTCCCCCCAGACCCAATCGCGTCCTTTGCGTAGGAGCACGTGTAGCGGCTCTAACAGCGTGCTCAATTTGGGAAGAAAATTACCAAAATAGTTCAGGAGCCCCAGGAATGAACGCAGCTCCATTGTGTTACGGGGTCTGGGTGCTCTCTGGATCGATTCCGTTTTGGACGCAGTAGGTCTGATCCCGTCTGCTGCTACCCTCCTCCCCAGGAATTCAATTCTGGAGCTAAGAAGACGCACTTCGCCTTTTTCAGTCGCAGCCCTACCCGGTCCAGTCTGTATAGCACCTCCTCCAGGTTGTGCAGGTATTCTTCAGTATCACGACCTGTGATGAGGATGTCGTCTTGAAAAACCACTGTTTCTGGAATCGACTTGAGGAGGCTTTCTATATTTCGCTGAAAGATCACGGCAGCCGAACGAATCTCGAACGGACATCTGTTATACTCAAACAACCCCTTGTGTGATGGTGGTCAGCTTCTTCGAGTCACTCGCTAGCTCCTGGGTCATGTAAGCTGAGGTCAGGTCCAATTTTGAAAAAAGTTTGCCACCGGATAGCGTCGCAAAGAGGTCCTCCGCTCTCGGTAGCGGGTACTGGTCTTGGAGTGACACCTGATTGATGGTCGCCACATATCCTGACCGACCCATCCGCCTTGAGCACCGGCACGATTGGGCTCGCCCAGTCACTGAATTCGACTGGCGAGATGATGCTTTCCCTCAGCAGGCGGTCCAATTCGCATTCTATCTTTTCCTGCATCACATACGGCACCGCTCTGGCCTTGTGGTGTTCTGGCTTGGCGTTCGGGTTGGTCCCCATGAAAGTGCCGATGCCGGGTTGAAATAGTGAGTCAAATTTGTCCAGGACCTGTGAGCATGATACTCGCTCCACAGAAGAAATTGCATTGACATCGCCCCATTTCCAGTTCATGACAGCCAGCCAACTCCTCCCCAGTAGTGCGGTACTGTCCCCCGGGACAATCCAGAGTGGCAACCTGTTCTCCGAATCTTTGTGGGTCACGACTACCGTGGCGCTGCCTAGCACCGGAATGATCTCCTTTGTATATGTCCGTAGCTGTGCGTCAATCGGCAATAATTTTGGCCTCCTGGCCTTGGACATCCACAACCTTTCAAACTATTTGATACTCATCAGGGACTGGCTGGCCTTCGTGTCCAGCTCCATTAATACTGGGATGCTATTGAGGAGCACTTTCATCATTATCGGTGGCGTCCCAGTATATAAACTATATATGTGCTCCACATGAACTCGCTGAACTTCAGCTTCCAACGATTTTCCCCAGTATTAATTTTGCCTTGCAGGGCTTACATCGGGCCCGTCCTCCTCGTACATCAACCTGGCTGCAGGCTTCCAGCACATACGCGCCAAGTGACCGCTGACGTTGCAGTTTCTGCAGGTATATTGCTGATAGCTGCAAGCTCTGGCTGGGTGTTTGCCTCCACTGAGCTGGAGGCCCCTTTGTTGGAAACAAAAGGTCCATTACCAGTCGATCGTCTCTGCCTGTCTCTGTAACTGTCCTTAAATGCACCATTAACCGGTGTTGATGGCCCCATTACTGGCCACAGTTTCCATTGCGATGGCATGAATCGCCGTTCAGCTAGCCATTGTCTCTGTTGAATTCCCCCTTTGGATTCAACTACATGCTGAGGCATGTCCAATTGCCCTTGTCTGCCTCGAGAACTGTGTGCCACTTTAACAATGTTGACTCCCTGGTCGTTTGCTGCATTTGAGCCAAGATTTTTGCCATAAATCATTCTGGTCTCTTCCTCTCCTGAGATAATTGTCTGGGCTATCAAGCCACCGCTTCCAAGGTCAAGTCTTTGGTCTCAATCAGTTTCTTGAAAACCCCAGCGTGCCCAATGCCCTCAATAAAAAAGTCTCGCAGCATCTCTGCTCTGCATGCATCTGGGAACTTACATAGGCTCGCCAGTCACTGGAGGTCTGCCACGAAGTCAGGAACACTTTGCCCTTCTCGCCGCCGGTGTGTGTAAAACCGGTGTCTCGCCATGTGCATGCTGCTCGCCAGTTTAAGGTGTTCCCTGATCAACTTACTGAGCTCTTCGAACATCTTGATCCACCGGCTTCTCTGGCGCTAGAAGGTCCTTCATCAAGGAGTATGTTCTGGATCCACAAACCGTCAGGAGATGAGCCCTGCGTTTGTCGGCCGAATCCTGTGCCAACCATTCCTTAGTGACAAAACTTTGCTGTAGTTTCTCAATAAAGTCATCTCAATCATCACCAACACAGTACCGTTCTTCTGTACTGCTAGTGACCATGCTCGCGTGGTTTAAATCCCAGTTTCTCATTGCCAATAATAGGCCTTACTATGCAGTATAAATGCACACGAGGCCCATACTTGAGAAAAGATCACTCTGTGACCAGTTACATTTATCACCAAGACCTCAAGAGACAGACGGTGGGTCGAGCTTCCCCTTTTATATTGGAAAGTCCAGGTTAGGAGTGTCTCCCATAAGTTCGCCCCCTGTGGTCAGTGTTCTCAAGGTGTACAACTAAGGTCAGCTTATACATGTGTTACAATGACAGTTGAATACATGACACTGCCCCCCCCCAGTCTCTCTCTCCCCCCAGTCTCTCTCTCCACCCAGTCTCTCTCTCCCCCCCAGTCTGTCTCACTCTCCCACAGTCTGTCTCACTCTCCCCCAGTCTGTCTCATTCTCCCAGTGTCGCTCTCTCCTCCCAGTCTCTCTCCCTCTCCCTCCAGTCTCTCTCTCTCTGCCCCAGTCTCTCTCTCTCCCCCCACCAATCTTGCTTTCCTCCCAGTCTTTCTCTCCCCTCCCCGTCTCTCTCTCTCTCTCTCTCTCTCCCACCCACCCCAATCTCTCGCTCTGTCTCCCTCCAGTCTATCTTGCTTTCTCTCTCTCCCCCAGTCTCTCTCTCTTTCTCCCATCTCTTTCTCTCTCCCTCTCTCCCCCATTTCTCTCTCTCTCTTTCTCTCTCTCTCTCTGTCACCGCCCAGTGTCTCTCTCTTTCTCTCTCTCTCTCCCCAGTCTCACTCTCTCTCCTCCCAGTCTCTCTCTCTCTCTCGATCTCTCTCTCTCTCTCCCCTTAGTCCCTCTCTCTCTCCTCAGTCTCTCCCATCTCTCATTCTCTCCCTCTCCCATCTCTCATTCTCTCCCTATCCCCCAGTCTCTCGCTATCTCTCTCCCCCAGTCTATCTTTCTCTCACAAAGTCTCTCTCTCTCTCCCACCCACCCCAGTCTCCCTCACTCTCTACCCCAGTCTCTCTCTCTCTCTCTCTCTCGATCTCTCTCTCTCTCTCCCCCTAGTCCCTCTCTCTCTCCCCAGTCTCTCTCTCTCGCGCCTCCTGTTGCTCTCTCGCTATCTCTCTCCCCCAGTCTATCTTTCTCTCACCAAGTCTCTCTCTCTCCCACCCACCCCAGTCTCTCTCTCTCTCTCTCTCTCTCTCTCGATCTCTCTCTCTCTCTCTCCCCCTAGTCCCTCTCTCTCTCCCCAGTCTCTCTCTCTCGCGCCCCCTGTCGTTCTCTCGCTATCTCTCTCCCCCAGTCTATCTTTCTCTCACCAAGTCTCTCTCTCTCTCCCACCCACCCCAGTCTCTCTCTCTCTCTACCCCAGTCTCTCTCTCTCTCTCCAGTCTCTCTCCCACTCTCCCCCTCTCTCTCTCTCTCTCCCCCCAGTCTCTCTTTCCTCACCAAGTCTCTCTCTCTCTCTCTCCCCCCCAGTCTCTCTCCCCTCCCGCCTCCCCACCCCCAGTCTCTCTCTCTCTCCCACCAGGATCTCTTTCACCCCCAGTCTTTCTCGCTCTCTCTCTCCGGTCTCTCACTCTCTCTTTCCCGTCTCTCCCGTCTCTCACTGTCTCTCCCATCTCTCATTCTCTCCCTCTCCCATCTCTCATTCTCTCCCTATCCCCCAGTCTCTCGCTCTCTCTCTCCCCCGTATCTCATGCTTTCTCTCTCCCCAGTCTCTCTTGCTTTCTCTCTCCCCCTTCGCTCTTGCTCTCTCCCCAGTCTCGCTCTCTCTCTCCCCCCAGTTTCTCTCTCTCACCCCAGTCTCTCTTTCTCTCCCCACCCCAGTCTCTCTCTCTCTCGCTCTCCCCCCAGTCTCTCTCTCCCCCCAGTCTGTCTCACTCTTCCCCAGTCTGTCTCACTCTCCCCCAGTCTCTCTCTCTCCCCCAGTCTCTCTCTCTCTCTCTCTCTCTCTCTTCCCCTCGTCTCTCTCTCTCCCCCAAGTCTGTCTCACTTCCTCCCAACCTCTCTCTCCTCCCAGTCTCGCTCGCTCTCCTCCCAGTCTCTCTCTCTCTCCCCACAGTCTCTCTCTCTCTCCCCCCCAAACAGTCTCGCTCTTGTCATGTATCTCACATTACTGTATATAACTGTATCTTACCATGCTATACATGACCTGTAACAATATGCATACCTTACCACCAGGGGTGCACTTGCAGGAGACACTCCATACCTGTCCCACTGAGGTATATAAAGGGAGGTCTCAGACAAGTGCAGCACTGGAGAGCTGGAATTAAAGGTGCAGGTCCTGAGTGACCTTGACTTCAGCATGTGTCTCGTATAAGTCAGTGCATTAGAGTCAGGACTTAACAGTGGCGATGAGTTACGGGATCACAGAATCCACAGAATGGCTACCAACAGCTCAGATGAGAAATACAATGCTGGAGATAATTGGGATGACTTTATAGAAAGGCTCCAGCAAAGCTTTGTGACCAAAGACTGGCTGGGCGACGATAAGGCAGACAAGAGAAGAGCCCATCTCTTGACCAGCTATGGCTCGAAAACATACGCTTTAATGAAAGACCTGCTGGCTAGCCGAGAAACCAGCAAGCAAATCGTTTGAGGAGTTGAGCACACTGGTGAGAGACCACCTGAAGCCAGCGAGCAGCCTACACATGGCCAGACACAGGTTCTACAACTACAGATGCTGTGTGGGCCAAAGCATACCCGACTTCGTGGCGGAACTTCGGAGGCTGGCTAGTTCATGTGAGTTCTCCGATGAACTAAGGAGAGAAGTAACGAGAGACTTTTTCATTGAAGGAATAGGCCATGCAGGCATATTCTGAAAGATTATAGAGACTAAGAACTTGACTCGAGAGACAGCAGCACTGATCGCACAGACGTTCATGGCAAGTGAAGAAGAAACGAGGCTGATCTATACTTCGGGTAGGACAACCAACGAGGCATCGGAACAAGGGGTTCACATTGTGAAACAAACCGCTACCCCCACACACAGACAAAGGCAGGAGAGCAGGCCTTCAACAGCAGACAGTGGCACCAGAAGCCATCAAAATCAAGGGCCACATGAATGGCCAATCACACCTCATCAACCCACAATGCGAGCAATCAACAACAGACTGAGAGAAGCTCAAGGGAGATCAGCCAGATGCAGCTCATCCTTCGGAAACAATGGAAGTGGTCTGTGTTGGAGATGTGGGGGAAGGCACTCAACCAGGGTGTGTCGATTTCAGCATGCCGTTTGCAGAAACTGCAACTACACAGGGCATCTGGCTCGCATGTGCAGAAAAACAGCAGCTCGGCTGGTATACAAATCGGAAGGGTCGGAAAGCGGACCAGAAGACGGTTGGAACAGTGCACGGGACGCCGAGAAACAGCAGGTTAACACGATCAATGTCCACTGTTCTTACACCAAGACGCCTCCAATTATGATGAGAGTTCTACTCAACGGGATACCCGTCAACATGGAACTGGACATGGGGGCTAGTCAATCCCTCATGAGCGTTCAACAATTTGAACAGCTGTGGCCACACAAAAGCAACAGACCAAAACTCACAAAGATCGACACCAAACTAAGGACCTATACTAAAGAAATTGTTCCAGTCCTTGGCAACGCCATGCTCTCGGTCACACACAAGGGGACGGTGAACCGACTTTCCCTGTGGATTGTCCCCGGGGATCTCCCAGTCCTGTTGGGGAGAAGCTGGCTAGCAGAACTTAATTGGAAATGGGATGATGTTCACGCCATGTCGTCAGAGGAACGGACCTCCTGCTCAACAGTTCTAAGCCGTTTTGAACATCTTTTTCAGCCAGGTGTGGGCACCTTCAAAGGGACTAAAGTTAGAATCTACATCACACAGGATACCAGACCGGTCCATCACAAGGCTAGAGCTGTGTCTTATGTGATGAGGGAAAAGATTGAACATGAACTGGACCGGCTTCTGCGGGAAGGCATAATTTCGCCCGTGGAATTCAGCGACTGGGCAAGCCCCATCGTCCCCGTCATGAAGCCTGATGAATCCGTGCGAATCTGTGGGGATTACAAGTCTACAATAAACAGAGTCTCCCTACAGGACCAATACCCGCTGCCCAGAGCGGAGGACCTATTTGCCATGTTGGCTGGAGGAAAACTTTTCTCGAAACTTGACCTCACATCTGCGTATATGACGCAAGAACTGACCGAAGAGTCTAAGCTACTCACGACCATCAACACACATCGAGGCCTTTTTGTGTACAATCGATGCCCATTCAGCATCAGGTTGGCAGCTGCTATATTCCAGCGCAACATGGAGAGTCTGCTCAAGTCCATCCCGGGGACGGTTGTGTTTCAAGATGACATACTCATCACGGGCAGGGACACCGACTCTCATCTCCGCAATCTTGAGGAAGTACTAAGTCGATTGGATCGGGTAGGCCTAAGAGTTAAGAAATCCAAGTGTCTGTTTCTCGCGCCTGAGGTTGAATTTTTGGGCAGAAGGATTGCCGCTGATGGAATCCGCCCAACCGAATCCAAAACCGAAGCGATTCGCCTGGCACCCAGGTCCCGGAATGTCTCGGAACTGCGTGCCTTTCTCGGGCTACTCAATTACTTTGGGAACTTTATGCAGAACTTGAGCACGCTGCTGGAGCCTCTCCATGTGCTACTCAGAAAGGGGTGCGATTGGTTTTGGGGGGACGCCCAAGAACGCGCCTTCAATAAGGCACGCAACCTTCCAACAGTGTTTTAGCCTTTTTTGACCCAGGTAAAAAGTTAGTCCTTACGTGTGATGCGTCAGCGTGCGGGGTCGGGTGCGTTTTACAGCACGTCAATGATGCAGGTAAATTGCAGCCCGTTGCTTATGCCTCCAGGTCACTTTCGCGGGCGGAGCGCGGGTACGGTATGGTTGAGAAGGAGACGCTCGCAAGCGTGTACGTTGTCAAAAAGATGCACCGATACCTTTTCGGGGCCAAGTTTGTGTTAGAAACCGACCACAAACCCCTCATGTCCCTACTATCCGAGTGCAAGGCAATCAACGCCAACGCCTCGGTGCGCATTCAGTGGTGGGCACTCATGCTGGCGGCTTACGACTACACGATAAGGCACAGACCAGGCACAGACAACTGTGCCGACGCGCTTAGCAGTCTACACCTGGCGACCACAGAAGGGTCCGCGAACAGGACTGTGAGATGGTCATGGCAATCAATGCCTTTGAATCCACACGTTCGCCCATGAAGGCTCGCCAAATCAGAGCCTGGACGACCAGCGACCCCACGTTATCTCTAATAAAAAGATGTGTTTTAACCGGTGACTGGGCAGAGGCTCGCGATGCCTGCCCCGAGGAGGTCAAACCCTTCCATAGGCGCATGCATGAACTCTCACTACAGGCAGACTGTCTGATGTGGGGCAGCTGAGTAGCTATGCCCTTACAAGGCAGGGAGGCGTTTGTCCGGGAGCTCTATCGCGAGCACCCGGGGATCGTCCTTATGAAGGCCATAGCCAGACCTCATGTCTGGTGGCCTGGCATTGACGCGGACTTGGAGCTCTGCGTCCGTCGGTGCACCATTTGTGCTCAACTCAGTAATGCCCCAGGGAGGCCCCCCTAAGCCCCTGGCCCTGGTCCACCAAACCGTGGTCACGGGAGCATGTAGACTATGCGGGCCCATTCATGGGCAAAATGTTCCTCGTAGTAGTCGATGCATTTTCAAAGTGGATCGAGTGCACCATTTTAAACTCGAGCAGCACCTCCACCACTGTGGAGAGCCTTAGAACCATGTTTGCAACGCACGGAATTCATGACATATTGATCAGTGATAATGGTCCGTGCTTCACCAGTGCAGAATTTCACGATTTTATAGTTGACCACGGTATAAATCACGTTAAGACGGCACCTTTCAAGTCGGCCTCCAATGGCCAGGCGGAGCGAGCAGTGCAGATCATTAAACAAGGCATACTCAGAATCCAAAGTCCCACGCTGCAGAGCCGCCTGTCGCGACTGCTGCTGGCATACAGATCTCGTCCGCATTCGTTGACTGGGGTACCCCCCCGCGCAACTATTGATGAAACGAACCTTAAAGACCAGGCTCTCGTTAATCCTCCCAGACATGCATGAAATTGTTGAGGCTATGCATCAAAAGCTAACTGAGTCCCATGACCGAAATTGGAGTGGGAGGTGGAATGAGATAGGGGATTAGGTGTTTGTGCTAAACTATGGCCGGGGTCCCAAATGGCTTGCAGGGACAGTAACAGACAAAGAGCGAAACAGGCTACTGGTTGTACAAATGGATAATGGCCAAACCTGCCGGAGGCATGTAGACCAAGTAAAAAGTAGATTCACTGACAACACTGAAGAACCAGAGGCAGACTACAATGTGGAACTCACACCACACCTGGTGGACAGACAGGTGGAACAACCTGATAGCAGCCATCACACCGAATGAAACACAGGCACCAAGGCA